>NC_140173.1:148880644-149088144 GCF_963971535.1 Notolepis coatsorum | reverse complement strand
TCTCCTTCTCTCTCCTCTGTGTCTCTCACCGTCCTCTCCTTCTCTCTCCTCTGTGTCTCTGTGTCTCTCACCGTCCTCTCCTTCTCTCTCCTCTGTGTCTCTCACCGTCCTCTCCTTCTCTCTCCTCTGTGTCTCTCCTCTGTGTCTCTCCTCTGTGTCTCTCACCGTCCTCTCCTTCTCTCTCCTCTGTGTCTCTCACCGTCCTCTCCTTCTCTCTCCTCTGTGTCTCTCACCGTCCTCTCCTTGTCTCTCCTCTGTGTCTCTCACCGTCCTCTCCTTCTCTCTCCTCTGTGTCTCTCACCGTCCTCTCCTTCTCTCTCCTCTGTGTCTCTCACCGTCCTCTCCTCCTCTCTCCTCTGTGTCTCTCACCGTCCTCTCCTCCTCTCTCCTCTGTGTCTCTCACCGTCCTCTCCTCCTCTCTCCTCTGTGTCTCTGTGTCTCACCGTCCTCTCCTCCTCTCTCCTCTGTGTCTCTGTGTCTCACCGTCCTCTCCTCCTCTCTCCTCTGTGTCTCTCACCGTCCTCTCCTCCTCTCTCCTCTGTGTCTCTCACCGTCCTCTCCTTGTCTCTCCTCTGTGTGTCTCACCGTCCTCTCCTGGTCTCTCCTCTGTGTCTCTCTGTCTCTCCTCTGTGTCTCTCACCGTCCTCTCCTGGTCTCTCCTCTGTGTCTCTCTGTCTCTCCTCTGTGTCTCTGTGTCTCACCGTCCTCTCCTTCTCTCTCCTCTGTGTCTCTCACCGTCCTCTCCTTGTCTCTCCTCTGTGTCTCTCACCGTCCTCTCCTTGTCTCTCCTCTGTGTCTCTCACCGTCCTCTCCTTCTCTCTCCTCTGTGTCTCTCACCGTCCTCTCTTTCTCTCTCCTCTGTGTCTCTCACCGTCCTCTCCTTCTCTCTCCTCTGTGTCTCTCACCGTCCTCTCCTTCTCTCTCCTGGTCTCTCCTCTGTGTCTCTCATCGTCCTCTCCTTCTCTCTCCTCTGTGTCTCTCACCGTCCTCTCCTGGTCTCTCCTCTGTGTCTCCTCTGTGTCTCACCGTCCTCTCCTGGTCTCTCCTCTCAGAGGTGAACCGGCCCGTGGACCACTGTGAGGCCGGCAGCCATGACTGTGACGTGGCAGAGCGCTCTCACTGCAGCTACACAGGGAGCTCCAACTACATCTGCTCCTGCCTGCCCGGCTTCATCGGAGACGGACGCGTCTGTCAAGGTAATAATCATCATAATCATAATAATAATAATAATCATAAGAATAATAAGAATACACTTTATTTGTAATAATAATAATACACTTTATTTGTAATAATAATACACTTTATTTGTAATAATAATAATACACTTTATTTGTAATAATAATAATAACACACTTTATTTGTAATAATAATAATAATAATAATACTTCTTTATTTGTAATAATAATAATAATACACTATTTGTATTAATAATAATAATACACTTTATTTGTAATAATAATAATACACTTTATTTGTAATAATAATACACTTTATTTGTAATAATAATAATAATAATACACTTTATTTGTAATAATAATAATACACTTTATTTGTAATAATAATAATACACTTTATTTGTAATAATAATAATACACTTTATTTGTAATAATAATAATAATAATAATAATAATAATAATAATAATAATAATAATAATAATACAGTTTATTTGTAATAATAATAATAATAAACTTTATTTATACAGCGGTAGCGCCTTTCCCCCCTACCCCTACACCCTTATCCTACACCCCTTACCCTAAACCGGATTCATATCCTGCGTTTCTTCATCGAGCGCTTATCCTCATCATTATACGGGTCTTGGACCTCACGGGCGGTCCAGAGTGACGTCAGACTACACCTCCCTATTGACTCTACCGGCGGCAGGGAATCGTTGCAAGCGCTAATGGGTCCAGTGGAGCTGACTCACAACGCTGTGGAACACGGACAACGCTGTATGGAACAACGTCAACACGGCGCTGCCAACACAGGAACACGGCCTCCTCCGCGTCGTGGCCAAAGGGCCTCGCGGACAACAAACTACATTCCCAAATGTGCAGCAGGACGAGTGGTCCAGCTCGTAAATTCCACCACGAGGACACCGGAGGAGGGGCATTAACTGGTAAACCGTCTGGCCTGGTCTGGCACAGCGAGGGGGGAGGGAGGGGGGGGGACACGGTTAGGTAATACATCTGGTGTGTAGTGGAACGGTGGGACGTAGTGAGTCGCAGATGGGAATCACATCTGTTGGGATCCGGTGTGGATGATGCGAGCTGGCGAGGCGTCCCTGACCGGCCCCCAGCAGCAGCAGCACTCACGGTTCCCACAGTTCCCACTCTTCCCACACCTCTGTTTTAACCCTTCCACTACCACACTACAGAAGGTTAACCCTCTCACTGCCACACTACAGAAGGTTAACCCTCTCACTGCCACACTACAGAAGGTTAACCTTCCACTACCACACTACAGAAGGTTAACCCTCTCACTACCACACTACAGAAGGTAACCCTTCCACTACCACACTACAGAAGGTTAACCCTCTCACTGCCACACTACAGAAGGTTAACCCTCTCACTGCCACACTACAGAAGGTTAACCTTCCACTACCACACTACAGAAGGTTAACCCTCTCACTGCCACACTACAGAAGGTTAACCTTCCACTACCACACTACAGAAGGTAACCCTCTCACTGCCACACTACAGAAGGTTAACCTTTCACTGCCACACTACAGACGGTTAACCCCTTCACTACCACACTACAGAAGGTTAACCTTTCACTACCACACTACAGAAGGTTAACCTTTCACTACCACACTACAGAAGGTTAACCTTTCACTACCACACTAAAGCAGGTTAACCCTTTCACTACCACACTACAGAAGGTTAACCTTTCACTACCACACTACAGAAGGTTAACCCTCTCACTGCCACACTACAGAAGGTTAACCTTTCACTACCACACTACAGAAGGTTAACCCTCTCACTGCCACACTACAGACGGTTAACCCCTTCACTACCACACTACAGAAGGTTAACCCTTTCACAACCACACTACAGAAGGTTAACCTTTCACTACCACACTACAGAAGGTTAACCTTTCACTACCACACTGCAGAAGGTTAACCTTTCACTACCACACTACAGAAGGTTAACCTTTCACTACCACACTAAAGCAGGTTAACCCTTTCACTACCACACTACAGAAGGTTAACCTTTCACTACCACACTACAGAAGGTTAACCGTCTGTAGTGTGGCAGTGAAAGGGTTAACCTTTTGTAGTGTGGTTGTGAAAGGGTTAACAGTATGTAGTGTGGTAGTGAAAGGGTTAACCTTCTGTAGTGTGGTTGTGAAAGGGTTAACAGTCTGTAGTGTGGTAGTGAAAGGGTTAACCTTCTGTAGTGTGGTTGTGAAAGGGTTAACCTTCTGTAGTGTGGTAGTGAAAGGGTTAACCTTCTGTAGTGTGGTTGTGAAAGGGTTAACCGTCTGTAGTGTGGTAGTGAAAGGGTTAACCGTCTGTAGTGTGGCAGTGAAAGGGTCAACCTTCTGTAGTGTGGTTGTGAAAGGGTTACCCGTCTGTAGTGTGGTTGTGAAAGGGTTAACCGTCTGTAGTGTGGTAGTGAAAGGGTTAACCGTCTGTAGTGTGGTAGTGAAAGGGTCAACCTTCTGTAGTGTGGTAGTGAAAGGGTCAACCTTCTGTAGTGTGGTAGTGAAAGGGTCAACCTTCTGTAGTGTGGTTGTGAAAGGGTTAACCTTCTGTAGTGTCGTAGTGAAAGGGTTAAGAGAGATGATCCACATTGTGTTCTACATCCCTTTTTATGGCTATTTTCTTTTGTTGGAGAAAGTAGCAGGGTGGAGTGGGCGACAGAGCACTGCACAAACAACCACACGTTATTGTAACTTGTTTTTTCAAGTATGATAACAACTATATGTAGTTGGATAGTTGGAGCTGTGACAAAACCTTTTCTTCAAGGTCATTTTCAATTGAGAGAGAGAACATGAGGAGAAACCACACAGAGCACCATAAGAGAAATGGTTTAGAAGGCTGCTATGCAAGCTGTTGTATGTTGCTCCTCGTCCCTTGTTTTGCGTAAACTACCAACGTCCTTGCGGGAACCATTTGTCCACATGTTGCTGGGAATGTCAGGGTTCTCGCAATGTGGGTATTATGCCCCCTCCCCTCCCCGTGTTGCAAGAACCATATGGCCCCGCCCCCATGTTGCGGGAAATATCTTGCGAAGTGGGTTATATGCATGGTTAACCCTTTCACTACTACATTACAGAAGGTTAACCCTTTCACTACTACATTACAGAAGGTTAACCCTTTCACTACTACATTACAGAAGGTTAACCCTTTCACTACTACATTACAGAAGGTTAACCCTTTCACTACTACATTACAGAAGGTTAACCCTTTCACTACTACATTACAGAAGGTTAACCTTTCACTACCACACTACAGCAGGTTAACCCTTTCACTACCACACTACAGATGGTTAACCTTTCACTACCACACTACAGATGGTTAACCTTTCACTACCACACTACAGAAGGTTAACCCTTTCACTACCACACTACAGAAGGTTAACCTTTCACTACCACACTACAGAAGGTTAACCTTTCACTACCACACTACAGAAGGTTGACCCTTTCACTACCACACTACAGAAGGTTAACCCTTTCACCACTACATTACAGAAGGTTAACCCGTTCACTACCACACTACAGAAGGTTAACCCTTTCACTACCACACTACAGACGGTTAACCTTTCACTACCACACTACAGAAGGTTAACCTGTCACTACCACACTACAGAAGGTTAACCCTTTCACTACCACACTACAGAAGGTTAACCCTTTCACTACCACACTACATAAGGTTAACCTTTCACTACCACACTACAGAAGGTTAACCCTTTCACTACCACACTACAGAAGGTTAACCCTTTCACTACCACACTACAGAAGGTTAACCCTTTCACTACCACACTACATAAGGTTAACCTTTCACTACCACACTACAGAAGGTTAACCCTTTCACTACCACACTACAGAAGGTTAACCCTTTCACTACCACACTACAGAAGGTTAACCTTTCACTACCACACTACAGAAGGTTAACCCTTTCACTACTACACTACAGAAGGTTAACCCATTCACTACCACACTACAGAAGGTTAACCTTTCACTACCACACTACAGAAGGTTAACCCTTTCACTACCACACTACAGAAGGTTAACCCTTTCACTACCACACTGCAGAAGGTTAACCTTTCACTACCACCCTACAGAAGGTTAACCTGTCACTACCACACTACAGAAGGTTAACCCTTTCACTACCACACTACAGAAGGTTAACCCTTTCACTACCACACTAAAGACGGTTAATCTGCACCTATGTTTACACTGCAAATTTTTCTCTTGTTTTTATATTCAGATCTAATTTGATTGCCTATATTTACATCTATCTACTATTACCCTGTCCATACCTATACCACCCCCCCCCCAGCCCCCATTCTACTATGACACCCAGATTTTATATAAGGAATATCTTATCTTATATTTTCTTATCATATCTTAACAACAACAACAACAAAGCCAATGCAGCAAGGTTATTAGATAAAAAAAAAAAAATGATGTATGATTTTCTTTTTACAGTGTATGAGGGAGAGACAGGTTCTGGTGGGATCTCAGATCCCAGACCAGCAGGGGCACATTTGAGTCCAGAGGCAAGACTATATTAACCACTACCTCATATCTGGCCACTTTATGGCCCCAGCTGGGATGTGATTTATGACCATTTGAACATGGGTGAAATATGTGTGGTTGTTTGATGTGTGTCCTCTCTCACAGCTCTCACTAGGCATAAAATGGTAAATGGCTGCATTTATATTATAGCACTTGTATCCAAAGCGCTTTACAATTTGTTCCTCACACTTTACCCGTTCACTCACACATTCACACACCGACGGCGGAGGCGACCATGCAAGGTGCCAACCTGCCCTCACTGTTTACAGCATAATAGTGCTGTATATACCGTATATATACATTATATATATTTATATTTACCATATTATATCCATATCTGTCTGAATATACTTGCATATAATCATTATATATACCTACTTATACACCTGCCTATAACCCATATAACTCTGCATGATAGCATACAGTAAGGCTGTATATACCGTATATATTTTTATTTTATTCTTACCGTATATATATATTTATCCACACCTGTCTGTACATAACTGCATATAATAATTTTTACATATCTGTAGATACTATATCTATATCTGTACACATCCCTTACCTACTCTTAGTTACGCTGCTGGCCAGTATGACTTACTACCATACTGTCTTTATAGCTGTATCACTGTACATATTGATACTACAACTCTGTACATACTGTACATGCGATTAGCACTATTACTCCCCAAGGGGATCAATAAAGGAATATTTTAATCAGTAGTACTAATTTATATATGTTATACCCAGTTTAATCACCTGTACATTGTATATTACTATTGCACTTTACTCTTACATTTTTATTTATTTTCGTTGTACTGTACGCGTGCTGTATATAATGACAATGATTTTGAATCTAATCTAATCTGTTTACATAAACTCAGTTTCCATGGTAGGCCAATTGGTCAGCGCATTCTGTTCATTTGTGCATACAGAAATATGTGATTGTTCTACGAACGTGGAACAGCATTACCCTGAGTGAGACTTCACTTTACCCAGGAATATGAGTCGCCACGACCACAACACCAGAGGGAGTTTCACAAATCATGTCCAACCCAGATTCGGCTCAAACAAGGGACTAAACACGTTTCGCAATTATGCCACAATAATGTGGAACGCCCTACCCACAGCCATAGGAATGTGAATCCCTACCCTCCTTCAAAACCGCTCTCAAAAAGCACCTACGGGAGGCTGCAATTAGAAACTGGCCCCGGTAAATGTCCAAATGTCCAAACCCCCCCCCCCCCCCTAACCCAATGTACAGTTTCCTCCCCCTCAAATGTATATACTCTCTTTTAGAAACTCTTGTCTGTAAATAAACAGTACCGTATATTTGTGTATCTTGTATGTCATAAATGTCTGGATGTAACAGTACTGTAAATCTGTATGTCATAAATGTCATTATGAATTGAAAATGGGGGACCCTGATGTAAACAAGACGAAAGTCTTTCTCTGGTCTGCATCCCCTTAACAATTGTGTGTATTGAGCCGTACTGTATATTGTACCCATTCTGCAATCTGTTAATAAAAATGTCAATCAATCAATAATTTTTTTATCAGGAATGCAGCGTGTGCGTCCAAAAGCACTCAACCTCCCCTGCTTCCTATTCTGTCCCCTCTTCTTCTTCTTCTTCTTCTTCTTCTTCTTCTTCTTCTTCTTCTTCTTCTTCTTCTTCTTCTTCTTCTTCTTCTTCTTCTTCTTCTTCTTCTTCTTCTTCTTCTTCTTCTTCTTCTTCTTCTTCTTCTTCTTCTTCTTCTTCTTCTTCTTCTTCTTCTTCTTCTTCTTCTTCTTCTTCTATCCATGTTGTTGTTCTTCTTCTTCTTCTTCTTCTTCTTCTTCTTCTTCTTCTTCTTCTTCTTCTTCTTCTTCTTCTTCTTCTTCTTCTTCTTCTCCTCCTCCTCCTCCTCCTCCTTCTTCTTCTTCTTCTTCTTCTTCTTCTTCTTCTTCTTCTTCTTCTTCTTCTTCTTCTTCTTCTTCTTCTTCTTCTTCTTCTTCTTCTTCTTCTTCTTCTTCTTCCTCCTCTTCTTCTTCTCCTGCTCCCTCCTCTGCCTTTAGACATAGACGAGTGCCAGCCAGGCAGGTGCCACCGAGACGCCGTCTGCCACAACGCACAGGGTTCCTACTCCTGCCAGTGCAGGCCGGGTTTCTACGGCGACGGAGTCCACTGCTCCTCCGGTAAGTCGCTCGGAAATGCCGCGTCTATACTTTCCGTAGCCGCATTTCTGGCAGACGTTTCTGGTCATGTGACATGTGCGCCCAATAGCGTGACGAGCTGTGTCTTTGCCCATTTCCACGTCAAACAGCCTGCAAACTACCTGGCGTTCTATCGCCATGCTCTAAGACAAACTCGAACCTTAACCAACTTCGAAAGAGTGCCTAAACTTAACCAGTGTAGAAACTGCCGTCGGCCAATCAGAGAGCGTCTGCCAGAAATGCGGCTACGGAAAAATATCACGCGGAAATGCCATCGCTTCTCGTCAAGAGGAGTCACACAGTTCGACGTCGCCGCCGCTGAGCACAGACCTTTTGGGCCTCTTGCTTTCACACGGACATGAATGAGATTTCCATTTGAAGGACATTTTCAACTCTGTGTTTGAAAGAGGCTTATTTATTTATTTATTTGTGCTTTAACCCTTTCACTACCACACTACCAAAGGGTTAACCCTTTCACTGTGACAACACAGACGGTTAACCCTTTCACTACCACACTACAGACGGTTAACACTTTCACTACCACACTACAGACGGTTAACACTTTCACTACCACACTACAGAAGGTTAACCTTTCACTACAGTACCACACTACAGACGGTTAACCTTTCACTACCACACTACAGACGGTTAACCTTTCACTACCACACTACAGACGGTTAACACTTTCACTACCACACTACAGCAGGTTAACCCTTTCACTACCACACTACAGACGGTTAACCTTTCACTACCACACTACAGACGGTTAACTGTTTCACTACCACACTACAGACGGTTAACCCTTTCACTACCACAGTACAGACGGTTAACACTTTCACTACCACACTACAGACGGTTAACCGTTTCACTACCACACTACAGACGGTTAACCCTTTCACTACCACACTACAGAAGGTTAACCGTTTCACTACCACACTACAGAAGGTTAACCCTTTCACTACCACACTACAGACGGTTAAGCGTTTCACTACCACACTACAGACGGTTAACACTTTCACTACCACACTACAGACGGTTAACCTTTCACTACCACACTACAGACGGTTAACTGTTTCACTACCACACTACAGACGGTTAACACTTTCACTACCACACTACAGACGGTTAACCGTTTCACTACCACACTACAGACGGTTAACCTTTCACTACCACACTACAGACGGTTAACACTTTCACTACCACACTACAGACGGTTAACCTTTCACTACCACACTACAGACGGTTAAGCGTTTCACTACCACACTACAGACGGTTAACCTTTCACTACCACACTACAGACGGTTAAGCGTTTCACTACCACACTACAGACGGTTAACCTTTCACTACCACACTACAGACGGTTAACTGTTTCACTACCACACTACAGACGGTTAACCGTTTCACTACCACACTACAGACGGTTAACACTTTCACTACCACACTACAGAAGGTTAACCTTTCACTACCACACTACAGACGGTTAACTGTTTCACTACCACACTACATAATGTTAACCTTTCACTGCCACACTACAGACGGTTAACCTTTCACTACCACACTACAGACGGTTAACTGTTTCACTACCACACTACATAATGTTAACCTTTCACTACCACACTACAGAAGGTTAACCTTTCACTACCACACTACAGAAGGTTAACTCTTTCACTACCACACTACAGAAGGTTAACCTTTCACTACCACACTACAGACGGTTAACACTTTCACTACCACACTACAGACGGTTAACACTTTCACTACCACACTACAGAAGGTTAACACTTTCACTACCACACTACAGAAGGTTAACTGTTTCACTACCACACTACAGACGGTTAACACTTTCACTACCACACTACAGACGGTTAACACTTTCACTACCACACTACAGACGGTTAACCGTTTCACTACCACACTACAGACGGTTAACACTTTCACTACCACACTACAGACGGTTAACACTTTCACTACCACAGTACAGACGGTTAACACTTTCACTACCACACTACAGAAGGTTAACACTTTCACTACCACACTACAGACGGTTAACCGTTTCACTACCACACTACAGACGGTTAACACTTTCACTACCACACTACAGAAGGTTAACCCTTTCACTACCACACTACAGAAGGTTAACACTTTCACTACCACACTACAGACGGTTAACCGTTTCACTACCACACTACAGACGGTTAACACTTTCACTACCACACTACAGACGGTTAACACTTTCACTACCACACTACAGAAGGTTAACCCTTTCACTACCACACTACAGAAGGTTAACCATGCACTACCACACTACAGAAGGTTAACCCTTTCACTACCACACTACAGACGGTTAACACTTTCACTGCCACACTACAGAAGATTAACCTTTCACTACCACACTACAGAAGGTTAACCTTTCACTACCACACTACAGATGGTTAACCCTTTCACTACCACACTACAGACGGTTAACACTTTCACTACCACACTACAGACGGTTAACACTTTCACTACCACACTACAGACGGTTAACCGTTTCACTACCACACTACAGACGGTTAACACTTTCACTACCACACTACAGAAGGTTAACCCTTTCACTACCACACTACAGAAGGTTAACACTTTCACTACCACACTACAGACGGTTAACCGTTTCACTACCACACTACAGACGGTTAACACTTTCACTACCACACTACAGAAGGTTAACCCTTTCACTACCACACTACAGAAGGTTAACACTTTCACTACCACACTACAGACGGTTAACACTTTCACTACCACACTACAGACGGTTAACACTTTCACTACCACACGACAGAAGGTTAACCCTTTCACTACCACACTACAGACGGTTAACCGTTTCACTACCACACTACAGACGGTTAACACTTTAACTACCACACTACAGACGGTTAACCGTTTCACTACCACACTACAGACGGTTAACCCTTTCACTACCACACTACAGACGGTTAACCGTTTCACTACCACACTACAGACGGTTAACCCTTTCACTACCACACTACAGACGGTTAACCGTTTCACTACCACACTACAGACGGTTAACCGTTTCACTACCACACTACAGACGGTTAACCCTTTCACTACCACACTACAGACGGTTAACCCTTTCACTACCACACTACAGACGGTTAACACTTTCACCACCACACTACAGAAGGTTAACCTTTCACTAAGGTTAACCCTTTCACTACCACGAATGACGTATTAGTCTAATCAATGCGAGCGAAAGTCTGTGAAAGTCATCAGCACCTCGGACAGTCCCGGGAGTCGGGCCGGTTCAATGCCCAGGCCGTCCACTTGGTGGTGTTGATTTCATTGCACCTTTTCTCCAGCGCGTCCAGCTCATCTTTCGTTGGATTGGCAGCATGGCTAATAATGCTGTTCTTCTGAATACCGGTAGATGTACAGTAGCCCCGTCCATTTACATTTACATTTACATTTAGTCATTTAGCTGACGCTTTTATCCAAAGCGACTTACAAGTTCTGTGCGACAAGACAGCAAGAAGGGTATAACTCTATCAGCTGAGTAACAATGTTCATCAAAGTGTTGCGTGTTACAGTGTAGGTTAGTTTATTAGGACAAGTGCATGACATTAAGGTTAGTCGGGGTTAGATTTTTTTTTTTTTTTTTTATCATTTCAGATAATGGTTGAAGAAGTGAGTCTTTAGTCGACGGCGAAAGATTGGACGGGATTCGGCTGTCCTAACTGGGATGGGTAGTTCATTCCACCATTGTGGGGCAAGGACTGAGAATAGGCGGCTTCTCTTTGATGACCCTCCCGGAGCTTGGATAGGAGTAGATCTGAGGCGGCCAGAAGACGCAGATCGTAGGGGTCTTGAGGGTGTGTAGTTAGAGACCATTGACCGGAGGTAGGCGGGAGCGGTTCCCTTTGCCGCACGGTATGCTAGGTCGAGGGCCTTGAAGCGGATACGTGCAGCAATGGGGAGCCAGTGCAGGTCCCTAAGAAGTGGGGTGACATGGGCTGACTTCGGTAGGTTTGAGATCAGGCGGGCCGCTGCATTTTGAATGAGTTGAAGAGGCTTGGTGGCAGTGGCCGGGAGGCCAGCTAGCAGTGCGTTGCAGTAGTCGAGGCGGGAGATGACTGTTGATTGGACGAGGAGTTGGGTGGCTTCTTTTGTCAGGAAGGGGCGTATCCTTCTGACGTTGCTCAGGAGGAATCTGCAGGTTCTGGTTGTCGCTGCGATGTGAGCAGAGAAGTTCAACTGGTCGTCGAGGACAACACCAAGGTTCTTGGCGGTCGGCGACGCGGTCACAGCTGCATTCTCGACTGTGATGGAGAGGTCGGTCAGGGGGGAGGATTTGGCCGGCAGGTGGAGCAATTCTGTTTTGCTTAGGTTCAGTTTGAGGTGGTTGGTCGTCATCCAGGCGGAGATGTCGGACAGACAGGCCGAGATCCGCTCAGAGACGTGGATATCTGAGGGAGGGAAGGAGAGGAAGAGTTGAGTATCATCGGCATAACAATGATATGAGAAGCCATGAGATGTGATAATGTTACCCAGTGATTTAGTGTAGAGGGAGAAGAGAAGGGGTCCTAGGACCGAGCCCTGGGGGACACCCGTCCGGAGGGGGCGGGTGGCCGACAGAGTCCCTCTCCATGACACTTGGTAGGAGCGGTCATTGAGGTATGATGTCAGCCATGTCAGCGCAGATCCAGCCACTCCCATTCCTGCGAGGGCCGTTTATGGTTAACGGGTACGTTAAATCAAACGTAACGTTGTCCGCGGAGTAGGTCATGTTGACACAGTTTCCGTTTGATGAACGGCAGTTGAAACTTTCTACAACATTTTTTCTTTTTTTTTTTCTTTTCTTTTTTCTATCTTTTTTCTTTTTTTCTTCTTTTTCTTTTTCTTCTCTTTTTTTTTTCACCAATTCCCAGTCCCTTCCTGGTCGCTGCGCACTTACCCCCCACAGTCAGATCATCTGGGAGAGTGGAGGCTACCACGTGCTTCCTCCGACACACGTCCAGCCAATCACCGCTTCTTTTCACCTGGCAGCGCGGACTCTCACTGAGAGGGTGTAGCGTGTGGAAGGATCACACTATCCCCCTCACGTCCAATCCGCGCTTAGCAGGCGCCCCGACCGAACTGTAGGAGTCGCTGTTTACAACGACCCGGACCCACCCCGCCAGCTTCTCCCACCCTCTAATACAGCCAATTGTATTAGTGCAGACGGCCAGCCAAGCTGGTGACAACCCCGGAGCTGTGAGCTGGATTCGAACAGGCGAATCCAGCTCACAGCTCCGGGGTTGGTGACGAACGCAATCTCCGCTCGGCCACCTAACCGCCTCTCTCTATAACATTCTAAAGCCAGCGCAGTGGTAATATATTCATGGTGATTTAACCGTGAGTGTATCATGAATAATACTCACGGTTTTAGAACGCTCTCGACCAATCACAATGCGTGATCGGACCTACCTGTTGTTGTATAATAATAATCGAATAATATTAGAACATGGAACAAAGTGCAAGTAGTAATGATAATGGTGATAAAAGTAATAGTAGTGAACAGTAGTGAGGGCGGCTACGTGGCGTAGTGGGCAAGGCGCTCGCCACGAATGCGGGGAGACGCTGGGCTCGCCTGTTCGAGCCCAGCGCTCCACATTTGCTTTCAGTTTAGCTGGTCGTTCATACTAATACACATTGGCCGTATTAGGGGGTGGGAAACTGATGGGTGGGGATCGGGCGTTGTGGACAGCGACTCCCACAGGTCGGTTGGTGCGCCTGCGCAGTAGAATCAGGAAGTGTCGGGGGCAGCGTGAGCCTCCCACGCGTTACTCGTCGCCGCTGAGAGATCGAGCTGCGCAGGTGAAAAGATGCGACTGCTGTTACCTCAAGTACCGGAGGGGACTTGTGCTATCACTTAGTCCACATTACAGCCGGCTTGTGGGAGGCAAGAAACAGCGTTCGTGACAGGGGAGGGTTGAATTGGATGATACGAAATTGGGATGGGAGAAAATATAGAAAAATGGGAGAAAAAGTGGATCAAAAAAAAAAAGTAGTGAACAGTAGTGAGTGGCAGGATTCAATCAGACGGTAGTGATAGTGATGATGGTACACATGGTCCAAACCGTAACCAGTTCAGTAACACACTGTACCAGAGTCCATGCAGTGTTTATTATCAAGAGTCAGATAGTCCAAACAGCGTTTATCATCAAGAGTCAGACAGTCCAAACAGCGTTTATCATCAAGAGTCAGATAGTCCTAACAGTTCACAAGTTCACCAGCTGTTAGCTCTCCAGAAATTGGCATCAGTCTGCGCCAGTATCAAGAGCCATGTGCAACATGTCAGAAAAGTGGAGCAACATTACTTCCTGTGTTTTCGACAGATAGAAGAATGTTGGGTTTATTTAAGGTCGGGGAAAAAAGGGATTATATCTCAGTCATTATTGTCCAGTGACTCCAGAGATACATGTTCTAAATCTGTCCTGTTTAGTGATCGGGTTGGATCGGTACTCTGTACCAGCTCACCCGGTTTGACCCGATAGTATGTTTCTGCAATAATAATATTAATAATAATAATAATAATAATAATAATAATAATAATAATAATAATAATAATAATAATAATAATAATAATAATAATAATAATAATAATAATAATAATAATAATAATAATAATAATAATATCTTAAATGTATATAGCGCCTTTCAGGAGACCCAAGGCGCTTAACAGGAGGGGGCAGCTAAGGGAGGGGAACAGGGAACAACGTGACAACAAAATAATAATCAAAAGGGAAGAAAAAAAAAAAAGGAAGCGGTCAGGTGGCGTAGCGGAGATTGTGCTCGTCACCAATGCAAGAGGCTGCGGTCTTGACTCCCGGAGAGTCAGCATTGCCTTGGCTTGGGCTGATCGCTATACTAACTCGTTTGGCTGAGTTAGGGGGGGGGAAGCCGTGGGTGGGTCCTGGGCGTTGTGGACAGCGACCCCTACAGTTCGGTCGGGGCGCCTGCACAGCAAGGGTAGGATCTGGAGAAAGGTAGTGTGACCTTCCACACGTTACACTCTCCCGGTGAGAATCTGCGCTGCCAGGCTGGCTGCCGGCTGGCTGCACATGTGTCGGAGGAAAACATGTGACAGTCTCCGGCCTCCCGGACCAACAGTAGGGGGGGGTGCGCAACAACCAGGAAGGGGGTTGGGAATTGGCATAACGACTAACAGTGGGATGGGAGAAAAATCGGAAAAAAGGAGGGGGAAAAAGATAATACAATAAAATAAAATAAAAAATAAAAAAAAGGAAATCAGGCAGAGTAATTTACTATTTTGGTGAAGAGGTGGGTTTTGAGTTGGGATTTGAAGGAGTGCAGGGATGTAGCACTACGGATGTTTGGGGGGAGTGAGTTCCAGAGGGTGGGTGCGGCCACAGAGAAGGCTCTGGGACCAACAGTCTGCATGTTGGTGGTGGGGATGGAGAGGAGACCGGAGTCAGAGGACCGCAGCCTCCGGGGCGGGATGTAGGGATGGAGGAGGTCCGCTAGGTACCGGGGGGGCAATAGACGGACTTCTCGTCCACATCATCAGACTCATCAAGGAGGCAAAAAGGAACGTAATCTTGGTCAGAACAACAGGGATGACTAGATATATATTTGCATTTGTTAGCCCGATCTAAACAATCAATCCATGCCAAAGCTAGATTATGTAAAAGGTGAAAAAGACTCACACTCACAGCCATGCTTGATTTGGCAAAATGACATCCAGACGTTTTCGTTTGAAACAACGTTGCCATGGTTTCTCCGTAGAGCCATTTTTTATTGTCGCCCCATCTTGTCCATGTGTCCTAGAAATGCGGTCCTTGGTTATCCAATTCGGTAGTGTGTCACGAAAAAAAACAAGTATCCTAGAAGAAATGTGGTCGTATAGGACACGTGGTCCCGAAACTGCAGCTAATTCTATTACAGGAACATACTACTTGATCACACGATTAAGTTGTACTTTATTAATCCCCATAGGGACATTATTCCTCTGCATTTGACCCGTGTTGACCACTGAGAGTACCCAGAGGAACCTGGATTTTTGCTTACGTACTTTTGACTTTCTATTTTATACTTTTTATTAGGGATGTCCGATATTATCAGCCTACCGATATTATCGGCCGATATTGGCATTAAAATGTGATATCGGATTTTTTTTTCTTTTTTTTTTTACATTTCTAGAACCTTTATTTACCCAGGCAAGCAAGTAAGAACAAATTCTGATTGTATTTATTGTCAAAAGAATGCATAATGTTGTGTTAATTCCACAACAAGAGATATGTCATGTTAATTACCTGAAATTATTACGTTTTTTGGGGGGGAAACCCTGCATATATCGTATCGGTTGATATCGGTATCGGAAATTAAGAGTTGGACAATATCGGTATATCGGTATCGGTAAAAAAGCCAATATCGAGCATCCCTACTTTTTATCTAGCACACTCCCAGGAGCTCATAACAAACAGAAAAAAGCATTTCATAGAAAAGTATTCTGTATTTTACTATGACAACTAATAAAGAAACTTGAAACTTGAACTTGAGGAGCAGCGGGCAGCGGGCAGCCGCAGACAGGGGGGCCCGGGGCCAACTCCCGTTGTAATGCCATGGGCAGGAGGGCATACCTAGCATGCATGTATTTTGGTGTAGGAGGAAACTGGAGTACATTACATTTACATTTAGTCATTTAGCTGACGCTTTTATCCAAAGTGACTTACAAGTTCTGTACGACAAGTCATCAGGAAGGGCACAACTCTATCAGCTGAGTAACAATGTTCATCAAAGTGTGGATCGTGCTACAGTGTAGGTTCGTTTATTACGCGCCTCTCTCGGTACACTGTCTGTCGTGCGGTCAGCTGGCATCGGGTTCCATGTCGTCTCGTCTGGTCGTGATCAGACCAGACTGTTATACGGTTTATTTTAGTCGATGTCTCTCTCTCCTCTAAATAGCCGTGACGTAGGCAATTTGGGTAAAGTAAACTTCATCTATTGCAGTTACACAAGAGATCGTTTTCAGTATAAACTTTAGTTTATTTCATCACGCTGTTTATTGGCAGAGAATTCCTGTTTGGATTTGCGCTTCTGACTCAATCTATTGGTGGCGCGGCTGGAATGTGTTTTTTGAGAAGGTTCCCACTCATTCCCCTCAGAAAGCCGGATAGACAGGAATCTGCCCTGGCTGAGGGAGACAGTGTGCGGTGGTGGTGTAGCCAACATGGACTGTAGTTTGAGTAAGTTGTGGTTCTCATTTGATAAAACGAACCGCATAATAGTATAATGGGGGGGTGTGGGGGGGGGGGCAACAGTGGCTCAGCAGCTAGAGCTGTTGTCTGGTATTCAGAAGGTTCCCTGTTCGATGCCGGCTCCTCCTGGCTGTGTGTCGAAGTCTTAACCCCCTGATGACCAGGTTGGTAGTAGCACTGTTGTGGAATTTTTTTTACTTTTAAATTGAAAAGAATTTTAAGAAAAATGTTAAGAATTGTTAAATCAGCCAAACAGTGAAGCTGTAGAAATTCAGAAGGAGTCAATTTGTATGGCCAAAAATAAATGAACCGAACAAATAGCAGGTTTTCTTGCGAGCCGAGCGGGAGTGTCATATCCTGGAGGCGTGTCATATCCTGGAGGCTGGGGGCGTGTCATATCCTGGAGGCTGGGGGGCGTGTCATATCCTGGAGGCTGGGGGCGTGTCATATCCTGGAGGCTGGGGGCGTGTCATCCTGGAGGCTGGGTGGCGTGTCATATCCTGGAGGCTGGGGGCGTGTCATATCCTGGAGGCTGGGGGCGTGTCATATCCTGGAGGCTGGGGGCGTGTCATATCCTGGAGGCTGGGGGCGTGTCATATCCTGGAGACTGGAAAGAGCACGGCGGCCGGCAACGATGGAGAAGTCAAATCAAATCATATCAAATCAAATCACATTTATTTGTAGAGCCCCGAAATCGCACACGAACCCCCCCCCCCCATGGGCTTCACAGGTCAAGAAGAAACATCACAATAGATCCACAACAAAAACCACCATGAAACCCCACAATTTTGCCTAATCAACGTCAAAGTAAAATGAGAAATCGTGGTAAAAAAGGAAAAAAAGAAAACGGCGTGCAGCGTTTACTGCTGCTAATACCGTTTACGGTCACTCAGCACGAGAGAGGACTACTGAGTTCAGTTGACGTTAGCGGTGGTAATGTGTGCAGCGTGCTGCGTTTGAATCCAAAACGGAGAGAGAGGGACCTTTCAATTTGCAGCTGGCAGTCAGTCAGTCGGTCTGTGTGTCTGTTTGTGATCAGTGGACACGACGAGCTAAATGCTCCCCAGCGTCGGTTCAATCTGCTTGGGTCTACGATCCGGGTCGATTAAACGGTAGGGCTGTCCCCGACTAAGGATTTGGATGGTCGACTAGGATTGGCCAAAATTTGCAGTTTTTTTTTTGTATCATTCCATTTGGGCTGTGGGGGGTGCTTAATGTCTGAAGGAGTCGACTGAAGGCCTCTTGTCCTCTGCAAAAGCATGCAATTGGTCCACTGATGGATACATCTTGATATGTGTCTAGTCTAGTGTGTTCATTAGACGAGTGAAATCCTCTTTCAGTGCCTCTGTGCCTGTTTTCGTAGGCAGTTAGCCTCTGGTATGCGTGCCATTAGCGTTAGCCACGCTGCTAGGCCTCTTTTCTTTTGGAAAGAATGATAAAAAAAATAAAAAATACATTTTTTTTTTATTATATTCGACTAAGAGGTTGGCCAGTCGACTACGGCTCCTTTCGACCGATTAGTCGACTAATCGATTAATAGGGGTCAGCCCTATTAAACGGGGGGCGACTGTGTGCGACAATTGTGCTGCACCTCGAGCCATTTAACCCTTTCACCCGCCACACTAACAACAACAACGGGTTAACCCTTTCACGGCGACGATACGGAAGGTTAACCCTTTTCGTGCATCACTGAGCACAGGGTGACAGTTACCATCTTCCTGGACTTTTACTTTTGAAACAACACTGTTCATTATTACACTTACTGAAGACTTCAGTAGACTTCTGTATATTTTTTACTGTATATTTTATTCTATTCTTATTCTTAGGCAATTAGTTTTGTTATTCCTATTCGTGACTTTGTTCCGTCTAAATGTTTACTGTGAGCGATTTGTAGTGTCAAATTTCCCTCGGGATAATTAAAGTATTTCTATTCTATTCTATTCTATTCACTGCCACACGACAACGGGTTAACCCTTTCACAACCACACTGCAGACCGGTTAGCCGTCTGTAGTGTGGTAGTGAAAGGGTTAACCGCCTGTAGTGTGGTTGTGAAAGGGTTAACCCGTTGTCGTGTGGCAGTAAATAGAATAGAATAGAATAGAAATACTTTAATTATCCCGAGGGAATAATAGTAGGAATCCCCCCCCCCCCCCTCACCAGGAAGACGAAAGCGACCAAACCGGCCTCTAAATGCTCATCTGCCATGAGTTTCAATGAGAACTTGGACCGTGAGCAGGTTTTTTTTTTTTTTTTTGCTAAAGTTATTCAAAACAAACACCCATTAAAAGGGGTCGTTAACCACTTAAGCCTTTTTCAAGGTGGCTCCAAGGTCAAGGTCAGCGCTAAAGGTGCCACACACCACTGGAAAGCTGGGACCCTAAGGAATCATTTGACATACATTGAGTGTCAATATGTCACCTCTATTAATATGCAATAAACATGTTTTGAATATATTCAAATCATTATAATTCTAAGTATAGAGAGAGAGGCTTGGGGACATTATATCTATGCTTAATAATAGCCATTGCTATACTCGATTATGCCCCATGAGATGTGCAATTTAAACAATTTAAACAAGGTCAAAAGTCCCTCCACAGTATCACAGTAAGACAGCAAGACCTTCAATCAATCAAATGTATTTGTATTAGCACATTTAAACATGACACTTGTCAACCAAAGTGCTTCACAGTAAGTCGCGTAGAAAAGAAAAAAAAAGTGCTCCTAAAGTATAAATAATCCGAAAATATAAACAACCAACAGACAAACAAAGAAACAGAGCAACACGTCAAAACTAACGAGGCAAGAGTCAGAGTGAGTCAGGGAAGGCTAAGGAATATAGGTGAGTTTTGAGTTTAGATTTAAAAGACAGATTTGATGGACGTGGGGATGCTGTTCCAGAGGTCAGGGGCTGTGACAGCAAAAGCACGCCCCTCCCCCCTAGACTTGAAATTGGACCTACGGGTGGTTAGGAGACCCTTATCAGCCGATCTGAGGGCCCTGACGTTGGTATAGCGGGTGAGGAGGTCTGCTAGGTAAAAGGGGGCCTTATACCATTAAGGGTTTTATAAACTAATAGGAGAACCTTGAATTATATCCTGTAGCGCACCGGGAGCCAGTGAAGGGAGGCAAGAACAGGAACTTTGAGGAACACCTTAGTAAAATCCATGCTGTGATTTGTTAAAAAAACTTAAAATCCATGCTGTGATTTGTTAAAATCCATGCTGTGACATGCTGTGATTTGTTAAAATCCATGCTGTGATTTGTTAAAATCCATGCTGTGATTTGTTAAAATCCATGCTGTGACATGCTGTGATTTGTTAAAATCCATGCTGTGATTTGGTATCAAAACATTTGATATCTAAGGCGGCTGGGTGGCTCAGCGGACATTGCGCTCGTCACCAACGCAAGAGACACCAGGTTCGAATCCGGCTGTCGGCGTTGCCTCCGGCTTGGGCCGGCCGTCATACTAACTCAATTGGCAGAGTTAGCGGGTGGGAAGTCGATGGGTGGTAATATGGACGTTGTGGTCAGCGACTCCTACAGGTCGGTTGGGGGACGCCTGCACAGCAAAAGTCAGGAAAAATGGCGGGGGCAGTGTGAGCCTCCCACACGTTACACCTCGCCAAAATGAGAGTCCGCGCTGGCAGGTGAAAAGATGCCTCCACGTGTTTCGGAGGGGTCATGTGATGCAAGGCTTCTATCCTCACTACAGCCGACCAGTGGGAGGCATATGCGAGCAACGATCAGGGGAGGGGAGGGGAGAATTGGCACGAGAGGTAAAATTGGGATGGGGAGAAAAATCACAGAAAAGGGAGGAGAAAAAGTAGATACAAAAAAAATATATATATTTGATATCTGGAGATTTGCATTTTTCGGCAAATGGGCGATGAGCACTTCTTTTCTGAAAAGGGCCCGGAAACCCCCCTTATTTTCAACATACCATGCCATATATCCTCCCTGTGTGTGGTTGTAAAGTTTAATGAGGCGGTGAGGTCACATTAGTAACTTTATACAGCGAGGTCAAGTTTCAAAAGACGCTGTCACTACATTGAAACGGCTACTATGGAGACTTAACATCATCGCAGATGAATATACAGTTGGTCTCGTTGGAGCCGTGAGAATCTCAGCTTTTCCCGGTCAGACACAATTGTTTGCACAGTATATGCAGTGATATGCAAATATGCCATTTTTTAAATAGGAGAAAATAATACATTCGTATTACATTCAAAACAAACGGTTTTGCCCCAAAACTGCATGGGATTAACATGAACAGGGCGTGTGTGTAAGGGGAGAGTCTGGAGTGTCCATGGCGCTACTTTTCATGCAGATATCTTGAGGTGAGAGGTCAAGGGAGGTGAGAGGTCAAGAGAGGTGAAAATGGCCCTGCACGTTCTTTTTTTTATGGATATTCTTAGTATGGATATTTTACAAAATGCACATTTTCCTGTTCGTTTGGGCCGCGTGTTGCTTTTTAACAGCGGAGGAGTGCAAGAATGTGACAATTTGACCATGTGACCGCGGCAGCGCGAGAGAGCGGCAGTGCGGAAATAGGCTGTCTATTGCCATTCTCTAAGACAAACGCTAACCTTAACCAGCTCCTTAACAGCGCCTAAACTTAACCTTTCTAACCTTAACCAACTCCGAAACAATGCCTAACCTTAACCTTAACCTTAACCATGCCTAACCTTAACCTTAACCATAGAAAGAATATTGCCATTCTCTAAGACAAACGCTAACCTTAACCAGCTCCTTAACAGCGCCTAAACTTAACCTTTCTAACCTTAACCAACTCCGAAACAATGCCTAACCTTAACCTTAACCTTAACCATGCATTACCTTAACCGGCGAAAGAATACACGTTTAAAAAAATAAAAAATAAAAAATTGATGGGATTAGAACTTGAAACCAACGGACCGCAGGACCGCCGCGCTGCCAGGTGAGCTAAGCTTCGAATGAGAATCATGGCGGTTTACGGCTAAATAATGCCGCAAGCTCTGCCGCTCCGCTCTGCGGTTGCCGCGCCTGCCGCGGGGGCGTGTCGCAGCCAATCAGGGAAAACGCGGAAGCATTCGGCGCACTCCTTCGCTGTTAATAAGCAATAGGCGTTTGGGCCATTCATCCACATGTAAAACAACATACATTTTTTTAAATAGTACTTTTTTTTATCCATTTTTTTCTCTTTGTTTTCTATTTTTCTCCCATCCCAATTTCGTGTTTTCCAATTCTCCCCTCCCCTGTCTTGAACGTTGCTCGCATATGCCCCCCACTGGCCGGTTGTAGGGAGGATAGAAGCCTTTGCATCACGTGTCCCCTCCGATACACAAGGAGGCAGCCTGTCACATCTTTTCACCTGCCAGCGCGGACTCTCATTTGGCGAGGTGTAACGTGTGGGAGGCTCACACTACCCCCGCTATTTCCTGTCTCTGCTGTGCAGGCGTCCCCCAACCGACCTGTAGGAGTCGCTGTCCACAACGTCCATATTACCACCCATCGACTTCCACCCGCTGACTCTGCCAATTGAGTTAGTATGACGGACGGCCCAAGCCGGAGGCAATGCTGACACCCGGATTCGAGACCGGAGTCTCTTGCGTTGGTGACGAGCGCAATCTCCGCTGCGCCACCCAGCCGCCTAAATGTAAATAGTACTGATAACATGCTGTACTAGTACTGATGACATTAGATTAGATTAGATTCACTTTATTGTCATTACACAGTACAAGACAGGATGTGACAATCAACAATTAGTTGCAATGAAACACAGTATATATAGAGTAATCTGTACAGTAAAGTGCAATGGCTAGCACAATGTGCAATGGTACTGTAAGACAAATCTACACAAGCTATGGGCTATATACACCGGATATACAGTGAGGTGCAGTGGGCTATGTAAACAGAATATGCGGAGTAGTGCAATGGTAAGCTCAGTGCAATGTACTACAGCTCTAAGCTATAGGGATATATGTACAGTAAATACAGTAGATATAGTAGATATATGTACAGTAGATATAGTAGGTATATGTACAGTAAATAAAGGCAGTAAAACACCATGATCTATGCCCAAACACAGTTGCAACTGGGTGGGCTAGGCAGATTGAGACAGAGTAGTGTTTTGATTCAGTAGTCTGACAGCTGAGGGGAAGAAGCTATTTGTGGTCCTGTTGGTTCTGCCTGGGAGGCTGTGTGTGGTAGCGTGCCCCAGAGCGAGTACCCCGCAGGCGGGTAGCGTGCCCCCCGAGCGAGTACCCCGCAGGCGGGTGAACAGTCCATGGTTGGGGTGAGAAGCGTCTGTTGTTGATGTTCCGTGCTCTCCCTGAGCACCGCTTCTCGTAGACTGATGAGATGGGGAGGAGTGTCTCTGTGTCCCTGTGTCTCTGTGTCTCTGTGTCCCTGTGTCCCTGTATCTCTGTGTCTCGGTGTCTCTGTGTCTCTGTGTCTCTGTGTCTCTGTGTCCCTCTGTCTCTGTGTCTCTGTGTCTCTGTGTCTCTGTGTCCCTGTGTCCCTGTGTCTCTGTGTCCCTGTGTCTCTGTGTCTCTGTGTCTCTGTGTCTCTGTGTCCCTGTGTCTCTGTGTCTCTGTGTCCCTGTGTCTCTGTGTCTCTGTGTCCCTGTGTCTCTGTGTCCCTGTGTCTCTGTGTCCCTGTGTCCCTGACAGAGATGTAGGAGCAATGCTTTGGTCACCAGGCCAGCAATTCCTTTTTAAACCGTTTTAAAAAGGAACACACCTTTAATATCACCTGTACCCATAGCCCCGTCCAAACTATAAACGGTCTTGTTCAAATGTATTTGATTTAAGAGGTATTGAGGTAAAGACGTGGGGTATGTGAGGGCACTGTGATTATTATTCAGGACGTAATACATACAACTCAGTGAACTGATGAAAAAAATAAAAGGAAAAGAAAGCATATATTGAGGTCTTTATGCCTTCCTAGGAACTTTCACTGGCGCCTTGATATATTACATTTTCATAATTTCACAGAGATATATTTAGTACTCCCTGGAATAGCACATACATACCATAATGACATCACGCATCTTAACTCTTTAACTCAATCGCTGTCAAATCAATTGAATTTCAGTTCAAGGCAGTTTATAGATTGTGGGATATGTGTGAGATTATTATTTGGCAGAGTGTCCCTTTACGTAAGTGAACCCACATGAACGCCTTGGACCTCCATCCTCTTTACGTCTGGGGCGACAGTGGCTCAGGAGGTAGAGCAGGTCGTCTTTATTTACCTTTATTTACTGTACATATATCTACTATATCTACTGTATTTACTGTAAATATATATCCCTATAGCTTAGCGCTGTAATACATTGCACTGAGCTTACATGTACCATTGCACTACTCCGCATAGTCTGTTTACATATATCCTGTGTATATACTACTAGGGCTGACCCCGATTAGTCGAATAGTCGACTAATCAATCGAAAGGAGCCGTAGTCGACTGCCACCCTCTTAGTCGAATGAAAAAAACTATTTGTATCATTCTTTCTAAAAGCAAAGAGGCCTAGAAGCGTGGCTAACGCTAATGGCGCGCATACCAGAGAGGCTAACTGCCTAAGAAAACGGGCACAGAGGCACTGAAAGAGGATTTCACCCGTCTAATGAACACTAGTGACTAGACAAATATCAAGATGTATCCATCAGTGGACCAATTGCATGCTTTCGCAGAGGACAAGAAGCCTTTAGTCGACTCCTTCAGACATTAAAGCGTGGCTAACGCTAATGGCGCGCATACCAGAGAGGCTGACTGCCTAAGAAAACGGGCACAGAGGCACTGAAAGAGGATTTCACCCGTCTAATGAACACTAGTGACTAGACAAATATCAAGATGTATCCATCAGTGGACCAATTGCATGCTTTCGCAGAGGACAAGAAGCCTTTAGTCGACTCCTTCAGACATTAAGCACCCCACAGCCCAAATGGAATGATAAAAAATAATTATAATAAAAATAAATTATAATTTATTTTTTTATCATATTTATTTTTCTCATCAGCACATTTTGGCCAATCAAAGTCGACTATACAAATCCTTAGTCGGGGACAGCCCTACTACCTACTATGCTAATATGTCTATACTACTATGCTAATATGTCTATTACTACCTACCTACTAGGGCTGTCCCCGACTAAGGATTTGGTTGGTCGACTAGGATTGGCCAAAATTTGCCGTTAGTATATATACTATATACTATATAAAAATAAAGTATAATATTTAAAAAAATAAAATAAAATTGTATCATTCCATTTGGGCTGTGGGGTGCTTAATGTCTGAAGGAGTCGACTGAAGGCTTCTTGTCCTCTGCAAAAGCATGCAATTGGTCCACTGATGGATACATCTTGATATTTGTCTAGTCTAGTCGTGTGTTCATTAGATGGGTGAAATCCTCTTTCAGTGCCTCTGTGCCTGTTTTCGTAGGCAGTTAGCCTCTGGTATGCGTGCAATTAGCGTTAGCCACGCTTCTAGGCCTCTTTTCTTTTGGAAAAAATAATTAAAAAAATAAAAAAAAGAAAAAAGAAATATATATATATATTTTTTTTTAATATATTCGACTAAGAGGTTGGCCAGTCGACTACGGCTCCTTTCGACCGATTAGTCGACTAATCGATTAATAGGGGTCAGCCCTACTACCTACTATGCTAATATGTCTATACTATTACTTCCCTGACTGTTCCCCTACTGGACCTACTGTATTTGTTACTTGTTACCCGTTGGTTGTATGTCCTGTGTTTTCATACTGTTTCTTATTCCCTGTGGTTCTTTGTTTCTCTGTTCATTTGTTTTGCTCATTGTCAGCGTCGTTGAGTTCTTGAAAAGCGCTATACAAATAAAATGTATTATTATTATACTATGCTAATATATATATACTACTACGCTAATATGTATATACTACTATGCTAATATAGATCTATATTACTACCTAGTAGTACCTACTATGCTAATATGTATACTACTATGCTAAATATGTCTATATTACTACCTACTATGCTAATATGTCTATAATACTATGCTAATATGTCTATACTACTACCTACCTACTATGCTAATATGTCTATAATACTATGCTAATATGTCTATAATACTATGCTAATACTATGCTAATATGTCTATAATACTATGCTAATATGTCTATAATACTATGCTAATATGTCTATAATACTATGCTAATATGCTAATATGTCTATAATACTATGCTAATATGTCTATAATACTATGCTAATATGTCTATAATACTATGCTAATATGTCTATAATACTATGCTAATATGTCTATAATATTAGGCTAATATGTCTATAATACTATGCTAATATTATCTATACTACTATGCACTCAAGACTGTAGTACTCAAGTTCAACACTGTTTGACGAACAATGCGACTGACCCTTAGCTGCCAGAGTTGTGCCCTTCCTGCTGACTTGTCGTACAGAACTTGTAAGTGGTTTTGGGTAAAAAGTCTAAATGACTAAATAATAATAATAATAATAATAATAATAACTTAAATGTATATAGCGCCTTTCAGGAGACCCAAGGCGCTTAACAGGAGGGGGCAGCTAAGGGAGGAGAACGGGGAACAACGTAACAACAAAATAATAATCAAAAGGAAAGAAAGAAAGAAAGAAAGAAAGAAAGAAAGAAAGAAAGAAAGAAAGAAAGAAAGAAAGAAAGAAAGAAAGAAAGAAAGAAAGAAAGAAAGAAAGAAAGAAAGAAAGAAAGAAAACGAAAAAAGGAAATCAGGCAGAGTCATTTATAAATTCGGTGAAGAGGTGGGTTTTGAGTTGGGAATGTCTAAATATAAAGTGCAGTCCATTTATGGTCCGTTTGTGTCCGTTCTCCTTCCTCCTCTCCAGAGAGGGCGAAGACACAGTGTCAGACCCACAGGGACGGCCTCCAGGGCCCCCGGGGGCCCCGCCCCCCTCCCCTCGGCCAGTTCGTCCCCCGGTGCGACGACCAGGGCGCCTACCAGCCCATGCAGTGCCACGGCAGCACCGGGCACTGCTGGTGTGTGGACCGCAGCGGGCAGGAGATCCCCGGCACGCGCTCCGGGCCGGGAGCCGGCAGCCCCATGTGTGAGTGACTCCTGACAGAGAGAGAGGCTTGCGTTTTATAAGTGATATATACCCTGTTATGTGTGTGTGTGTGTGTGTGTGTGTGTGTGTGTGTGTGTGTGTGTGTGTGTGTGTGTGTGTGTGTGTGTGTGTGTGTGTGTGTGTGCAATTCAGCTTTATTCTGTTTTATATGTGTATCTTTGTTAAAATGTGTATATTGTGATGATGAGTTGTATTTTATGTAGGCCTATTTGATGTATGTTATGTGTGATAACCTTTTTTTTATCACTTTAGGTTGAGGCCCTTTTTAACTACAGATTAACATTCTGGCGTATTTACATTTTTTTTTTTTTGATCCACTTTTTCTCCCATTTTTCCATATTTTCTCCCATCCCAATTTCGTATCATCCAATTCAACCCTCCCCTGTCACGAACGCTGTTTCTTGCCTCCCACAAGCCGGCTGTAATGTGGACTAAGTCATACATAGCACAAGTCCCCTCCGGTACTTGAGGTAACAGCAGTCGCATCTTTTCACCTGCGCAGCTCGACCTCTCAGTGTCGAGGAGTAACGCGTGGGAGGCTCACGCTGCCCCCGACACTTCCTGATTTTACTGCGCAGGCGCACCAACCGACTTGTAGGAGTCGCTTGTTCACAACGTTCGATCCCCACCCTTCAGTTTTTCCCTCCCCGTAATACGGCCAATGTGTATTACTGCGGACGACCAGCCAAACTGAAAAACAATGTGGAGAGCTGGATTCGAACACGCGAATCCTAGCGTCTCCACACTGGTGGCGAGTGACTTGTCCACTACACCACCTAGCCGCCTGCGTATTTACATTTTTAATGTTGATTAATATGCACTGTCCCTTTTGCAAATAAACTTAAACTTAAACTTAAACTTATATATATAATATAATAATAATAATAATAATAATAATAATAATAATAATAATAATAATAATAATAATAATAATAATAATAATAATAATAATAATAATAATAATAATAATAATAACAATAATAATAATAATAATAATAATAATAATAATAATAATAATAATAATAATAATAATAATAATAATAATAATAATAATAATAAACGTTATTTGTATAGCACCTTTCATACAGAAACTGCAGCTCAAAGTGCTTCACAACTGAAAAAAAGACAGGCATAAAAATAGCACATAAAGTGCAGACATATAAAATCACAGTTTTTCACATTAGGATCCAACATCCCAACAAGCCACCTTGTTTATGGTTTGATTCGGTTTTAAATTGACAATAATAAAAAGAGTAAGATAAAATAGACAGAGTAAAATAGTGCAATAGTGCAGTGCAATAAAATAGTAGAATAGAATAGACATAAAATGAGCACATATAGTGCAGACATGTAAAAAAAAATCTTTTACAGTGCAATAAAATAGTTCTGGATTTACTGTTCAACATTTCAAAGTCGTCGGTACGGTACGGTAAACACTGAAACTTGTTCGGTTCGGTACGGATACGTGTACCTTTACACCCCTAATATATATTAGTGGTGGGGCTCGATTATAATTTTTAATCAAATAAATTCAAGACTTTATAGTTAATTCATCTAAATGAATCACATTTTTAACGCATATCAGTATTTGATGCGAAAAGCAACATTTTTCAATTCAAATGGATTTTGGTATACGAGTGAATCAATGAATATACATTATACATTATGTTTAAGCAGCAAAATCTTGTGTATTAGCAGAACAGTCAGATCAAGGAAATTTTTTACAAAGTGCAGCAATTTTAGGAATAATATATATATATATAGCGCAAAGGACCTTTTCTCTTTTGAATGGTAACATTCCGAAGTTTCTTACACAATATAAAGAAAAATCACTTTGAGTGCTAATGAAATAGAGTAACAGAGGTTTGAACACACTGAAGTAAAAGTTGTGTGTACTCACATTTCTGTTTAGTGTTTTGTGCGTTGAGTTGTCCTGCTGTCGCCGTAACACGTGTGGTCGCCGTATCGTGATATTGTCGGATGTTTTCCACCATCGCCACCAAGACAACATTTCGGTGCACTTCTTGTATTTTTGGCGAATTAAGTGATTCTAATTCTGATCCCGCGTGTGTTAGGTATCGACCAGGGAGGGGTCGGACCACCCGTGCGACCCACACCCAACCCGGAAGTCCACCCCCTGCCCCCAGGGACCCACCTGCTGTTTGCCCAGAGCGGCAGGATAGAGTATGTCCCGCTGGAGGGATATGACATGAAGAAGGATGACGCCAAGGTGGTCCTCCATCTCCCTGTAAGTTTCTCAAAACATTCCGTCCCTGCAACTTATCATGTATCCCAGCAACACTCCCTGCTGTTTCCCAACAACACTAACTACTGTATCCCAACAACACTAACTACTGTATCCCAACAACACTAACTACTGTATCCTAACAACTAGGGATGTTCGATATTGGCTTTTTTACCGATATCCAATATACCGATATTGTCCAACTCTTCATTTCCGATACCGATATCAACCGATACCGATATAGGCGGGGTTTCCCCCCCAAAAAAACAGAATAATTTCAGGTAATTAACATTACTGTACATATCTCGTGGAATTAACACAACATTATACTTTTCACAATAAATAAAATAAGAATTTGTTCTTACTTGCTTGCCTGGGTAAATAAAGGTTAAATAAATGTAAAAAAAAAATATATATATATATATTTAAAACCGATACAGATCATTTCCGATATTACATTTTAATGCCAATATCGGACATCCCTACTAACAACACTCTCTACTGTATTCCAACAACACTCCCTACTCCGGTGTGTTGAGTTGTCCTGTTGTCACCGTACCATGTGTGGTCGCTGTACCGTGATGTTGTTGGATGATTTCCACCATCGTCACAGAGACAAATTTTGTTGCACGAATTAAGTGATTCTAATTCTGATCCCGCGTGTGTGTGTGTGTCCCTGCAACTCATCATGTGGCGAGGGAATTCCAGTGCCCAGTCAATGCTTCCCACTGATTCTTTAAGTTATTTGCGTTGGTGTGTGCGGAGAGACTGGTGTGTGTGCGTGAGACTGATATAACATAAAGATGTTGTTCGAAACAAACTGTACGCCTTTCTGTCACTTTGGGATCCGTTTGCGGTGGGTCTGACGGATACTGTGCAGATATATCTATGGGGAACACTAAAGTTTTAGAGGACTTATGCAGGTTTATGTTATGAGGCTGAACATCCTGTCTGTGGTTTCAACATGTTGAGACTTCTCAGAAGTGGTTGTAATGACTTGGAAGTTACAGCTTGTGTACCATGTTTTCATTCAGTGCCCAAATGTCATGAGCGATTTAAACAAGCCTCTCTGTTCCTTTATGACAGCTTTTTCTGTTTAGACTGGAAGTTGTGGCATATTATCTATCTCAAGTACTATATACTGTATCTCAAGTACTATACTGTATACTGTCTCAAGTACTACTGTATTTATCTCAATTACTATATACTGCATCGCACGTACTATATAATGTATCTATCTCCAGTACTATCTATATTTAGCTCAAGTACTATATACTGTATATATCTCAAATACACTATAGTGTATCTATCTCCAGTATTATATACTGTATCTATATCAAGTACTACTGTATATACTCTATCTATGTCAAGTACTATGTACTGTATCCATCTCAAGTACTATATACTGTATATACTGTATCTCAAGTAATATATACTCTATCTCAAGTACTATATACTGTATCTATGTCAAGTACTATATATATACTATATCTATCTCAAGTACTATATACTGTATCTATCTCAAGTACTATATACTGTATCTATGTCAATTACTATATACTATATATATCTCAAGTACTATCCTGTATCTATCTCAAGTACTATATGCTATAATAGTCAAGTACTATATACTGTACACTATCAGGTTTATGAGGCTGGCATGTGGTTTCAACATGTTGACTTCTCAGAAGTGGTTGTAATGACTTGGAAGTTACAGCTTGTGTCCATGTTTTCATTCGGTGCCAAAAGGTCATGAGCGATTTAAACAAGCCTCTCTGTTTCTTTATGACAGCTTTTTCTGTTTAGACTGGAAGTTGTGGCATATTAATCCCAGATGCCGGTGGTTTATCAGGTATATTCTACTCTCTCTCTCTCTCCTCGTGGCCTGGTCCAGTTGATTCATTTAGGATCCCATCTATCCACCCTGTGTTTTACTCCTCAGGACCTAAATATTGCTGCCAAACTCCTTTAATTAAAGAAGGTTTGCGTGCAACAGTGTTTCCCATACAGAGATTTATTTGTGGCGGCCATCGAAATATATCAACCAGGCCCACCGTCAGAATGTGTCCAGACTGACAAAATAACACATTTATAATGTCTCTGGTGTGGACTGCACAGTCATGCCTGCCCCAGCAGTGCTCTGCACCATGTCTCTATGGATCATACTATCTACCCTGCGCTGCTCTGGGGAGACTTGCCTTTAATTAGAGCCACATGGTGGACTTTCACGCTAATTGCTAACATCAGCTCAGTGCGATTGGAATTACAAACTGGCCTTTCTTGTTAACGCAGATTCCTATACCAGCTGGCCTGAGGTCTGCCGGAGGGGGGGGGGGGGGTTGCCGGTCTCAGTGTGTGGTTCGAGGGGCTGTGTTTGTTTACTGATTTATGTCTAGACACCGGGCATAGGAAAACACATGCAGCCCCCCATCTGTGTCGAGCGTTCCTTTACCCCCAGAACACTCTTCCCGGAGCAAAACTGCAAACTTCACGGGGTTTGTTTGGTATTTTTTTGGTTGGAGCTTCTATCCCCAGGCCATCAGGATGCTCAACGACAATAACACTATGTAACAAACCATCAGATACACTCACAGCACACACCTCCACACGTACACACTCACTTTAAACAACTCACTGTAGCACCCACTTTAGACACTTTAACACACTTTATATTTATTGGTAAAGAGATTTGCACTACAAGTCATACCTCATTGCACCCCGCGCTTTCACATATAGTTTTGGTGGACTCTGTGCGGTTCGGGGGGTGAAGTTGCAACATTGTTGCATTCTTCATTTGGTTCGTCTGCATTCACATTGCAATTTGTCAAGCGCACCAAACTATCTGAACAATGTCACGTGGTCGAAAAGGGCGCTCGTCTATTGGACACAATAGAGTGGAAATGTGTGTGTGTGACTGTGACTGCGAGCCCTAACGTGTGTGTGTGTGCGCGCGCGCATGTGTGTGTGTGTATGTGTGACTGCGAGCCCTGTCTGACTCCAGATCAGCGGATACACATATTGAGAGGATGTCTCTCTTTTCGAAGCAAAAAAAAAACATGGTCTAAAAGCCCCTCCCTACAGTAAACGTAGCAACCCGCCTCTTGTCCACAACACACATTGCTCTGCTCGTGACGCTACCTCATATCGCAGATCTGATTGGTTAGGTAGTAATTTAGCGCTCTGCTCGTGAGAGTCGTGACTCACCTCCTATATTTGGTCCGCGTTTGGTCCGATGAAGCGAACCGAGACCTACGTTTTCAGGCGGACCAGAGTTCGCGTGTTTGGTCGGCACCAGAGGTCGACTGAGCATTCACACCACCCCAAAAAAAGCGGACTATTCGAGAAAACGAACTCTGGTCCGATAGTCCGGACCAAACAGCTCTGGTGTGAAAGCACCCTAAGTTGTACCCCATCTAGGGATGTCCGATATTATCGGCCGACCGATATTATCGGCCGATATCGGCAGTAAAATGTGATATCGGAAAATATCGGTATCGGTTTAAAAAAAGAAAAAAACAATAACAATATTTGTTATATATATATCCAGTGAAATTATTAGTTACCTGAAATTATTCAGTTTTTTTGGGGGGGGGGGGGGAACCCTGCATATATTGGTATCGGTTGATATCGGTTGATATCGGTATCGGAAATTAAGAGTTGGACAATATCGGAATATCGGTATCGGTAAAAAAGCCAATATCGAGCATCCCTAACCCCATCCCATTTCTACATTGTACTGTATACTGTATTGTATTGAAACTCAGTAACTTTTTTTTCCTACTCTTCTGTATTGTATATTGTATATTATGTATATTGATGAACACTTTTGTTTACACTCTGTTTACATACTTTTGACGTTCTATTTTATACGTTATCTTATTTTTATTTTTATCTAGCACACTCTCAGGAGCAAAAACGGAAACGGAAAAAGGCATTTCATATAAAAGTATTCTGTATATTTTTTTTTGTATAACAACTAATAAAGAAACTTGAACGTGAAACTTGAAACTTTTTGTTTGACACCTCTCTCCGCAGGAGAAGGTGATCATCGGCTTGGCCTACGACTGCGTGGAGAAGATGGTGTACTGGACCGACATCACGACGCCGGCCATCAGCAGGGCCAGCCTGCAGGGAGGAGAGCCCGTCTCCATCATCAAAACAGGTCGGGGATCAGTTGGGGGGTCTTTTTTTACCCATCATTCCAGGACTGGTGTTTAAAAAAAAAAGATTTTACTTTATTTACCCAGAGTAGGTTCTCTGAGCACGGATGCTCTTTTTCGGCTACGCCCTGCTTCACATTCACACAGTTCCATTCACACCTGGGAGCCGCCCAGTACAACCACAGTCTGCCACCTGGGAGCTGCCCAGTACAACCACAGTCTGACACCTGGGAGCTGCCCAGTACAACCACAGTCTGACACCTGGGAGCCTCCCAGTACAACCACAGTCTGACACCTGGGAGCCTCCCAGTACAACCACAGTCTTGACTCCGTTGGCCACTGAGCAACTCCACTGGAGCAGTTGGGGGTTAAGTGCCTTGCTCAAGGGCACTTCAGCGGTTGGTGTTGGGGGGATGGGAGAGGATGGGAGATGGATTCACTTCCCCGGCCCAGATTTTTCCTGCCGGTCCCGGGGATCGAACCTGCGACCTTCCGGTCACAAACCCGCTTCTCTAACCATTAGGCCACCGCTGCCCCCTGTGTGGTAATGCTGTTTGAAGTAGGGATGTGCATGACTCACCAAAATTATTTTACTGTTCTTAAGACAGAATATTCTAATATAAATAAAAATTATAAAAATAAATAAAAAAATAAAATAAAATTATAAATAAAAATCTATGAAAAAAGAAAGTATATTAAAAATATAGTTATTTTCAGTTTAAATCCAGTTAAAATGTTCAGTTTCAGTTCAATTCAGTTATTCTTTTTAAATGGATCATTAAAATCAAAGGGTATTGCACATAAATAGGCACTTCAGAATCTGAAGTTCAGATAATCCTTCAGAACGTTGATGGGCTCAGCTGACCGACAATAAATCTAAATGACACCATTCGCCATCGTAGCCCATAATAACAGCATTGCATTGGCCTATCAACCGGTTTTAATAAACAAACAGAAACAGTAGCATGTGCATCTTTTAGATCAATTAGGCTATGAAAATGAGACTGCCTCTAAATATACAAATTAATTAAATAAGAATGGTTTGCTTCACTTAAAAAAAAAATTTGACTCTGACATGAAAATCGAATGTGGAGACTATTTAGAATATTCGAAAACTCAAATATTCTAACTCATCCCTAGTTTGAAGTATCAATTTAGTCTGGAAAAGAACACAGCCTTGTTATAGACCTGGGGAGGGAGGTTCCACCTGTGATTCACCCCGCCCCCCCATAGGGAGATGTAGTCTGACGTCACTTTAGTTTCCCGTGAAGTCCACCCGTATAGGGATTTATCATTGGGAAAATGTATTATCGGCTATTGTAATAATTCTGCCTCGTGAACATTGCTTTCCATTTTATTTTATTTTTAAAATCTTTTATCCCCCTTTTTCCGTTAATTATTTATTAAAATACATAATTATTTTACGATTAATTGCGAATTGTTTCATGTTGAGCTATAGATTATGGATGAATACACACAGAAAGGTACACCATCCCAATGTTCATGCTTTATTTGTTTTAAACTAGACTATTTAGAAATGTGTCCATTGGAAAACATTACAATTTCAAGCGAGGTGGGCCGTGCCGGAAATAACAATGACGTAACCACTACACCTCCCTATAGACCTGGGGAGGGAGGTTCCACCTGTGATCCCCCCCCCCCCCCATTGTAACCACCCATTGAAGATCAAAACTATCAAAGGTATTACAGGCAAACTGTAGTGTGTGGGTTCATAATCTTTGAGGGGGGGGGCCGTCATCAAAGCAGGTTGGGATCAGACAGTGGGGTCGAAGGTCACTGCTCATCTCCCTCAGTGACTTTCATTCTCAGTCGTCTGTAAATGTAGTGATTGCTTCACACACAGGAAATAACTCACATTTTTCTGGTGCATTTTTCGGCATGTTTGTGTGTGTACGTGCGTGCGTACACACATGCATGCACACGAGTGTACACAAACACATCTGAGAGTGCACACGCACGTATGGTTGTGAGTGTTTATTGGCGTGCGCTGTGCTCTGTGCACATCCATCAGCGCTGGTGTGATTATGTTATTCTTGATGAATGAATGCATTCTTTGTACTTTGTCTGGAGCAGAGTATTAACCCTTTCACTACCACACTACAGAAGGTTAACCCTTTCACAACCACACTACAGACGGACGGTTAACCTTTCACTACCACACTACAGAAGGTTAACCCTTTCACTACCACACTGCAGAAGGTTAACCCTTTCACTGCCACACTGCAGAAGGTTAACCTTTCACCACCACTATAGAGTGTCTGGTCAGTAACATGGGTCTCTCAGTCCCTCCGCTCTGCAGTAAACACAAAATAAATTTTCTGGTATCCCGTTCCCACTTTATCCAATCAGGAGAGAGAAGTCACACTGCAAAATGGTTTGACAAAAAGAAGAAATAAAAACTAGTTTTAAGCAAATGTGTCCTTAAAACAAGTAAAATAATCTACCAGTGCAGTAAGCAAATGTGGCTTGGTAAGCTTTCTTGAAATAAGTAAATCTAGGGTTCTCTGTCCTGATTGTGAACAGACACTCTATATCAGTGATGGCTATTTACTGCAGAGCGGAGGGACTGGGAGACCCATGTTACTGACCAGACACTCTATATCAGTGATGGCTGTTTACTGCAGAGCGGAGGGACTGGGAGACCCATGTTACTGACCAGACACTCTATATCAGTGATGGCTGTTTACTGCAGAGCGGAGGGACTGGGAGACCCATGTTACTGACCAGACACTCTATATCAGTGATGGCTATTTACTGCAGAGCGGAGGGACTGGGAGACCCATGTTACTGACCAGACACTCTATATCAGTGATGGCTGTTTACTGCAGGGCAGGAGGGACTGGGAGACCCATGTTACTGACCAGACACTCTATATCAGTGATGGCTGTTTACTGCAGAGCAGGAGGGACTGGGAGACCCATGTTACTGACCAGACACTCTATATCAGTGATGGCTGTTTACTGCAGAGCAGGAGGGACTGGGAGACCCATGTTACTGACCAGACACTCTGTATCAGTGATGGCTGTTTACTACAGAGCTAAGACCCATGTTACTGACCAGACACTCTGCATCAGTGATGGCTGTCGGAATATAGAGCTATTTAACACTTATCTAAAATAAAATACCACTTAAGATAAATTAAGAAAAATAAACAACATTATGAATGGAAAATGGGGGACCCTGATGTAAACAAGACGAAAGTCTTTCTCTGGTCTGCGTCCCCCTTAACACTTGTGTGTATTGAGCCGTACTGTATTGTACCCATTCTGCAATCTGTTAAATAAAGTTTTCAACCGTTTCCCTCACACCCAGACCTGGAGAGCCCAGAGGGCATTGCCATCGACCACCTGGGCCGGCTCATGTTCTGGACCGACTCCATGAAGGACCGGATCGAAGTGGCCTCCCTGGACGGCTCCCAGCGCCGCGTCATCATAGATTCGGATCTGGTGAACCCTCGAGCCATCATCGTGGACGCCCCCAACGGGTGAGTAACGCTTTGTCTCTCGTCCCACCTAGGGTTGGGTACCGTTCACATTTGAACCGATACCCGGCGTGAATCGATACCCGTAGTACCCAACGGTACCTTTTTCGGTACTTTAGTCTCAAAAAGTTGTATCTACCTACCTCCGTTGTAAAAAATGAGTCCAAACTTTAAATAATTTATTATCATTATTATTTATTTAGAACAATTTGTTAATATATATATATAATATTGCAGCGAGCGTTGTCTGCATCTAGCTTTGTAAAGTGTAACAACAAAGTTTTCGGCTTGCCATTGCCCCGACTGCTTTGTTGTTGTTGAATCAAGTCAAATCCTAGGTAAGCGTGTATTGTGCGCGTGAACGTTGACGTGAACATGCGTCACACTGTATAGGTTTCGTGGTAAATGAAACGGCGACGTCATCGGACTTTATATATATGTAACGGAGGTACCGCAGTCTATCCACAGTCACGAGCTACAGTAAGTGAAGTGGCTGTGGACGTTAAGCGGTACTGCAAGTAAACTCACTCCCCAGAGGCATCCAGACCCAGTAGCAAGGAGTGAATTCACCTCTTGGTACAGTGGTCTGTGATGCCGCCCGCGGTGCATTGAGACCGGGGTTCAACTCCCACTCAGGGCGATCCCTTAACAGGGGTCGAATCGAAGAAAATACACAACGCAGTAAGATCACACCGGCTACATATATATATTTTTTTTTATGTGGCACCGGTGGATCGCACCTGAATCGGTACCCGGTAGTACCGACGTGATTCGGTCGATACCCTTAAAAGTACCGGTTTCTGTACCCATCCCTAGTTCCACCGTCGTGGCAGGAGCTTGTGGTTTACGAGCCTGACTGAGAAGAAGCACAGACGGTGACAGGGCTGCCTGATTGCTTTTACCAAACGGTTCGTGTTTCCACGTTCTCGTTTTGCGCTCTGATTGGCCACTGACGTTTCTGGTCATGTGACATGTGCGCCCAATCGTGTGACGGCAAGTTCTTTGGACGGTTAAGCTTAGGCGCTCTTTCGAAGTTGGTTAAGGTTAGAGTTTGTCTTAGAGCATGGCGATAGAATACCAGCCCTGATTCCAAACTCTAACCGTAACCAACTGCGAAAGAGTCGCCTAAGCTTAACCAGTGATAAACTAGGTGTTAGGTCGTTTGCAGGCTGTTCGACGCGGAAATGGGCTAAGACACTGCTCGTCATGCGATTGGGGCGCACATGTCACATGACCAGAAACGTGCGTGGCCAATCAGAGCGCAAAACGGGAACGCGGAAGGACAAGTTGCTTGTGGAAAGTATAGACGCGACAGGGCTACATCCTGCAGACTGTAGATAACTCCCAGCTCCCAGTCGATGACGCTTAGAGTTTCTTCTTTAACTCTTTTACACCCCAAATTAAGCCTATTTAATTCCGCCTGGACCTTTTTTTTTTGTATTTTGGGCTGTAAAATTGTCAAAGAATGTCCTAGGAAGGAGTAAGTGCTTTTGCCCTTTTTTCCTTTGTTACTTCATCTTTCAATATCTGGCAGTTATTTAAAGGAGAGTTTTTTTCTCTCTATCTTTATGCACGATTGCGCAATCGAGGGGTAACGTTTACAGTACGTGACTCGATTTGACTTGATTCTGACTCTGCGTTAGTTCATACAAGACAAGGAAGTCATTATTACACACGGCAATCGTTCCGATCAGCTGTTCGGGATGTGGTTGCACAAAGGCTCTGATCAGGACGTTCCCGTGGGAAGGGGATTTTTATTTGCAGCCAAATGCGTTGCAGGTTCGAATGGATTTGTACTGAGAGCATCTTGAGAGCAGAGCCTACACTGCCACAAATCACTCTTTGTCACTATAAATGGTTTAATTATCATGATGAGAGTGTTGAGGGCAGAGCCTACATTGCCACAAATCACTGTATTTGTCACTAGTATAAATGGTTTAATTATCATGACGATTGTTCCTGACTGAACTGACAATGAGGCTACATATTGTGGTTCTAACCCAAAACGGAGCGTGGGAATATGTCGGGTGCATAATCAATGACCAGGCACTGTTTTTGTATTTCTCAGACTTACATTATTAACCATCATTCCAGGACTGGTGTGGTCATTCAGATTCAGATTATTTTATTGTCACAGTTCTTGTACATTGTACATACATGTTTGTTCTTCCTGGCTCCTCAACCGTAGTAGATTTGTAAACATAATACACAACGTACGTATATTATCTATTTATTTATTTTGTACCCAGGGACAGACAGTGCACATGAATCAACATCTTCAGTTTCCACATCAATGCAAATGTGCCAGAATTAGCTAACAAGCTAGTTTTCATCTGTAGTCCCTGCCTACCATGCATGTATTTATGGTCTATCTATACAAACTATAACTATAAGCTATAACTATAAATATAAACTATAACTATAAACTAAACATAATACACAACCTATATTCTATCTATACAAACTGCTATGCTAACTGTATAAATAGCTATAGACTAGACTATAAACTAAACTAAACTAGGCTATAAACTAAAACTATAAACTAAACTATAGATGCTACTAATGATGTTTGAAGTATCAATTTAGTCTGAAAAATAACATGTCAGACCTTGTTATAGACCTGGGGAGTGAGGTTCCACTTGAGATCTCCCCCCATTGTAGCCACCTATTGAACATCAAAACGAGTCAAAAGTATTACAGTATTACAACTGTATTGTGTGGGTTCATAATCTTTGACAGGGGTATTATTTAATTGTCATACGATTACAACCAATAAAAGTAAACGTTTTAATTGAATCTTTGAGAAATTTGCCCTTTCCTGGAAAGATGTAGTACTTTTTCCCCCACATTCTTCTCAAATGTAAAAATGTTCTCATTTAATTATGCTCAACTCTGCTCCTGTCAAATGTCAGACCGATTGAATAAGTGGAACCATATAAACCTAGTAACGCCTCTGGTAGAATAAAGAAAACATAGGCAACAATAATGCACAGGGAACCAGGCGGTTAACCCTTTCACTACCACACTGCCAAAGGGTTAACCCTTTCACTGCGACAATACAGAAGGTTAACCCTTTCACTGCCACACAACAAATGGTTAACCCTTTCACAACCACACTACATAAGGTTAACCCTTTCACTACCACACTACAGATGGTTAACCCTTTCACTACCACACTACAGAAGATTAACCCTTAAAGTGTTAACCCTTTCACTGCAACAATACAGAAGGTTTACCCTTTCACTGCCACACGACAGAGGGTTAACCCTTTCACAACCACACTACAGAAGGTTAACCCTTTCACTACCACCCTACATGCGGTTAACCCTTTCACTACCACACTACAGAAGGTTAACCTTTTCACTACCACACTACCACAGGGTTAACCCTTTCATTGAGACAATACAAAGGGTTAACCCTTTCACAACCACACTACAGAAGGTTAACCCTTTCACTGTGACAATACAGAAGGTTAACCCTTTCACTGCCACACGACAAAGGGTTAACCCTTTCACAACCACACTACATAAGGTTAACCATTTCACTACCACACTACAGACGGTTAACCCTTTCACTGCCACACTACAGACGGTTAAGGCTCACGTCTCGCTCGACGCAGCGGAGCTTGTTATTATTCACACTCAGCAGCCACGCCGCTCACATGACAGAGAGAGAGAGAGAGAGAGAGAGAGAGAGAGAGAGAGAGAGAGAGAGATAGAGAGAGAGAGCGTCACAGGCAGCGCGGCGGCGGCGTCACTGATCTAATCATCTTATCCCTTCATCAGAAACCTCTACTGGGCCGACTGGAACCGAGACGCTCCCAAGATCGAGACGTCTCACATGGACGGCTCCAACCGGAGGGTGCTCGTCAAGGACGGCCTCGGTCTCCCCAACGGTCTGACCTATGACCCCCAGACCTCACTACTCTGTTGGGCAGATGCAGGTAAAGGACCGCACCGGTGTTTTTGACGTGTTGGGGCTCCGAGTCATTCTCGCCTCGATACAAAAGTCAAGGCGCTCTTCTTTTCTTTTCCCGTCACTGAAGGATTTGGTGGTTGTTTTCTGCCTGTTCACCGCTGCCGTGGTCTTCCGGTGTATCTGAAAATGTGTCTTAAACACCATATAAACGGAATAAAATAACCACGTTTGACAAAAATGCCACGCTAACATCCTATGTGTCATTTGTTTTGTGTGTGTGTTGTGTGTGTGTGTGTGTGTGTGTGTGTGTGTGTGTGTGTGTGTGTGTGTGTGTGTGTGTGTGTGTGTGTGTGCGTGTGTGTGCGTGTGCGTGTGTGTGTGTGTGTGTGTGCGTGTGTGTTCACATGAGCGTACACACTGATCGGGGTGTGAGAGTCACTTTGTCTGCCTGATTATCAACACAGAACAATTGGTGAGTTCATCATCACAGCTAGCTTAGGTCTATAGCCTACGTGACACAACAATGACAGATAAGGTGGAGAACCTCAAAACAGGCTAACGCACTTACCGGTACAGAGTATGATAGAAGTGAACCCTTTCAAATGTAAACGAGATCAACAGGGCTGCCTGATATGTGTCAGCAGATCAATCTAGTCATTGCCATGAGTGGCTGTGGATGTTTTTCAACCACTAAAAGTAGCTGAATGGTAGTAAAATAGTTACACTAATTCATCATCATCATCATCATCATCATCATCATCATCATCATTGATGATCATCATCATCATCATCATCATCATCATCATCATCATCATCATCATTTTTATTTATTTGTACATGGAATTATTACAGTACATATTAATATGCTCCACTGAATTCCATGGCCGAAAGGAACGGGAAGAAGAGAATTCTTATTTGTACCTGGCTGCCCCTACACACAATTTATACAGTACACTGATTGCAATGTTTACCAAACCAAACAAAATGTACATACTTATTTTGCAGAAATGGAAACATCAACACAATTAAATTAACATAAATAAATACATTTTGTGTATCTATCAGTTAAATTGCATATTTAGGTTCATTCATTTATACACACACACACATGTATCTATATACTATATAATTGTATTATTTTTATTTTATTATAATATAATATAACTAAATCATACTATTTATACTACACTATATTGGCATACAGTATTATACAATATTTTAATATATTATTATTCTATGTTACGCTGTTATATACTATATTACTATACTCCTACTAGCCTATACTGTAATGCTATGCTATATTATCCTGTTATGCTACAGTAAACTGCAATATTATACTAAACTGTGCTATACTGTCTATTTATCTTACTACTTCAAATAGCTACAGTAGCTGAGACTATTCATGAAATTTACTTTGACGTCAGGTTTCTTTTTAAGATGCATAGCAGCCGTGGATATTTCTTCCTGAAGTGATGCGTCACTCATGTTCATAACAGAGGCCTTTTCGCAGAATGTTCACAATGTCTATTTAATAGGGGTGTAACGGTGCACACTGAAGCGGTTCGGTTCTGTACGGATACGTGTACCTTTACACCCCTACTATTTAATAAATAATAATAATAATAATAATAAATTGTATTTGTAGTGCACTTTTCGTTCACTAGGATCCCAAAGTGATACAGGGTTAAAACAGTTCAAAGATATTAATAATTATTCATAATAGTAAAAATAAAATACAGAATAAAAAATCAAATAAAAATAGAACATAGTTAAAAACATAGTATAAACAGAAAATTAAAGATAAAAAAGAAAATCACATGAAAAAAAGAAAAAGCTAGCAATCAAAGGCCTTTTTTTCAGGCCTGCTTTAAAAGAGTCCAGGCTCTGTGGTGCCTCAGCTGGATGGGGAGGCTGTTCCACAGGCGTGGTGCAGCCGTGCAGAAGGCTCGGTCACCCATGGTGCAGAGCCTGGTACTGGGGACCTGAAGGGGCAGGCTACCTGCAGATCTGAGGGTACGGGTCCCCCATGGTGCAGAGCCTGGTACTGGGGACCTGAAGGAGCAGGCTACCTGCAGATCTGAGGGTACGGGTCCCCCATGGTGCAGAGCCTGGTACTGGGGTCCCGGAGGAGCAGGCTACCTGCAGATCTGAGGGTCCCCCAGGGTGCAGAGCCTGGTACTGGGGACCCGGAGGAGCAGGCTACCTGCAGATCTGAGGGTGCGGGTCCCCCATGGTGCAGAGCCTGGTACTGGGGACCTGAAGGAGCAGGCTACCTGCAGATCTGAGGGTGTGGGTCCCCCATGGTGCAGAGCCTGGTACTGGGGACCTGAAGGAGCAGGCTACCTGCAGATCTGAGGGTACAGGTCCCCCATGGTGCAGAGCCTGGTACTGGGGACCTGAAGGAGCAGGCTACCTGCAGATCTGAGGGTCCCCCATGGTGCAGAGCCTGGTACTGGGGACCTGAAGGAGCAGGCTACCTGCAGATCTGAGGGTCCCCCATGGTGCAGAGCCTGGTACTGGGGACCTGAAGGGGCAGGCTACCTGCAGGTCTGAGGGTCCCCCATGGTGCAGAGCCGGGTACTGGGGACCTGAAGGAGCAGGCTACCTGCAGATCTGAGGGTCCCCCATGGTGCAGAGCCTGGTACTGGGGACCTGAAGGGGCAGGCTACCTGCAGGTCTGAGGGTCCCCCATGGTGCAGAGCCTGGTACTGGGGGCCCGGAGGAGCAGGCTACCTGCAGATCTGAGGGTCCCCCAGGGTGCAGAGCCTGGTACTGGGGACCTGAAGGAGCAGGCTACCTGCGGATCTGAGGGTGCGAGTGGAGGATTGTGGAGTGATGAGTTCCTGTAGGTAGAGGGGTGCGTGTCCCTTTATGCAGTTATGGGTGAGCATCAGGATTTTGTAGTTGATCCGGGATGAGACGGGGAGCCAGTGTAGTGAGTGGAGGATGGGGGTTATGGGGGTTAAACTCACTTGAAGTGAATTCACCTCTTGGTACAGCAGGTCTATGCTGTCGCCCGCGGTGCGGCCGACCTGGGTTCGAAACCCCTTTGGGGCATCGACATTTTTAACACAACGCAGAGGAGTCAGATACGATCGGTCACATACGGATTCATTACGAGGGAGTTACACTGTACGTTCCGGGTAATTACACTGTACAATTCTGGCTTTATTATCAGAATCAGAAAGGTCCTTTATTGCCAAGTAGTTTACGCATACAAGGAATTTGATTTGGTCGTTAGTTACCACACTTTCTCATCGTCACCACTAGGGATGTCCCGATCCGATCACGTGATCAGGATCGGGGGCCTATCACGTGATTTTCAGAAGATCGGTTTTTTTTTGTTTTTTTTATTATTATATATTTTTTTATTCAACAAACATGACCATGTTCACGTCTTAAACTCATACTGAGGCCTTAGTTTTCGTTTTAAATTGCATATCATCATTTATTTATTGTCACACAGAGCAGAAGAATTTTGCCAAAACAAACACATTTCCTTTGATTTAATTATACATCAAATGATTTATGTCAAGGATGAGGGACATCCACTAGTTGCAGAACTTGCAGTCACCTGATTTTTACAGACGATGGCGCCATTGCTCTCATGAAGCAGCAGGTTGGAGGCAGAGTTTTTAGATTACTCCGGTTGCAATGCCTCGCTTGAATGAAGTAAACTTTTCACCTGGATAACGTCAACATTCAGGGTGAATGTAATGTGAGAAATTGGGATAAAAAAATAAAAATAAAAAATTTATTAATTATTATTATTTTTGATCGGATCGGGAAAGATCGGTATCGGTAGATACTCAAAATCACATGATCGGGATCGGATCGGGAGCAAAAAAATGTGATCGGGACATCCCTAGTTACCACACTTTCTTTCAAAAGTGGTTATCAGCGGTTACAGGCAGCCATGTTGGAAGAAAGACAACTACTACACACAAACATTCTGTGCAAAGGGTATCTATTGTGTATAACTGTGTCTGAGGGTCCCGCGGGCCAATCTGGTGACAAAGGGTTTCAGGTAGGCATGTCCGATATTATCGGCCGATATTGGCAATAAAATGTGATATTGGAAAATATCGGTATCGGTTTGCAAAAAAAAAAGTATATATTTTTTTACATTTCTATAACCTTTATTTACCCAGGCAAGCAAGTAAGAACAAATTCTGATTTTATTTATTGTCAAAAGTATGCATAATGTTGTGTTAATTCCACAACAAGAGATATGTAATGTTAATTACCTGAAATTATTCCGTTCTTTGGGGGGGGGAACCCTGCATATATCGGTATCGGTTGATATCGGTTGATATCGGTATCGGAAATTAAGAGTTGGACAATATCGGTATATCGGTACCGTATCGGTAAAAAAGCCAATATCGAGCATCCCTAGTTTCCGGGCCTTTGCAGTGATGGCGCCGACACTGTGGAACAAGCTCCCTCTCAAGATCAAGTCTGCCAACAACACCGTACAGACATTCAAGACCTCGCTTAAAACCCACCTTTTTTCGCTCTGGATGATCACTGAGTTACTTTGCTGGTGTGTTGTGTGTCTGAGGTGTTCTTATGTTCTCTGTCTGTCCGTCTGCCTGGTTCCGTTTTCTTTGGACTGTCCATTTATTCGTATAATTTTTTTTCCCCGGGCTGCACCCCGGACCGATGTACAAATTGGCTGGGGGTCGCATTGTAAATGAAAATATCATATATCATATCATATTATCATATCATTGGGTGTGATTTCATCTCTGCAGGCACGCACAAAATGGAGTGCTTGAATCCCGGCCAGAGCGACAACCGCAGGAACGTGATCGAGGGGATCCAGTATCCGTTTGGAATCGCCTCTTACGGGAAGAACATCTATTACACCGACTGGAGGAGGTACGTTTTAAGGTCGCCGCGTAAAAAGTCTTGCTATGTACAGCAGTACCGTAGTCACATGGTGGCCGTTTTGCTCTTGTCATGCTCAGGTCGGGATGCCTGGACAGAGCAAAATGGCCGCCGTGTGAATATGATCAATTGTATACCTTTTGAAAGACAACTTTAGTTAGTAGCTGATCTTTATCAAGGTGGGGGGGGGGGGGGGTGTACATGGAATGTAAAATGCAAATACTAACAACTCTTTATTATTTCAACAAATGTAAATCTTAGGGCGGTCAGGTGGCGTAGCGGAGATTGTGCTCGTCACCAATGCAAGAGGCTGCGGTCTCGACTCCCGGAGAGTCAGCATTGCCTTGGCTTGGGCTGATCGCTATACAGTACTAACTCGTTTGGCTGAGTTAGGGGGAGGGGAGCCGTGGGTGGGTCCTGGGCGTTGTGGACAGCGACCCCTACAGTTCGGTCGGGGCACCTGCACAGCGAGGGTAGGATCTGGAGAAAGGTAGTGTGACCTTCCACACGTTACACTCTCCCGGTGAGAATCTGCGCTGCCAGGCTGGCTGCCGGCTGGCTGGCTGCACATGCGTCGGAGGAAAGCATGTGACAGTCTCCGGCCTCCCGGACCAACAGTAGGGGGGGGTGCGCAACAACCAGGAAGGGGGTTGGGAATTGGCATAACGACTAACAGTGGGATGGGAGAAAAATTGGAAAAAAGGAGGGGGGAAAAGATAATAAAAAAATAAAAATAAAATAAATGTAAATCTTTTAGACTACCACATGCTGCCCTACTGTCAATCTGGGGAGAGGGTGTAGACTACCACATGCTGCCCTACTGTCGGTCTGGGGAGGGTGTAGACTACCACATGCTGCCCTACTGTCGGTCTGGGGAGGGTGTAGACTACCACATGCTGCCCTACTGTCAGTCTGGGGAGGGTGTAGACTACCACATGCTGCCCTACTGTCAGTCTGGGGAGGGTGTAGACTACCACATGCTGCCCTACTGTCGGTCTGGGGAGGGTGTAGACTACCACATGCTGCCCTACTGTCAGTCTGGGGAGGGTGTAGACTACCACATGCTGCCCTACTGTCAGTCTGGGGAGGGTGTAGACTACCACATGCTGCCCTACTGTCAGTCTGGGGAGGGTGTAGACTACCACACGCTGCCCTACTGTCGGTCTGGGGAGGGTGTAGACTACCACATGCTGCCCTACTGTCGGTCTGGGGAGGGTGTAGACTACCACACGCTGCCCTACTGTCGGTCTGGGGAGGGTGTAGACTACCACATGCTGCCCTACTGTCGGTATGGGGAGGGTGTAGACTACCACATGCTGCCCTACTGTCGGTCTGGGGAGGGTGTAGACTACCACATGCTGCCCTACTGTCGGTCTGGGGAGGGTGTAGACTACCACATGCTGCCCTACTGTCGGTCTGGGGAGGGTGTAGACTACCACATGCTGCCCTACTGTCGGTCTGGGGAGGGTGTAGACTACCACATGCTGCCCTACTGTCGGTCTGGGGAGGGTGTAGACTACCACATGCTGCCCTACTGTCGGTCTGGGGAGGGTGTAGACTACCACATGCCTCCTCCAATACATGTGGAGTCGCCAGCTTCTCCTGCCAGGTACTTTGGACCCGAAGGAGCAGGCCACCTGCAGATCTGAGGGTACGGGTGGAGGATTGTGGAGTGATGAGTTCATGAAAGTAGAGGGATGCTAAGGGATGCTGTCACCTACCCGCAAGCCCAATTTGGGTCGCGACCCGTAGTTTGAGAACCACTGCAAGTCTAGAGGAATAGTTTTGTTTGTTTGTTTGTTACAAACATGAAGGACAGAGTGCAGCCCTGTGGTGGTTCAGAGCTTCAGATGTCAGGAGCCCGGATCTGTCAAGGTGTCACTGCAGAGGAGGTCGGAGAACGGGGTCAAAGGTCGGAGAACGGGGTCAAAGGTCTAGCACCTCCTCTGACTCCCGACACCTCCCTGAAAAAACACCAGGCCTTGATGTTCTCTCAGACTGACACTCGGCAGCCACAGGCACAGGGGTTATTTATAGAGGATGGCTGGCCGGGGACGGTATAACATTATGTCATTGGCTGGCCGCTTTTATCCAAAGCAGGGGGGGGGGGGGGGCAGCCATCCATGGGAATAGAACCCCTAACCCTGGCGTGGCTAGTGCCATACTCTGTCCATTGGGCTACGCAGGAGACCGCGCCAGATACACAGAGTAGCGGAAAAGACGAGCAGCGCAAGAAGTCATGTTAAAGGAACACGCCAACGTTACCGTTCAGTAGAAAGCAATGCGGCTGCAAGCTAGCCCAGTTTAGCACAAATTAATGGAAGCGCATACGGACCACTAGCCTAGCTTAAAACTCCGGGACGCCTGTTACTGTTCCGCAACTGTAGCTACTTCCGGGGTAGGCCTGATTGGCCCCGACAGGCACGTGACAGGCGCGGCCACGCCTCGCGGCAGCCACAGGACGCGCAACGAGGCTGCTGAGAGCTGTCGCTCGGAAATGCGGAAATAGGCTGTCTATTGCCATTCTCTAAGACAAACTCTAACCTTAACCAGCTCCTTAACAGCGCCTAAACTTAACCCTTTAACCTTAAGCAACTCCGAAACTATGCCTAACCTTAACCTTAACCTTAACCATGCCTAACCTTAACCATAATAAGGCATAACCAACTCCGAAAGAATATTGCCATTCTCTAAGACAAACTCTAACCTTAACCAGCTCCTTAACAGCGCCTAAACTTAACCTTTCTAACCATAACCAACTCCGAAACAATGCCTAACCTTAACCAACTCCGAAACAATGCTTAAAGTTAACATGCCCAAACTTAACGGCGAACGAATGCACGTTAAAAAAGAAAAAAAAAGAAAAATGAAGGGAATCGAACTCGCCAGCAACGGACGGTAGGATCCACACCAATGCAACGCTGCCAATTGAGCTATTTCTGGATAGTGAAAAAGGGCGTATTACTACATAATGTTGCCGCGGAGCGTGCCGCGCGGCAGAGAAAGTTGCGCGTCCTGAGGCTGCCGCGGGGGCGTGGCCGCGCCTGTCACGTGCCTGTCGGGGCCAATCAGGGCCTACCCCGGAAGTAGCTACAGTTGCGGAACAGTAACAGGCCTCCGGGACGGGTGTTTATGTCCAACAACTAGGCTAGCTGCTTCCATTTATTTGTCGTAAGCCGGGTAGCTTTCTACTGAAAGCACAGAGAGGAAATTGGTATCTATCTTCTTGTCTGACTTTGGAGAAGATGGTAGATAGTAGTATAGACACAGTAGATAGTAGTATAGACATAGTATAGTAGATAGTAGTATAGACATAGTAGATAGTAGAAAAAAATATCCAGGACAGGTGTTTTTGGCCAACAGCTATAGGCTAGCCGCTAGCTGATCCGTATCCGCTTCCATTCATTTGTGCTAAGCTAGGCTAGCTTGCAGCCCGATAGCTTCCTACTAAACGCACAGAGAGGAAATGGGTATCTATCTTCTTGTCCGACTCTGAAGAAGACGATAAGCGCATTTCACATAATGTCGGCGTGTTCCTTTATTAATAGTTATTTCCCAGTGTTATTGTAGCGGCGTGTTATTTTTGTCTCAAGTTACTTTAGTATTGCTGGTGGCGGTGGGCATAAATAAATCTACAGCAGGTATTTATGGGACACACAGCTCTGGGAAGTTTTTTTATTTTATTTTTTTTTCTATGCATGACAGTGTAAGTGAGGACCCCACTGAGAAGGAGGGGATGGGGGGGTCAAGGAGCCCGGCTTAAAAAGTGGCAGCTGCTTGCAATCTTTCAGCCTGTTGAGTGTCTGTGAGATTGACCTGTCCAGGGCCTCCCTGTGATCTCACCAGGGATGCAGCCAGGCTGGGGATCTGGAGGTGGGGGGCGGCTAGGGGGGGTGTGTGTGCGTGTGTGTGCGTGTGTGTGTGTGTGTGTGTGTGTGCGCGTGTGTGTGTGTGTGTGTGTGCATGGGGGGGTTGGGGTATGTACTATAACACGGGAGAAAGTATCTCCAGTAAACCTTCCCTCGACCCTAACGGTTTCCAGTCCTTTCAGCACAGATTTAAAGGTTTACATTCCAAACAAAAGGTTTCTATTCCTATATACAGACATATTAGCATAGTAGGTAGTAGTAGAGACATAGTAGAGAGTAGTATAGACATAGTAGAGAGTAGTATAGACATAGTAGAGAGTAGTATAGACATAGTAGAGAGTAGTATAGACATAGTAGAGAGTAGTATAGACATAGTAGAGAGTAGTATAGACATAGTAGAGAGTAGTATAGACATAGTAGAGAGTAGTATAGACATAGTAGAGAGTAGTATAGACATAGTAGAGAGTAGTATAGACATAGTAGAGAGTAGTATAGACATAGTAGAGAGTAGTATAGACATAGTAGAGAGTAGTATAGACATAGTAGAGAGTAGTATAGACATAGTAGAGAGTAGTATAGACATAGTAGAGAGTAGTATAGACATAGTAGATAGTAGTATAGACATAGTAGATAGTAGTATAGACATAGTAGATAGTAGAGAGTAGTATAGACATAGTAGAGAGTAGTATAGACATAGTAGATAGTAGAGAGTAGTATAGACATAGTAGAGAGTAGTATAGACATAGTAGATAGTAGGTAGTAGTATAGACATAGTAGATAGTAGGTAGTAGTATAGACATAGTAGATAGTAGTATAGACATAGTAGCATAGTAGATAGTAGTATAGACATAGTAGAGAGTAGTATAGACATAGTAGATAGTAGTATAGACATAGTAGATAGTAGAGAGTAGTATAGACATAGTAGAGAGTAGTATAGACATAGTAGATAGTAGTATAGACATAGTAGATAGTAGGTAGTAGTATAGACATAGTAGCATAGTAGATAGTAGTATAGACATAGTAGATAGTAGATAGTAGTATAGACATAGTAGCATAGTAGATAGTAGTATAGACATAGTAGATAGTAGATAGTAGTATAGACATAGTAGATAGTAGTATAGATATAGATATAGAAAATGTATTTGTGTATTTCTTATTTGTGCATAGTCGTCATCTTGTCCCCCCCCCCCCCCCCCCCCCTTTGAGGACCACAATGGAAATAAACCGTAAGGTTTTATTGTGTTTCAATCCTCGACAGTTTTAAATTATATGTGATGGCTGTACATTTTGTGTATCAGTAGTATTGTATGTGATTTTAGATTGTCCAATAAATTCAATCGATCAATCAACCAGGGGGGGGGGGGGGGGGGTACACTCCGTGCAGGAAGCACCATGGGGGGAGGGTGGCTGGTGTTTCTCAAGCGTTGGGGTGAAAAGGTCCAGATGGTCTAAACACATGCATTAAAGCATTCCGTCTCCAGACGGATTTCCGTCAATTTGATTGGGGAGATCCGTCCATTTGATTCGCAGTCTGACGGAAGTATTTGCATGATTTGTAGATGCATACAGATTGAAACAAAATTGAGCCAATCAGAGGCGCCAAATATGGAAAAGGGCTTTTTTTTCCTATCGCGCCAAGCAGTCATCATCACTCAGCGACTCGAGAGACAGGTCGCCTTTTTTGCAGCCTCACGCGTCAACTGCTTGTTTACCAACGTCACAGCCACCACGCTGCTTGCACTCGCTGCTATATACCGATTAGCTAACGTTAGCTTAATAGCGTCTGTTAAATGGAAGGAGTAAGCCGGCCACTAAAAAGAGAACCCACCGCGGGGTTCTCAGATGAAAAGGATCAGCGGGACCACCTAACAAAAAGTTTCGAGAGGAGAGGACGTTTGAAGAGACTGGCTAGGCAGCGCTACTGGGGGCTGTAGTGGTGAGTTAACTTGTTCCGTGTGCCGCAACGATGTCAAAAAGAAAAACAGAAACAACACGTTTGTCATTGTCGTGTTACTTCACAGTACAATATGTGAGTCCCCTGCTGTGGTTGTGAGTATACGTTTATTAGCTTAACTCCGTAGCAACATCACACAGGTGTATCTGTAGACAGTCTCCTCCCCACCGTATATATTCTCTCTGTCAGGATCTATGGGTAACATTACTGTATATTTGCATATCGTATATGTCACAAATGTAACGGTACTATATACCTGTAGTATGTCCCTATGCCATAAATGTCATGATGTCAATGTCATGCATGTCATAAATGTCACTGAATTGAAAATGGGGGACCCTGATGATGTAAACAAGACAAACGTCTTTCTCTGGTCTGCATCCCCTTAACAATTGTGTGTATTGAGCCATACTGTATTGTACCCATTCTGCAATCGGTTAAATATTGATTGATTGTTATAACGGATTGCAGAATGGGTACAGTACAGCTCAATACACACAATTGTCAAGGGGTTGCAGACCAGAGAAAGACTTTCCTCTTTACATCAGGGTCCCCCATTTTCAATTCATCATAACATATATGACATACATGACATACAGATAGATAATACTGCTACATCTATACATTTATGACGTACCAGATTTACACAGTATTGTTTGTGATACAATAAGAGTCTAAAAAAGAGAGCATATACATTTGACGAAGAAACTGTACATTGGAGGAGGTTGGGTGGAGGGGGGGGGGACTGTACATTGGAGGTGGTTGGGGAGGGAAGGGTTGGGTAGGCGGGGTGGGGGGGTAACTGTACATTGGATTATCGACGAAACCGAAACAAGTAGGCTCCCTTAAAACGCCAACGCTATTAAAAAGAAATACAGTGGAGGTTAAAATAAGAATATGACTTGGCCTGAAAAAAATTTCAGTCAGGAGATATTTTTTTGCTTTAATCCCTGTCTAAACAAGTTGTGTTGCTTATGTGTGTGTGTGTGTGTGTGTGTGTGTGTGTGTGTGTGTGTGTGTGTGTGTGTGTGTGTGTGTGTGTGTGTGTGTGTTTTTAATCCACCAGGGACGCCGTGATCACAGTGGATCGCAACGCCGGCAGAGAGACCGACGAGTTCCAGCCGCTGAAGCGCACCAAACTATACGGCATCACCACAGCTTACGCCGAATGTCCCTCAGGTAAACACACTACAGTTTACTGTCCCTCAGGTAAACACACTACAGTTTACTGTCCCTCAGGTAAACACACTACAGCTTACTGTCCCTCAGGTAAACACACTACAGTTTACTGTCCCTCAGGTAAACACACTACAGTTTACTGTCCCTCAGGTAAACACACTACAGTTTACTGTCCCTCAGGTAAACACACTACAGTTTACTGTCCCTCAGGTAAACAACACACTACAGACTACTGTCCCTCAGGTAAACACACTACAGACTACTGTCCCTCAGGTAAACACACTACAGCTTACTGTCCCTCAGGTAAACACACTACAGACTACTGTCCCTCAGGTAAACACACTACAGTTTACTGTCCCTCAGGTAAACACACTACAGTTTACTGTCCCTCAGGTAAACACACTACAGACTACTGTCCCTCAGGTAAACACACTACAGTTTACTGTCCCTCAGGTAAACACACTACAGCAGACTGTCCCTCAGGTAAACACACTACAGACTACTGTCCCTCAGGTAAACACACTACAGTTTACTGTCCCTCAGGTAAACACACTACAGTTTACTGTCCCTCAGGTAAACACACTACAGTTTACTGTCCCTCAGGTAAACACACTACAGACTACTGTCCCTCAGGTAAACACACTACAGACTACTGTCCCTCAGGTAAACACACCACAGTTTACTGTCCCTCAGGTAAACAACACACTACAGACTACTGTCCCTCAGGTAAACACACTACAGACTACTGTCCCTCAGGTAAACACACCCCTCACCCCCCCCCCCCCCCCCCATTCCCAAGAGGAACTACCGTATAGAGCTGAGCCCAAACGTTCGAACCTTCGTTCGTTACGTTGGCATTCGAATTCTAAATCAACATTCGAACAACAAACACATATTTTTTGTATGTGTCTATTCATTCTGTTTAAACCAATGGGATTTTTCTTCACAGTTGCAGATAAAGATTAGGCTACACTAATATTATAGTATTAAAAGAAACTGATGAGTTATATTCATTAAAGAAAGTTGATTTAATAAAAAAAAGAAAATACTAATTTGATCAGATTAATCACTTTATTCAAATTGAGGATTTAGTTTGAGGATATTTCTAAAAAGATTTAAACTTTTCTTAAATCTTTTGAATTTTTGAATTAAAAACTAAGGTTCGAACGTAAACAATATAATACATTTTTTTATACTTTATACTAAAATACTAGGTCTTGTGGCATGTTTTAGTTAAAACATCCCCATTTCATGTAAATTCAGTTGAATTGCAACTCTGCACTGTAACATTCAATATGCAGCGCACTCCTCCATCGCATCCAGAGACCAGCGACTGTAACAGGAGAAGGATCACTGTGGTCGTTTTGAACGGGGAAATCTGTAACACTAAAGATGGCGGCAACGACAAAGAATTGCTGCAAAATAAACATCAATTTGTTGTTTAAATAATACAATGATTTTTAAAAAATATATATACTAATAAAAATATCGATATTTATCGATAATTTGGTCCCGATTTATCGATTCTTCCAAATGGCATATCGTCTCAGCCTTAAAACACACCACAGCTTACGCCGACTGTCCCTCAGGTAAACACACCCCTCGCCCCCCCGGTTCCCAAGAGGAACTACCATATATGGAGCTTCTCAAACACGGCAGACATAAACATCTCAATTAGGGATGTCCGATATTATCGGCCGATGTTGGCATTAAAATGTAATATATCGGAAATTATCGCTATCGGTTTATTATTCTTTTTATTATTTACATTTATTTAACCTTTATTTACCCAGGCGAGCAAGTAAGAACAAATTCTTATTTTATTTATTGTGAAAAGTATGCATAATGTTGTGTTAATTCCACGACAAGAGATATGTAATGTTAATTACCTGAAATTATTCAGTTTATCGGTATCGGAAATTAAGAGTTGGACAATATCGGTATATCGGATATCTGTAAAAAAGCCAATATCGAACATCCCTAATCTCAATAGAAATGGCCCCCAACGTATAATGCCTAATGCCTGTATACTCTGTTGCCTATAATCTGTCTGAATATACCTGTATATAATTCTTCTACTTATACACCTGCATATATAAAATATGGGGAGAAAACAATAATATAATATTATTTATTCAATAGGTTAAGGAGAAATAATCAGAGTAAAGGAAGCACTGGTTAGTTTACTTCCTGTTTGGGCAGAGATGTTTGACGGTGGAACTGTCGTCCAACTCTCTGCGTAGGAGTGCACTTGCAATGTTTGCTGATATCAATAACCGACAGGAAACCCACATGGGGCCCAAGCTGTTCCCTAGCAACAGTGAAGCCGTCTGTATCCTGTTGCACTGTCTTCTAATACAATAGTTAATAGGAAATAAACATGGACCCCTAGCAGCAGAATCCTACTGAAAAGGTCTACTGACTGTAGTCTATTTGATTTGTAGGGCGCTTTATAGTTGTGGAGCAAATCTCAAAGCGCTACATTTTTAAAGAACATAAAAACTAGCAAGAGAGATTTTTTTTTAGTAAAAAAAGAACACTAAAACTAGTAAAAGAGTAAAAAAAATTACATAAAATAAGAAGGGCTAAAACTGCTAAAAGAACATAAAATGTGTGGAGCTAAAACTAGATCAAAATCAACAAAAGGCTCAGTAGTAACATACAGTACAGTAGTAACAGGACTGTATGTGTCTCTCTAAGATTGTTTGTGTCTTTTCAATGTTGTTGAAAACAGTGTCTGGTCAGTCACATGGGTCTCCCAGTCCCTTCCGCTCTGCAGTAAACACAAAATACATTTCCTCTCCTGATTGGATAAAGTGGGAAGGGATACCAGAAAATGTATTATTTTGAGAGACCCATGTTACTGACCAGACACTCTGTATCAGTGATGGCCGTTGGAATGTAGAGCTATTTAACACATATAACAATAAAATACCACTTACAGTGCCTTTAACACTTTGAGTGCCAACGACGAGAAATCTCGTTGTTCGCCGCCATGCGTCGAGTGCCAACGACGAGAAATCTCGTTATTTAATCGTTATTGCTTTTATTAGCGATATCCATTAATTTTTCATCAATCCAGCCTCACATTATCATTGGGCTCTGACCTCGAAAAGGGAAAATACCGCCCCCTATCGTCTCCCGGATGGTAATGCACCCATTGGATTGGACTCAATGGAAATGCATGGGGGGAAAAAAACCCGGATTCCACATTTTACTTCTCAGGCATGTAACCCGAGACGATTGCATTCATTGGGGACCCTCAGAGCAGCGTGGAATATGTGGTTCGAGGTTGGATCGTAATCTTTTTTTTCTTCTAGAAATTTCCAAAAACTTCAGTTTTTCAAAACAGTATAAAACGGAAATGTACCGATGAAAAAACAATCCGTTTCGTACATGTTGACTGCAAGCAAGTCATTGATAAGCGACAGGCATATTAGACACATAGCCATAATATAGAATATAGAAATAGCTCAGCGAAAATCATGAAATATCGGAAAATCAGTCCCAAAAGGCTGGCATTCAAGCGATAAATCGTGCGCCCCTTGCTGGCACTCAATGTGTTAATATATACGTTTAAAACGTTTAACTATCCAGGGCACATTTACTGAGCACAGCCTGCTCTTTTTTATGCTCAAGACTTTAGGCCAGTTGCATAGACAGTTGAATTTTCCTTTCTTACCATATTGGGTATGCTGTATTCACATACATTCTTGAAGAATTTGATACATAGATGAAATATTATGCTTTTTGGAGCGCCGCTAACCCGTTGTAAATCACAAAAAAAGGTCGGTTTTTACAACCATTCTTCCCAAACATTACAGACGCAAACAAGCCTTTCATTACTGGAGATCTCCCCTTTGAAAGTGGACCCTAGGCCACTAGAGACCCAAGGTTAAGCTGTGTGTGTGTGTGTGTGTGTGTGTGTGTGTGTGTGTGTGTGTGTGTGTGTGTGTGTGTGTGTGTGTGTGTGTGTGTGTGTGTGTGTGTGTGTGTGTGTGTGGTGGGGGCCCCCCACTAGAGACCCAGTTCTCAGAGAAAAGAAAAACGCTGTGACGGTCACATATTTGGGGGGGGGGCTACCTCCGATTCAGGCTTGAGTATCACCTACTGCCAGGGGTGTAAAAAGTACCCAGAAATTATACTTAAATGAAAGTATGGGTACCGTCTCAAAATCGTACTCAAGTAAAAGTCACAGTATCTGGCTAAAAACACACTTGAGTAAAAGTCAAAACGTTTCTACTTTTAAATGTACTTAATACTAAAAAGTAAAAGTAAAAACTTTTTTACCTGACTGTCTATTCTTCTGATAGCAGGTGTTTAATGATAGCAAAGATCCCCGCTTTCTAGTCTTGCACAAGGACCAATCGGCATGGGGTATGGGTGGGTTCATTTTCCATTGATGGGGATTTGATTGGCTGTTTTTAAATAAAGAGCGGCCGCAGGATTAATAACGTAATAACAAGTTAGTTCGGCCAGAGGAACTAATATACTAATTAAAATAGTTGGACCTGTGAGATTTGTACTTTGTAGGTCTGCATTTAAAATGTAAGGAGTAAAAAGTATGTTTTTTTTCCGTCTGAAATGTAAAAGTGTACAAACCTAATAATACTCGAGTAAAGTACAACCCCCCCCCCCCCCCCCCCCCAAAAAACAGTACTTAAGTATTGCAACGAAGTACAATTACTCAACTACTTTAAACACCCCTGCCTACCGACCGTCATCATTCACGTGGAACTCTTTAGGAGTGGAACTGAAGCCCGGGGGCCGTCGTGACCTCGCTTCCCCGGGGTGAAGGCCGTCGAGAGAGGGAGAGAGAGAACAAGCGCTCAGGGAGAGCCTGGAACATTGTTGACACGCTCCTCGCCCCCCCCCCCCCCCCCCCCCGGAGGCGGGCAGCTGGAGGGGTTTCCCTGGCCGTTCGTCATTACGGAGTAAAGGGGGGAGGATTGAGGTTAACTGTGTGCATAACATCCACCCTCTAAGATTACATGAAGCCAGGGAATGCTGAGCACGGCACAGGGGGGGGGCCTCCGGCATCTGGAGATCGCTGCGTGTGTGTGTGTCCCCCCCCCCGCCCCCCCGCTTAGCAAACAGAGGAGAGGCCGGGCGCCCCCGACCCTGGTGGGTTACCTGTACGGGTGCCTGTTGGTTCAATCAGGGCTTTTTTTTCCTCCTTTCTTTTCTTCGAAAGCAGGAAGTACTGCATTAAAGGAACAGTTCACTCGTTTGTGGAAAGCCTCTCTGGTTTATCGATAGGGTCAGTTAGTATGTCTCTGGGATAGTAGGTAGTATTATATACATAGTACAGTACATAGTAGATAGTAGTATAGTAGCATAGTAGATAGTAGTATATACGTACATAGTAGCATAGTAGATAGTAGTATATACATAGTAGCATAGTGGATAGTAGTATATACGTACATAGTAGCATAGTAGATAGTAGTATATACATAGTAGCATAGTGGATAGTAGTATATACGTACATAGTAGCATAGTAGGTAGTATTATATACATAGTACAGTACATAGTAGATAGTAGTATATACATAGTAGCATAGTGGATAGTAGTATATACATAGTAGCATAGTAGATACTAGTAGTATAGACATATTAGCATAGTAGGTAGTAGGTAGTAGGATAGACATAGTAGCATAGTAGATAGTAGATGGTAGTATAGACATATTAGCATAGTAGGTAGTAGAATAGACATATTAGCATAGTAGATAGTAGTATAGACATAGTAGATAGTAGTATAGATATATTAGAATAGTAGATATTAGCATAGTAGATAGTAATATAGACATATTAGCATAGTACATAGTAGGTAGTAGTATAGACATAGTAGCATAGTAGATAGTAGTATTGGATCGAGGTTTGAACGCTCCCAAGCACTGGAATACACAAACGCCATGTAGGATGCATTCTTTTACTTTAGATACTTAAGTACATTCAATAGAAAATACTTCTCTACTTTTACTTAAGTAGAATTCGAATGGAGGACTTTCACTTTTACCAGAGTACTCCATTTATCTTGGTATTTCTACTTTTACTTTTAAGTAAAGGAACTGTGTACTTCTTCCACCACTGCTGGTTAACCGCTGACCGAAGCTCCCTGACCATCCCCCGCCTTTCCACGCTGCTCGGTTGGGCTGTCGGGTATCTGATGAGCTCAGGTCCGCTGGTTGTCTGTTCATAAACTCACGTAGAGATATCTGTTCATAAACTCACGTAGAGATATCTGTTCATAAACTCACGTAGAGATATCTGTCCATAAACTCACGTTGATATATCTGTCCATAAACTCACGTAGAGATATCTGTTCATAAACTCACGTAGAGATATCTGTTCATAAACTCACGTAGAGATATCTGTTCATAAACTCACGTAGAGATATCTGTTCATAAACTCACGTAGAGATATCTGTCCATAAACTCACATAGAGATATCTGTTCATAAACTCACGTAGAGATATCTGTTCATAAACTCACGTAGAGATATCTGTCCATAAACTCACGTAGAGATATCTGTTCATAAACTCACATAGAGATATCTGTTCATAAACTCACGTAGAGATATCTGTTCATAAACTCACGTAGAGATATCTGTTCATAAACTCACATAGAGATATCTGTTCATAAACTCACAGAGATATCTGTTCATAAACTCACGTAGAGATATCTGTTCATAAACTCACATAGAGATATCTGTTCATAAACTCACGTAGAGATATCTGTCCATAAACTCACGTAGAGATATCTGTCCATAAACTCACAGAGATATCTGTCCATAAACTCACGTAGAGATATCTGTTCATAAACTCACGTAGAGATATCTGTTCATAAACTCACGTAGAGATATCTGTTCATAAACTCACGTAGAGATATCTGTTCATAAACTCACGTAGAGATATCTGTTCATAAACTCACGTAGAGATATCTGTTCATAAACTCACGTAGAGATATCTGTCCATAAACTCACGTAGATATATCTGTCCATAAACTCACGTAGAGATATCTGTTCATAAACTCACGTAGAGATATCTGTCCATAAACTCACGTAGAGATATCTGTTCATAAACTCACGTAGAGATATCTGTTCATAAACTCACGTAGATATATCTGTTCATAAACTCACGTAGATATATCTGTCCATAAACTCACGTAGAGATATCTGTTCATAAACTCACGTAGAGATATCTGTCCATAAACTCACGTAGAGATATCTGTTCATAAACTCACGTAGAGATATCTGTTCATAAACTCACGTAGAGATATCTGTTCATAAACTCACGTAGAGATATCTGTCCATAAACTCACATAGAGATATCTGTTCATAAACTCACGTAGAGATGTATATACATTCAAATATTTACATTTACTGCATATATACAGTATAATATACATATCTGTCTGAATATACCTGCATATAATCCTTCTATATACCTACTTATACACCTGCATATAACATATAACTCTGTATGATAGCATGTACAATCGTGCTGAATATACATTCAAATATTTAAATTTAGCATGTACAATAGTACAATATATACAATATATATATATACTCTTACCGTATAAATATGTATCCACATGTCTGTACATATTATGTGCATATAATCCTTTTTACATATCTGTAGATACTATATCTATATCTGTACATATCTGTAGATACTATATATCTGTATATATCTGTAGATACTATATCTATATCTGTACATATCTGTAGATACTATATCTATATCTGTACATATCTGTAGATACTATATATCTGTAGATACTATATCTATATCTGTACATATCTGTAGATACTATATCTATATCTGTACATATCTGTAGATACTATATATCTGTAGATACTATATCTATATCTGTACATATCTGTAGATACTATATCTATATCTAACACTGCTGGCCAGTATGAATTACTACCATAGTGTCTTTATACCTATATATCTGTACATATTAATACGACAACTCTGTACATACATCTGATTAGCACTATTACTCAGTAGTATTCATTTATATATTTTATACCCAGTCTAATCACCTGTACTGTACATTATATATTACTATTGCACTTTACTGTTACATTTGCACTCAGGTTGGATGCTTCTTTTTGTTCTGTACTTGTGCTGCATGATTGATTGATTGATTGATTGAACATTTTATTAACAGATTGCAGAATGGGTACAATACAGTACAGCTCAATACACACAATTGTTAACGGGACGCAGACCAGAGAAAGACTTTCGTCTGGTTTACATCAGGATCCCCCATTTTCAATTCATCATAACATATATGACATACAGGTAGACAGTACTGTTGCATCTAGACATTTATGACATACCAGATATACAAATATACAGTACTGTTTGTGATACAAGAAGAGTCTAAAAAAGAGAGTATATACATTTGAGGGGGAAGAAACTGTACATTGGAGGAGGTTGGGTAGGTGGGGTGGGGGTGGGGGGGTTGTGTAGGTGGACTGTACATTGGAGGCGGTTGGGGGGGGGGGGGGGGGGGGTAGGCGGGGGGGGGGGGGGAATTGTACATTGGAGGGGGTTGATGACAATGCATTTGAATGTAATCCAATCTAAACAAGTTAATAACACCTGTTGCTTTCCCCCCCTCCAGGACGAAATTACTGTTCTGTGAACAATGGCGGCTGCACTCACCTTTGTTTACCGACGCCGAGCGGCCGCTCCTGCCGATGCCCCGACAACACGGTGGGCGTGAGCTGCGTGGAGAGAGAGGGCCGGTACTGAAGACCCGGCCGCCGCGGCCAAGAGGGATGACACCGTTTTAATAACGCCCGGTGGCGGATTAGGAGCCGCTCACTGTACTAAACTGTAGCTGTTGAAAATGCCACTGAAAAAAACAGAGGTCGACTGCTGTGCCTTTTTTTTTTATCACTCAGTGTTATAATAAATAAAAAGTTAGGTATATTATTTGAAATCATCCCTATTCCTTTATAATAAGAATTATTATAACGATAATGATAATAATAATAATAATAATAATAATAATAATAATAATAATATTAAATAAATACCATTACCATAAGCAATTGTAAATATAAGCACGTGTGTCGCCAACATTTTATTTTTCTTGAGTGCACATATTATACACTGAGAAACATCTCAAGGGATGGATCGTTTAATGTGAAATGAATCATGACGCCAGGTGCTGACTGATCCAGGTGCCACCACATCTGATCCGTTGAGTCAGTTCTGTTACATGATGGCTGGCATGTTGGAACGATCCCACGGAAGGAGCAGAGTGAAGTATGAATACAAAGTGTCTGTAAAAACGGCTGGGATGGGATTTATATGAATGCTGTGCAACTAATCAATAAACGTCTTTTGTAACACGTGTGTGTGATGACTCTGTGGGGAGGCTAGTCAGTATCACTAGCCTGACTGTCCTTATTGTGATTATGTGGTTGTGATTTATGATTATGTATATGTGTGCCTGCCATATGTGTGCCTGCCTAGTGCCTATACAGTGTTTATACATGTATAGCTTTGATTTGTCCCTGTACACTGTTTTTTTTTTTTATAGATGCACGAATGCCTAGAGAGTGAATGTACAGAATATGTTTTAAACTGTTTTTATATTAGCTTTATATATGTCCTATTTTTCTGTTTCTTTTCTGGCTTAAACATCTGGCCCAGGGACTACAACTGAAAACTAGCAGCAACCCTGCTAATGTTGGCATATTTACAGTTTTTAATTTGTATTCATTTATAAATGTATAAACTGTTGATTGATATGCACTGTCGCTGATCAAAATAAACTGAGTAAACTAAACTAAGCTTATGGCGCCCTCGTGCGTCCGTAGGGGGTTATTACAAAACTACACTATTTTATTCAGAGGTTGCTGTCGCTAGGTGTCGCTGTTGGCTTGCGGTCATTACTGTACCAGGTAAACCCCTCGCTATGCTCGTCCCACACATTTTACAGAAAATACATAATTCCATACTTCTCTGTTTTTCACAGGATATCCGTCCATTTAATTTAATAGCTTGTTTTATCAGTCATATATCAGTGTGAAGTCATTCCTTCATATTACATCAAAAGCAGAATCAGATTTTTATTGCCAAGTAGTTTACACATTTTGATTTGGTCGTTTTTGGCGCGACATTAACGGACAGACAATTACTATAAATAAAAAATAAAATAAAAAGGTGGAATAAAATTAAATTTAATATAAACTAAGAAGCACAATACAATATAATGTAATTATAAAATAAAATAAAAATAATTAGGCCAGCCCAGGGCTGTACAACTGCACGATGTGGTCAAGTATATATAGTACTAGTACATCTCGGACATTTTGGAATTCTATCTACCTTTAGGTTGAGCACATCTTTACTACTCTCGTGACGTCTCGTGGACTACACTAGGATGGCGTTGAATAATTGATCTGCCTGAGAAGGAGGGGTGACGAAACGGAACAGATTATTATGGGATAGATTTCATTGCACACCGGCAAGTTCGGCAACACGCATGATTCATCATCACACTGGCACAGCCGCGCGTGACCCACACCGTCCTGGTAGGTAGGTAGGTCGGTAGGCACGCGCTGGTGTAAATAGACCACTGCAACCATAGATATCTATAGAACACTAGATAGCTTGCCCGCGCTGCCGGCCAATGGAGAGCGACATCACTGAACCGCCGCCATCTGGCTCCAGTCAGCATTGAGAGAGAGTGAGTGAGCTGCACAGACAAAAATACTCATAACTCGCTGAAATATTGACGGATTTACAAACGGTTTGGTTTATTACAAGCATTATTAACCTGGCTATGATTCAAGCGGTTTGTAAGTATCATAACTACATCTTTGATGTTTATAGCAAAGCAAACCAACCGTTTGTAAATCCGTCAATATTTCAGCGAGTTATGAGTATTTTTGTCTGTGCAGCTCACTCACTCTCACTCAAGGCTGACTGGAGCAAGATGGCGGCGGTTCAGTGACGCTGGTGACTCCGCCTTAAGCTATCTAGTGTTCTATAGATGCAGTGTCGGCGCCATGGGGGGGCATTCGCGGGCCATGCCCCCCCAGATGGAGCACTGTGCCCCTCCAACCGGCATGGTCAATTATTATAAAAAAATAAAATAATTAAACATAATTTTTTTTTATTATAGTAAAAGTCAGATGTTTTCCTTTATAAATAGGCTATTTAGCCTATTATTAAACGAAATTAAACAAAAAAAGTCTTAAATGAAGTGTATGTTTGATATCACGCGGCTTCACGCCACGGCTCACGCACGCGTTATTATTGGTTACGTTGAGTTGACGGGTAGGGCGTGACTGCATTTGAATTGATTTTGATATGGGTAGGGCGTGACTTGAGTGAGGTCAGTGAGCGCGAAAGTCAAAGATAGAGTCAGACTCAGGTAAAATATAATAATCACTTCTTGGAGACGGACATACAAATAAAATGGATATACGAAAATGGTTGGCTGGGGCAGGCGCACCTAAGGTTTCTTCACGGCAATACCGGCAAGGAGATTTCGACACTTGTCAACACAGACCAGCTACGAAGGAACAGGTACTACTTCTCGTCTTAGCTGAGCTAAAAGAATGCTGGTTTGGACTCGTCAAAGATTCTCAGCCAGGTGTATAATAATACGAAAACGAAATACGTGATCTTTCACTTTGTGTGTGTGCGCAAGACCCAGTGTGTTTGTGACGTGACGTGCAAGAGAGAAAGAGAGAGAGAGAGAGAGAGAGAGAGAGAGAGAGAGAGAGAGAGAGAGAGAGAGAGAGAGAGAGAGAGAGAGAGAGAGAGAGAGAGAGAGAGAGAGAGAGAGAGCAGCTGTCCATGGTGCTGAATATTTGCGACAGGGCTGTGTTAGTCTGGAGCCCATATGCTTCTTAATGTTAAATGAATGTGGCTAGCTAACAAACACCGTAATATTAGTTACATAATACATGTTAGTTTGTCTAATACTTACTCGCACATGTGCGGAACAGCAGCTTCAACTTGTCCATCTGAGCTGATTTCATTGAGACCATGCAGGGATCTGACCGCAACACTCTCCTCTAACAGACCAGTCTTCGCCCGCTTGGTAGCTAGAGTATGTATGTGGCCGTTTGATATTTCATGATCCTTTACCGTTTCAAATTTTAAATGGGTTGTGCCAATAACAAACGACAAGCTTTTGGACTTGTCAGTGCAGACGCAGGGTATGGGGTAGACCTCGCATACAGTCACGTCATCCCCCAATAACCAATAACCAATAGCCAATAACAGCTTGCATAATATAGTCAGTACCTGGCGCGAGCTGTTTATTGCAGCCAACTTGAGCGACCGGAAATAAACAGCTCGCGCCAGGTATATATAATGCGCTTGTGCCGGTTAGACTATAGGCTATGTTACATAACGTTACGTAACGTTACGTATGTAGTACTTGCGGTGCGTGCATTAGTGCATGTTTTGGGGATTAGTGAGAGGACAAAAACAATAATTATTATTAACACATGCGTTTTCTGAAGCGTATATTTTATGCCCTCCCAAAATTACCATATGCCCCCCTGATAAATTCGTTCTGACGCCGACACTGTATAGATGTCTATATGACTGCAACACTGTCGGTATTTTGAGCTCGTGGGAGAGAGGGAGGGGGCAAGGGAAGCGGGAAAAGGGAGCGCGTGAATGAATGTTGATTATTAGAGCATAGACCACTACACTTCTGCGTTACATTGAAGTGTTGCGGTGGTCTATTGACCAACATGCATTCATTGTATCCCCTCACGAGCTCCATGTAACGCGGAAGTGCAGTGGTCTATGGTTGGCGTTCACACAATTGATTGATTGAAAACTTTATTACCAGATTGCAGAATGGGTACAATACAGTACAGCTCAATACACACAACTTTCGTCTTGTTTACATCAGGGTCCCCCATTTTCAATTAACACATTAACTGCCACGCTTATATCCATCAATGTATGATCACTGCCACCAGTCTAAGCCTATGGAGATGTTCACCTTCTTTGCAGGGCTATAACTTTTTTAATTGTATTGCTAAATTGACATTACTATGGCCCATTCAACATCGATTATCTATCGTTCAGGATGTAGGAACGTTATACTTTTTCATTCATAGATTCTTCCAAAAATACAGTCTAGAATATATGTTTTTATCGTTTTCTGCAGTAATTCCTAGAACGTGAGTTATAGGCATAAACGCATATATAGATTATCAACTGCCGTTTGTTGCCGATACACGATATATAAAAAAATCCAACTGAATACGATCCTAAACGTTATGACTCATCATGCACGGATGAAAGGGGAGGGGGGTCGTTTATAATTCCGTGATCGTCAGTAAATGCTTTATGACAGTATGGGTTGATTTATTGATCAGATGGTTTGTAAATAAAGAAATGTACAATCGCCTTGAAAATAACGTTACTGTCCTCTTACCGTTCGCCGATGAGACTGGAGGAAAAAGATCCCACTTATTTGACGTGGATCGACTAGATCCATTTCCGGTTTGTATGGCGCAATAAACGCCCAAATCATATCGATTATTGAGTTATGGCAGTGATCCATACACGGATGTGTGTCTAGAGTCCCGCAACAATATGTGCCTGCCTGACGGAATTCCCAGATGCACCGAGATCACCAGAGATCCATTTCCGGTAGTAACTCGCCCGATTATCCACCAGGTGGCGGTATTGAAGCGTTGCACGGTTGTGCCAAGGGAATTATGAATACCATGGCGAAAAAATGAAATATGATCTCAACAACGTCGTACGCCGTGGATTGGCGGAATTCGCATGACCTTGAAACCCGTCGTACAACGTGATTGGCGGTGAATGTGTTAATCGTAATAATCTGCTGAATAAATTTATATCTTAAACAAGTTGACTATACCAGAGTCATTTATTTTCCGCAACGTTTCTTTTTTTGTTTTCTGTCCTTGCTAAAAAAAATAACAAACTATACAATAAAAAAAATGTTGCCTCCATCGGAAACCACGCCTTTGAAGGGGGACACCGATGACGTCAATCATATGACGCATTATTCGGGTGCTTCTCCTAAACTCGTTCAAATGGTACATTTATTTATCACACAATCAACTTCTGCAGCGGTCGGGCTTCATCTGTTCGACTGCTTCTTTTACACTTGACTGTGGTGATGTAAACCTAATGCTTTCCCCCCGCAACAAGTAAAGGCCCATTAGACCTACATGTCTGAAGTAGGGTTGGATACATACAACGTGCCCATGTCTACAATGTTTTACAATACCTAAGGGTGCCCTTGGTAAACGAGTAAACACCACCGAAGGCGCATCCAGACCATTTGCACAAGTTCACCAGTCTATGAGGACTGTGGAATATACAAGAATCACCTAAAAGAACACATTTATTGATTGGGGGATTTAAGATAAGATATTCCTTTATTCTGGTCAATTTGGGTGTCATAGCAGAATGGGGTAGGGGGGGGTGGGGGGTTGTACAGGTAAGGGCAGGGTAATAGTAGAAAGACATAAATATAAGCAATAATAATAATAAACAGCTGAGTCTAAATGTCATACATTTGAAGAATAAACAAACTACTGCTGTGTGGATTTCAATAAAGCAGTTCTGAGTCAAATGTATACCCTTTGAAAAATTAAAGCAGATCTGGTCAATTTATTGTAGGTTTGAGTGTGCTGTGCAGTGGCGGCTGGTCACTAGAGGGTGCTAGGGCGCCGCACCCCCCCTGGTGGAAAGTGGTTTGGGACCTCTACAAATATAATAAACATGTTTAATAAATAATAATTACTAATTTTAAGTATGTTTGTGTTTAAAATGCACAATAACGTGTAATATATCAAATATAAATCATTGTTTGTGCTTCCTGTTCATCCCCTCTCTCCTCGCTAGAAACATTGCCCCAGTCAGTGCACAACGCAGCCAATTGAAAAATTACATAGCAAAGTAAATGCACCTAGCAACGTAAATTTAGCCAATCAGCGTCTTCAAATATGATGCCTAAAGGGCGATTAATTTAGCGCCCCAAGCAGAGTCAGTGTGTTAGGGATTGGGGACTGACGTGATGACAATGTTGAACGCAATGAATGAAATGAAAATGAATGCAGCAATCAAATGTTGAAATGTATAAAAGAAAACAGCTATATATATCCATGGGATATCACAATATTACAATACTATCCAAATGTGCACTGGATAAAATGTATACGTTCACAGTAATAAAACAAATTGTCTATTGGCTGCGTGGCATTCGTGTGAAATAACTAACACTAATAGTTGTTGTTGTCGTTGTCGAAAATTGATAATAATCAGAAGATACATTCAGTGCTGGATCTCACAAAATGGATTTATGAAGACACATTATGGAAAGTTCATGTCCGGACCACAAAGCTTCTGGAAGGGTTAGCGTGACACGCAGCGGCTCTTCCGATTCGTACACAGCAGCAAAAGAAGTGAGTCTCAGCCTCTGCGTTAAGATATTATGATATGCAAATGTAATTGTAGTGCTGTCAGACCCGGATACGGGTTGTCTTTTCCCTTTATTTTCTTCTCTGAGTGCTTCATTTACATGTTAAAATCACAACAATTTTCTTCATGCTCCCACACCTCTACAGGGGTTTGGTTTACAAACATGTCACCTTTTTCACCACTTATCAGTTTGCAGGTCTGGTTATATACTGTAACGATCCCAGACTCAGCCCTCTCCTGGACTGGTCCTGGCGCCTCGTGTGGCCCTGGCTCCTCGACTGGTCCTGGCTCCTCGACTGGTCCTGGCACCCCGTCTGGTCCTGGCTCCTCGACTGGTCCTGGCTCCCCGTCTGGTCCAGCCCTACGCCGTCGCTGCCAGCCTGGTTCCGGTCGATGTAGCCCCGGCTATCACAGCTCCCCCTCCGGCTTCCACGCCCAGCCCAGCCTCTACGCCTGGTCCGGCTGCAATGCCGGGTACCGGCTCCTCATTGCCGGCCCCTACGCCATGCCTCGTCGCCGGGACCGGCCCGGTTTCTACGCCCAGCCCAGCCTCTACGCCTGGTCCGGCTGCAACGCCGGGTTCCGGCTCCTCCTGGACTGGTCCTGGCGCCTTGTGTGGCCCTGGCTCCTCGACTGGTCCTGGCACCCCATCTGGTCCTGGCTCCTCGACTGGTCCTGGCTCCCCGTCTGGTCCAGCCCTACGCCGTGACCGGCGCCCTGGTCCTCGCCGTGGTCTACGATGGGTCCTGCTCCCAGGTCCGGTCCCGAGTCCAGCAACTGGAGGGTCCCTCGTCCGGGATCCGGCTCCGGGTTCCTTACCCTCGCCCCTGTGTCCCGGACCCCCCTCGTCGGGCCTCTGCTCCCAGGTCCAGCCCCCCTCTCCGGGCCTCTGCACCCGTTTTCAGCCCCCCTGGCTGTTGTGCCCCTCCTGGGTTTTTTTCTCTGGCTCCCGGCCCCGGTTCTCCGGGTCCTCGCCCTCAGTTCGTTCCGGGGTCTCGGCCTCCTGCCTCGCCCACTCCCGGACGATGTTATCGAGCGTCTGGAAGCCGCCCGTTAGGGGGGGGGGGGGGTACTGTAATGATCCCAGACTCAGCCCTCTGTTGGGCTGTGATGGGAAGAGAAACATTGGTCCCCTACCTCCCTTCAGTGGTCTCATACCACCCTCTGGTGGTCACCAGCAGATGGTGCAGACTTTCTTGTTACCTGTGTTAACTAATGTGATTAATGTAATTAATAGTATGATTAATGTGATTTCATTATATGTGTTGTCATTGTTGGCGTTCCTTTCCCTGGTGTGAGGTTGTTCCCCTGTCTGGTTGTGTTGTGTAATAATGCTTTTGTGTCTAGTTGGTTGATGTTTGTGTTTTAGACTGGCCTGGCCAGGTGTTGCCAATCGTAATTTGTCTGGTATTTAAGTGTGTCTTTCCTCACTTTGTTGTGGCGTCATTCCTCCGTTAACCCTGTTCCTGTCAACGTCGTCCTTGCCCTGTAGTGTTGGACTGTCTAAGTAAGTGTATATCAGTGTTCCGTTTTGCTGCCTGTTTATTTTCGAGTTCTCAGTTCGTTCTTTACTCTGTGCCAGCCCGGCTGCGCCTTTTATGTTCTTTTTTAACATGCCTTCGCCCGTCTTTATGTTTGTTTATTTATTAGCTTCTTTACTTTTGTTTTGGTCTTGTGACCTATTGTCGCTCTTGTGGTTCTAAATAAATAGAACACTTTGTTTTGTGAAGAGCAACCACGGTCTCCGTTCCTCTGTCATTCCGCAGTTTGGGTGCTCAGCTGTCAGTCCGCAGATTGGGTTCTTTTCTTCCCCAAATCATAACAATATACTGTAGTTACTGAAACTGAGTGAATATGGCACAGCCCCACCTAGAATATTTTTCACCAGCCGCCACGGGTGCTGTGTATCTTTGCCTTGCATGGAATGTTGGGGAAAGGTTACCATGGTTACCTGCTGCCTAGTGTAACGGAAGTCTGTGAGTAATATCCACAGTCACGATGGACTGTGTTGTGAAGTGACTGTGGCAGTAAACGGTACTGCGAGTTCAACTCACTCCCCCTTAAAAAAGACACATAGACACGTTACCAAGCAGTGAATTCACCTCTGTCTGTGATGTCGCCCGTGGTGTGGCCGACCCGGGTTCGAAACTCCCTCAGGGCATCGAAATTGAACACAACGCAGAGGAGTCACGTACGATCGATCACACAGGTGCCGTATGACCTGGATGCCCTGAGGTGTACAAAAAAAAGTACATTTCCTTTGAAATGTAGTGGAGTAAAAGTATAAAGTTCCCTAAAATGAAAATACTCACATAAAGTATAAGTAGCTCGAAATTGTACTTGAGTAAAAAATACTTAGTACTGTCTACAGGTACTAGTAAATCGATTTTCCTGGTATGGGTTTGCACACATAATGTCGGACGAGGCATATACTAATTTAAAGGATTTTAGATGATAATGTGGTGGAAGAACTGATGCAAAGTGTAGCGGAGCCGAGGATGATTGCAGAGTCCGTTCAAAACGACTGCCAGCCTAGCCGTATCCAAATGGCACTATTGGGTGTGTTGAACTGTCTGGGACGGAACGTGTGATGATAATCGTTTATGTGACAGTGATGCAGAAAATGACTTGTAACATAACACTTTACTTATCCAATGTCTACACACTTAACCATCTTAAGCCTTAGCCATCTAGCAAAAACATTCAATCTCTGTTTCCTAATGAGTTCCATGTGAATGGAATAAGCTAGGTGACCGTGGAAGACAGACGGGGGGGGGTTAAGAAGCTTATCTGATTTGTTGCAACAACAACAACAACAACAACAACAACAACAACAGCAAAAAAAGAGGCAGTTCTTTTAATCCATAGAAAAAGACAGATCTAAAAAAAAAAAAAAAAGTGGACTATCCCTTTAAGAGAAGCAATTATCCTGCTGTAAGGCAGACATATTGAGCGTCATCCTTTTTTTGTTAAGACTGCAATAATTAGTATTCAATCATTTGTTTCTACTCCTAGAATTATTATGTGGCTAGAAAAGGGGGCGGCGCTTGTGTAAAGGGGGCGGTGCTTGTGAGAAGGGGGCGGTGCCTGTGCTGCAGACCGCACTGAGGCGCTCGTAGAGCAGGAGCGCTTTTACTGGAGGCGCGCTGCCCGTTAGCTGCCTGTAGCCCCAGACAGTACAGTAGAGGAACACGCATGGGCGCTGCAGGTACGTCTTCACTTCTACTGTATAGCACGCTGGTACTAAGGTGTATGGTCATCATATCTAGCTGTAGTGTAGCCTGTGTTGTGTTCGCTTTGTTGTTGTCAGTTTTGACAGCTGTCAGACTGCTGGCCAGTGATGGATGGATGATGGGATGTAACACTGTGACTCAGATAATAATAATAAATCAAAATCAAAATCAAATCAAATCGTACGGCTGCCTCTGTGTTACACTTTAGCGGTTGTTGTTCCTTTTGTTGTGTGCGTATTTTCTTATTTTGCGTGGTTGCCGATGCTTGCGTGTTGTGTTCTAGTCAAGCTCGTAGCAAAATTATTTAGACTTCCGGTGGCGATCTTTTCAAAGTAAAGCTCGCCACGACAAACGTACGTTACAAGCCTCATAGAGAAAAGTGAAATAATTTATTTAGAAAATACTTTTGTGATATATATATATTTTTTAGAGGTGTTAAATGGGACCAGCACCCAAATGAATATGTGTGAACAATATTCTCTCTCCCAAAGCCAGAAACCAGAAAATTAAGACTCAAATGGGAAACTGATTTTGTGACCCATAGAATGTTTATTATATGTATACAAGAATGAGCTTAATCTATAGTAGTGCTCTCACTTTTTAAACAGAAAAAGCACCCACACATATTCTCCTGGTTCATGCTCTCTCCTTTACCATATTCCCATGTCTGTGAAGCAGCTTCAGACTTTACACAAGTTAGAGTTATTTAGCGATCTAGCTTTTGGATTTTGGAGAGAGTTGTTAATGTTCACTAATATTTTTGGACCGGCTTAGACCAGAGGAATAACATGTTTGAATACTGAAAATGGGTGTAGTTACCCTTTAATGATGCCAGTTACTGACTCCAAATTATAATTTGTACATCAAATACTCAGCCTGTGATGCCTTGCATTTGATGTTGTTTTTCTTGCATGCCTCCACGTTGAACGTAGAATCCAAACAACGGTAGCCAATAGCCATACTTAATGAATTTACTATGCCTACTATGATGCCTCTAACTCGTGGAATGTCCTCCAACTCTCTCTCTCTCTGAAGTTGGAGCTTCTCCCTTCTCTTGGTCTGTTTAAACATTATTATGATTTCAGACCCATTGTGTGACAACTATACCTGTAACTGTTTTAGCTGATTCTTTTTCCATTTATTTTCTATTCATCATTTGTGTTTCATTGTGAATATTGCTGCTTCAGTGGGTCTGTTTTGTATTTGTATGATTGTCGTGTCTGTAAATGAGGGAAACCGGCTCAGAAACCTATGCTTTTAAATAAAGGTTGAAAAACAATAATGGAGATGAACTTTTAACAACAGCAAAAACATCTGTTTTACAAACTCTCAAACACATTGTGCTGCATCATGCATTTTCACTAAAGACTCGCTAACCAACAACATTTCCGGTTAAACAGTCTCACGCAGGAGCCAGTGGTGCGCTCAGGAGGTCAGTTTAGCTAGGCGCGCTATTCATTCCTGCATGTCAGGAAAACCAATTTGATTAGATTCAATTATTGTCATTGTGCAGCACAAGTATCAAATCAAATCAAATCAAATTTATTTATAGGGCCCGACAACACACGTTAATGTCCCCATGGGCCGTACAGATCTTCTTTAAACAAGTCAAGAAGAAAACATAACAATAAGTCAAGAACAGAACAAGAACACCATAAGGTGCAAACATTTTTAGATGGATGCAAATAAATGAAAGAATGCAACACTCCCAGACATACCCCACGCGAAGGTAAGGAAAAACTCACTAAAACCTAACAATAGGGAAAAAAGCTCCACAGGCAATGTGGAGGAGAGAAACCTTAGAAGGGCCGTTCAAGGGGGGATCTCCCTTCTTAGATGTTGGTGATAGTAGTGTTGCAGACAGACAGTTGGTAAGCATGCACTCATGTGTGTAGTGGAACACTACACAAGGAAAACAAGTTGGCATCTAACCAGAGTGCAAGGTAACAGTAAAGTGCATTAACAATATATGCAATGTACAAGTGATTAAAATGGAATATATATATATAAATGAGTACTACTGAGTAAATATGCTAATCGGGTGTATGTCCAGTGATTCACAGTATAAATACACTATAATGGTAAGCCATACATGTGTATTTCCTGCAGGAAATACCAGACATTTTTTTACCAGAAATGTTTTTGTTTAATTTAACTTCTATACTGCACGATGTGTGTTTTTGACAGTTTGTAAACGGATGTTTTGATATAGTTTTGCTGTTGTTAAACCTAATGTCCATTAACTTCAATTCATTGAGTATGGCATTGGCTACGTCACTGCCACACTACAGACGGTTAACACTTTCACTACCACACTACAGAAGGTTAACCCTTTCACAACCACACTACAGAAGGTTAACACTTTCACTACCACACTACAGAAGGTTAACACTTTCACTACCACACTACAGATGGTTTTGATTGATTGATTGAAAAGTTTATTAACAGATTGCAGAATGGGTACAGTACAGTACAGCTCAATACATACAATTGTTAAGGGGATGCAGACCAGAGAAAGACTTTCGTCTTGTTTACATCAGGGTCCCCCATTTTCAATTCATCATAACATATATGACATACATGACATACAGATAGACAGTACCCTTTCACTGCCACACGACAGCCGGTTAACCCTTTCACTGCCACACGACAGCCGGTTGTGTGATAGTAAAAGGGTTATTAACCTTCTCTCGTGTCGTGTGGCAGTGAAAGGGTTAAAAAGGAAATGGCTAAACTAAATTTTTTGGCACAAAGTCAAAGTTACCGCCGCCTTTTATTTTGAAGGCGAACACGCTCAACCGGAAGTGTGTCCGCTGCGACGCGCGGACGGCTTGACGGACCCGGGTCTGGCTGCTAACGGCTAAGCTAGCTGCTGTAGCTCCCTGTGTGTCTGTCTGCATGTTGTCTTTACCGCTCCCGTTGTGACAACAATGCCGCGGCGTTGGTCGGTCGTGTAACCTAATAAAACGTGTATATAAATATAAATGTAAATGCCATTCTAACCGGCTCGGTTTGGGGGGGAGAGTAGAGGGATTCAGTCCAAAGGCTGTTTTGTTTTGCTACTAGCAGCAGATGTGTTTGTTTTTCTTTCTCTGCAGAATCGCAACAACAACAACAACAGAAGTGAGTGAACTGCTGCTGCTGTGGAGACGTCGTGGAGATTCTATGAATGACTTGGACGAAGCGTTTGTTCGACTTTTGCCTCTTTTTTGTTTGTGGGCCACGACTTTGGGGTATAGTCTGCACTCTGCAGGAGCCCCCCCCCCCCCAACATGGCCAGTCCTCCACATCTGGCAGCAGAACTGTCATTCTCCTGGGAGAAGTACATGGACTGTCGGCTGCAGGGCGCTGATCTACAGGTAGGTGCTCCTTTTAACCCATTGATTGATTGATTGATTGATTGATTGATTGATTGATTGATTGATTGAAAATGTTATTAACAGATTGCAGAATGGGTTAAATGGGGGGACCCTGATGTAAACAAGACGAAAGTATTTCTCTGGTCTGCATCCCCTTAACAATTGTGTGTATTGAGCCGTACTGTACTGGACCCATTCTGCAATCTGTTAATACAATTTTCAATCAATCAATACAATACAGTACAGCTCAATACACACAATTGTTAAGGGGATGCAGACCAGAGAAATAGAGAGAGAGATATACTTTCGTCTTGTTTACATCAGGGACCCCCCATTTTCAATTCATCATAAACTCAGTTGTTACTCTTTAAAGACCACTGACTGTGTTAAGGATAAAGTCCACGTTTATTATCCTACTGTTGGTGGAACGAATACACGTTATCATTTTTCACTGTGAATTGAAAATGGGGGACCCTGATGTAAACAAGACAAACGTCTTTCTCTGGTCTGCGTCCCCTTAACAATTGTGTGTATTGAGCCGTACTGTATTGTACCCATTCTGCAATCTGTTAAATAAAGTTTTCATTCATTCATAAAAGACGGCACTGACCACTGAGGGAAAATGCCAGGGTTTTTGTTTTATCACCACCACCACTGTGCAAATGCATGGATCTCTCACCACCACTCCTCTTATAAGTCGTAGGTTAAGTGATGCAGCAGACATCAAACCAACGTCGACCCTACCTATTATTATTATTATTATTATTATTATTATTATTATTATTATTATTATTATTATTATCATCATCATCACACGATGCTCTAGAGATAAAAAAAACTACCAACATCTTTGCTTTGCCGCCCGTCACATCACGGGGTGCCCTAGATGTGACGGCATGTGTGATGAACTGATGGTGGAAGGAGGAGGTGATGCACAAAGCGTTGACAAAAAACATCCACATCGAGTTTTCATTCGACATTCTACTCGAGTGAAAGTATTCAAGAAGTGTGCAGTATTGAGTCAATGTTATTAGTTCACTCTCCCACCCCTGACCAGTGACCACTGCACCCAGACAGAATAATAATATATAGCCTAATTCAATAGCGGCACAGATTCGATTATATTCAAAATGTATTGAACTTATAAAAGCACAAGTACAGTACAACAAAAAGACGTTTGGCATCCAACCAGAGTACAAATATAACAGTAAAGTGCATAGTTACATGCAATGTACAGGTGATTAAACTGGGTATCAAATATATAGATTACTAGTACTACTGAGTAATAGTAGATGTAGGTACAGAGTTGTAGTATTAATATACAGTGATACAGGTATAAAGACACTATGGTAGTAAGTCAGGGATATAGTACAGATATGTAAAAAGGATTATGCAGGTATGTAAAGACGAGACAGATGTGGATATATTATATAGATACGGTAAGAAATAAGAATTAATACAGGTGCAGCTCAATAAATTAGAATATCGTGGAAAAGTATATATTTAGCTGTATTGATGCAGTCATTTGTGCAAAAGGAGCCCCAACCAAGTTATAATAATAATAATAATAATAATAATAATAATAATAATAATAATAATAATAATAATAATAATAATAATAATAATAATAATAATAATAATGCAGGACCTGCTCAGAGGTCTTTAATTGGCATGCAATTATTAAAGTTCTGAGTGAACATACATCAACATACTTTTCAGAAGGCCGACATTTCTATATACAAAAGAAAAATACATCTATTTTAAATTTTTTATTGGTGATAGAGAATTTTGGGCTTTCATGAGCTGTAAGACATAATCATCAACATTTAAACAAATAAAGGCTTGAAATATTTCACTTTGTGTAATGAATCTATAATCTACGAGAGTTTCGCTTTTTGAAATTGAATTACTGAAATAAAATAACCTTTCCACGATATTCTAATTTATCGAGCTGCACCTGTATATGGTACAGTATATACAGCATTATTGTACTGTTGGTGTTTCCAAAAGGTGAGGTTATTGGTGGTGGTGACGTCGTAGTTGAGTCACTAAATCTCGAGTCTCGAGTCCCCAGTGTTCCGGTCCAAGTCTTCTCCAAAAAGGTAGAAGGTCTTCTACATTAAACACAAATTGACACAGCGGTCACCATTTCAAAGGGAGTTTATTTACTTTGTGACACAATAGCCAAACAAATGCACTAGCCATCGATATCTTATGTCAAATGATTAGGGGGCCATTACCAAAAAAAGAGAAAAAAAAACGATTTATCAATTAACAAGTCTGCACCCTCCGAGTCCAAATGCAGTCGATGCTCGAGTCCAAGTCGAGTCCTGAAAATCAGTGCCGGACGGACTACTCGAGTTCTACAGCACTCTGGTTCACAGGAACATTGTAATGTCTGCCGTGCAAAAACTCAATCTTTCATAATCTTTCATGTGTTTCTCTGTCCAGCGCCTAGAATGTACTCGCCGTTTGGATGTGTGCACCTTTTGTGTGAAAGACTTATGGTGAAATCTGTGTGCAACGCATGCATGATGGTGAAACCCCCCCCCCCCCCCCCCCCCCGGAGCCAGGCGACCGCATGACGGCTCGGCTCTGCTCTCTAGAGCTGTCCTTGACCAAAGAATGTCTCAGTCGACTAGTCTGACCGGTCGATTTAGTAGGATTAATCGTCTGATCTGTAAAATTGTGTTTCCCACTATGCAGTCATGCAGAAGGACCTCCGTTTTTTTTCTCTCTCTCTCTCTCTCTCTCTCTCTCTCTCTCTCTCTCTCTCTCTCTCTCTCTCTCTCTCTCTCTCTCGATGTAACGCTTGAGATATGATTATAATCTTCTGTCAGGAAATGACTCATTCAGCATGAGGGGGGGGGGGGGAAGACTCAATGAAACGATTAATTACTTAACTTCGTCGACCAAACAGACCGATTAATCAAGCTGATAGTAACAGGAGGCGGTCTGTCTCCTCTAGTCTTCTCTCAGGCCACTGCTGTCCCCAGGCGGTCTGTAGTCTTATTCTCTCTGCTCCCCTCCTGCCTGCTCCTCTTCTTCTCTCTGCTCCTCTTCTCTCTGCTCCTCTCCCCTCCTCTCTGCTCCTCTCCTCTCCTCTCTGCTCCTCTCCTCTCTGCTCCTCTCTGCTCCTCTCCTCTCCTCTGCTCCTCTCCTCTCTGCTCCTCTCCTCTCTGCTCCTCTCTGCTCCTCTCCTCTCCTCTCTGCTCCTCTCCTCCTCTCTGCTCCTCTCCTCCTCTCTGCTCCTCTCCTCTCTGCTCCTCTCCTCCTCTCTGCTCCTCTCCTCTCTGCTCCTCTCCTCTCCTCTCTGCTCCTCTCCTCTCCTCCTCTCTGCTCCTCTCCTCCTCTCTGCTCCTCTCCTCCTCTCTGCTCCTCTCCTCTCTGCTCCTCTCCTCCCTGCTCCTCTCCTCCCTGCTCCTCTCCTCTGCTCCTCTTCTCCCTGCTCCTCTCCTCTCTGCTCCTCTCCTCTCTGCTCCTCTTCTCCCTGATCCTCTCCTCTCTGCTCATCTCCTCTCTGCCCCCCTCCTCTCTGCTCCTCTCCTCTCCTTTCTGCTCCTCTTCTCTATGCTCCTCTCCCCTCTGCTCCTCTCCTCTCTGCTCCTCTCCTCTCTGCTCCCCTCCTCTCTGCTCCTCTCCTCTGTTCCTCTCCTCTCTGTTCCTTTCCTCTCCTCTCTGCTCCTCTCCTCTCTGCTCCTCTCCTCTCTGTTCCTCTCCTCTCTGCGCCTCTTCTCCCTGCTCCTCTCCTTTCTGCCCCCCTCCGCTCTGCTCCTCTCCTCTCTGCTCCTCTCCTCTCTGTTCTTCTCCTCTCTGCTCCTCTCCTCTCTGCTCCTCTTCTCCCTGCTCCTCTCCTTTCTGCCCCCCCTCCTCTCTGCTCCTCTCCTCTCCCCTCCTCCCTGTTCCTCTCCTCTCCCCTCTTAAATCGGGGCATGTAGAGGAGTTTCGGGAACGAGTAAAATGAGCAGGTCCTCTTCTCAGACCTGTGGTTACATTCTGGGGCAAATCACTGCACGCATCATGCCGGCTAGCTAGCTACTAACGTTATGTAAAAAAAAAACAATGTTATAAACTATACACAATATGTACGACGAAACAATGATTTACAGTGATTTAATATGCAGCGAAATAACGTTATACGATTTAAATTATAAATACAAATATTTTAAAATTGGTGGTTGGCTATAAAGTAGTGTTGAGTGAAACAGATACTAGCCACAGAATCAGGGTCAGTTATTTTCCCATTGTACGAATTGTTAAGCTTATGGAATGTAAGGGAAATCTGATCCTAGGTCTGCGACTAAAGCCAGGAGTCTACGCTGTGGTGACGTCAGTCAGCAGCGCCAAATGGCAGTGTAGTTTCCCAGTTAACGAAAACATAAACGTTGTTATTTTGCTACCTTTTACGATTTAATTGCGAATATTTTCATGTTGAGCTATAGATTGTGGATAAATACGCACAGAAAGGTACACCATGCAAATGTCCATGCTTTATTTGCTTTAAACGAGACGATTTAGAAATGGGGAAATACATTGCGTTGGACAGAGGGTGGAACACAGAAAAACGAAAATGACGTAACCACTACTATTGTTGGATTTCGGGATATCGGCCAGTAATCACCTCGTCACCTGTGGTTCCGTGAAGTTTCTGCATTGTGTTTATCTTGTACTCATTGTACTGACTGATACCCTCTCTCCCTCCCCGGTGATACATTCGTCTCAAAAGAATTAACGACACACTGGAAACAGGATACCTCTCCTGGATGTTGACGTTTATTTCCATAAACATCTTCTGTACAAGATGGAAAACAGTTCTGAAAGGTCCTTGAAAAGTATATTGAATTCATTATCTCTACGGTCTCTTCTGCTATTAGTCCAATGGTGGTTGAGGCCTAGTGGTTAACCAAAAGCCTTCCCTGTTAGCCGAAGCTAGCCCTCATGGCCTATAGGAGGGTGGAGGAGGCCCCTCCCCCACCCTCCAGCTAGTGCAGTCTCTCTGTCCACCTCCCTACGTGTCAGCCTCGTGTCCTAATCTAACTTAAACCGGAAGAAACTCACAGCTATAACGTCTTTCCCCTAGCAACCGGTGGCCATCTCTGTAGCCACGCCCCTTCTCTCGCGTTACTAAGTGACACAATGCCATGGCAACGGCTCTTGTCACCTACTGACCCACTCTAACGCCCTTTCTATCTCTTCCCCATAGCTCTCTCTCTCTGACCAAATCTTCCCCACCAGCGGCTATCAGTTGTTGGTGTTAACCACTCGTCTGACGACCTTGCCACCCACACACCCTGCTCGGTGGCTTTGTCTGTCTGTGGCTCCCCAGTCTAACTTGAAAACACACACGAATGAAAGCTGCTGTTCCTCTATAGATCCGTCAGAGTAGATGCTGTCATCTACAGATATTTACATTATCTACACATTGAAAAACAAGTGGATCTCACACTATAGAGGAGTCCTTTTACTCCCCCCCCCCTCACTGCTGTCGGATGAAAAACACGTATCTCCATAAACAAAACATCATCAGTGAAAGCAGCCTTGTTTTCATCTAATCATATCATCGCAAATTGACCATAATTCACACTGTCACATTGCTTTTGTCGATCTCTTTCCACGGGAACGGGGTGGACAGAAATCCCAACAGACAGAACTTACGCTGCACATAAAGGAGCAAATAAAAGTTTTACACACAATTAAATGTATTTCAAAGAAGTCACGCTTATTGTTCCGGTTAAGCCTTTAATTTCTGCTACGTGAGCTGTGCTTCAGATAGGGACTTGGTATCTATTTCTAAAGGTAATGGATTAGATTAGATTTGATTCACATGTATTGTATTTTATACAGGACAGTACAACGAGAAGTTGTAATGGAGTACGTGCTTTTTAATTAAGTAAGGACCTTTCTTTCCGGGGTCTCTCTCTGTAAATTATAAAACGGCTCCTCAGCTATTGTCAGTGTTTTATGCTTTTACGCTTCAAATCAAATGTATTTGTAAAGCCCCAAATCACAAGGTAATGCCCCCATGGGCTGTACAAGTCGAGAAGAAACATCACAATAAATCAAGCACAAAAAACCACCATAAAATCCAAATATGTGACACTCCGAGTCCCAGACATTCCCCAATGATGATGAGGAAAAATTCACTAGAAAAACCTAGCAATAGGAAAAAAACACCACAGGCGATGTGGAGGAGAATAAGGGGACTCCCAGTCGGGGAATTGAACCCCGGTCTCGCCACTATACTAACAAGTCTCGCGTGTTCCTAGTTGCCACGACAACGGGATGCTTGCAGCCAGTCGCAGGTGTTCTCCTTTTTATAAAGGATACCTTTTCATGCCTGTTTGGATGGTGAGTGACAGCTCTTGTGTGTTCGTCCCTCCCCCCCATTCCCAGCTGGGCTTTCCTCTCATACATTCAAAGTGGTGTTTCTACACTAACAGTGTGTGTGTGTGTGTGTGTGTGTGTGTGCAAGGGCATAGGTTTGCTTTCAACATTCGGGGGTGGGGGAAAAAAATCGATACGTAGTAGTATCGCGATACTTTGCGTGGCGATACTGTATCGATACAGGGACGCCACGCCAAGTATCGATATTTAATTATTCATATTTTTTTTTATGTTATTATTATTATTTTTTTGTATAAGGAAGTTGCATTGTTAATTTCAATACCTGTAATAGTACAGTAGTCCACACACACACGCGTGCATTCAGTTAAGTTGGAATAATGACTGTAATACAAACAGTTCAGTTTGTCAGGTACATGCAACACAGATTACAGTGTTTACATCTATCTGCTTGAGAAAATGCCATGTTCTGCAATAAAAATGATTGAAGTGAGAGATGAACAGACTGAACTTTATTTGATTAGATAAAACTGTTGACAAATAATAAATTAAATCTTAAGCGGGGGGTCTGGGGGTTCATTTCCTGCATTCTGGTGCACTTTTATGAGAGGCACGTGTGCAAGGTTGAGATGTTACGGTCCTGTAGGGGGTGTCTGTCTGATGGTACGGTCCTGTAGGGGTGTCTGTCTGATGGTACGGTCCTGTAGGGGTGTCTGTCTGATGGTACGGTCCTGTAGGGGGTGTCTGTCTGATGGTACGGTCCTGTAGGGGGTGTCTGTCTGATGGTACGGTCCTGTAGGGGTGTCTGTCTGATGGTACGGTCCTGTAGGGGTGTCTGTCTGATGGTACGGTCCTGTAGGGGTGTCTGTCTGATGGTACGGTCCTGTAGGGGTGTCTGTCTGATGGTACGGTCCTGTAGGGGGTGTCTGTCTGATGGTACGGTCCTGTAGGGGTGTCTGTCTGATGGTACGGTCCTGTAGGGGTGTCTGTCTGATGGTACGGTCCTGTAGGGGTGTCTGTCTGATGGTACGGTCCTGTAGGGGTGTCTGTCTGATGGTACGGTCCTGTAGGGGTGTCTGTCTGATGGTACGGTCCTGTAGGGGTGTCTGTCTGATGGTACGGTCCTGTAGGGGTGTCTGTCTGATGGTACGGTCCTGTAGGGGTGTCTGTCTGATGGTACGGTCCTGTAGGGGTGTCTGTCTGATGGTACGGTCCTGTAGGGGTGTCTGTCTGATGGTACGGTCCTGTAGGGGTGTTTTTCTGATGGTACGGTCCTGTAGGGGTGTCTGTCTGATGGTACGGTCCTGTAGGGGTGTCTGTCTGATGGTACGGTCCTGTAGGGGTGTTTTTCTGATAGGGCTGAGCCCGAACGTTCTGACCTTCGTTCGTTACGTTGGCATTTGAATCTTAATTAATGTGTTCGAACCTCTTTTTATTTTTTTTATTTATTTTACACAAAAAATATATCAATGTGATATATATATCACAATGTCACAGTACTATGTTGTGTTTACAATAATTTGAAAGTCACAAAAGTCAATCAGGGTCTTCAAATATGATGCCTAAAGGGCGATTCGAAAGAAAAAAACGGGTTATAGAAATCCCCAAATTTCATTTTGAGAATCCGTTCTCAAAGGCAACGGCACCATATGAACTCTGGGGAAACCCGTCTGCTGCTCTCAAGTCACCTGCCGCATTGAATCTCTGGTGCGAGAAGAAGGAAGCTTGGACTCTTTCGATGCTAATTACAACCAAGGCTTCAAAGCCCAAAAATGTTAATTGGGACAGCTCTAATGATCCTATTGTTCAGTGAATAACGAGATCCCCAATATTCCTTGCCCCCCCCCCAAGGGAGAACACACAGATACAGGCCTCTGTTCTCTCACGGATGCTGTGGCTGCTAGGGGTGTAACCGACGGTACACAAAAACCACGGTTCGGTACGTACCTCGGTTTTGAAGTCACGGTTCGGTACGGGTTTTTTCGGTACAGTTGGGGAAAGTTTGACTTTCCATGTTCCACTCAGGGGTGATGTAGTGTGCAGTAACAAATTGTACTTGTAGGGCTGTTGACGAATATTCTATATTGAAATTAATAATGGAAAAAAATTACAGGTAATCTCTCTGTGTTGTGTGTGTGTGGGTTGAACGAACACCCGGCCCTTTGCACAAATTATATTTTGGGAGTGAACTTGGAGTTTTGAAAAAAATTCTGCACGCAAAAAAAAAGTTCTGCACTTGCGGTCGTTAGTGGTTAACAATACCGTTGTAAGGGCGGCTAGGTGGTGTAGTGGGCAAGGCGCTCGCCATCAACGCTGGAGACGCTGGGTTCGAGCCCAGCTCTCGGCGTTGCTATCAGCTTGGCTGGTCGTTCATACTAACACAATTGGCAGTGTTAGGGGTGGAAAAGCTGATGGGTTGGGTCCTGGGCGTTGTGGACAGCGACCCCTACAGTTCGGTCGGGGCGCCTGCACAGCGAGGGTAGGATCTGGAGGGAGGTAGTGTGACCTTCCACACGTTACACTCTCCCGGTGAGAATCTGCGCTGCCAGGCTGGCTGCACATGTGTCGGAGGAAAGTAAGTAAGTAAGTAAACTTTATTTGTATAGCACCTTTCTCAGATAAAATCACAAAGTGCTTCACAGAAGTAAAACATAGCAACATAGAGATGAACGCACTACACATAAAACAATTCTGACACATCGTAAGCATAGGCATAATTACAATTAAATAACTAAATATGAGTGCAACTAAAAACCTAAAAACAAAACGACAATTATAAATAAATAAACAACGTATACAACCAGGAATTATTTAAAAGCATGTGACAGTCTCCGGCCTCCCGGACCAACAGTAGGGGGGAGTGCGCAACAACCAGGAAGGGGGTTGGGAATTGGCATAACGACTAACAGTGGGACGGGAGAAAAATCGAAAAAAAAGGGGGGAAAAAAAAAAAAAAAAAAAAAAAAAACGTTGTATTTGTTCGGTACACAGCCGTACTGAACCTAAGGTCCAGTACTGAAACGGTTCAGTACGGATACGTGTACCTTTACACCCCTGGCTGCTACTATTGTGTCGTCTGTCACGGACGGTGTGTGGCTGCTGTTTGTTCCGTCCGTCACGGATGGGGTGGCTGGCTGCTGTTGCCGCGCAGTCTGTCTGTCCGCCTGTGCAGCTGGTGTTCGCTCGCTGCTCCAGACCGTCCTCCTGATCACATCAGTGCAGCAGTGCAGCCTCTTCACTTCACACCACTGTTCTGTTGGGACGGTTTCCTCGTCCGCCGCTCCGCTCCGCACGCCTCGCTGGCCACCTGGGCACACAGCGGGCATTACAGTCGGGCGGAGCTGAGGAGGACACTGAGGCCCTCTCTCCCTCTGTCTCTGTCTCTTTCTCTCCGTTTCTCTCTCTCTGTCTCTTTCTCTCTGTTTCTCCCTCTGTCTCTTTCTCTCTGTTTCTCCCTCTGTCTCTTTCTCTCTGTTTCTCCCTCTGTCTCTTTCTCTCCGTTTCTCCCTCTGTCTCTTTCTCTCCGTTTCTCTCTCTGTCTCTTTCTCTCCGTTTCTCTCTCTGTCTCTGTCTCTCCGTTTCTCCCTCTCTGTCTCTTTCTCTCCGTTTCTCCCTCTGTCTCTTTCTCTCTGTTTCTCCCTCTGTCTCTTTCTTTCTGTTTCTCCCTCTGTCTCTTTCTCTCCGTTTCTCCCTCTGTCTCTTTCTCTCTGTTTCTCCCTCTGTCTCTTTCTCTCCGTTTCTCCCTCTTTCTCTTTCTCTCTCTGTCTCTTTCTCTCTCCGTTTCTCCCTCTGTCTCTTTCTCTCTCTCTGTCTCTTTCTCTCCGTTTCTCCCTCTGTCTCTTTCTCTCCGTTTCTCTCTCTGTCTCTTTCTCTCTGTTTCTCTCTCTGTCTCTTTCTCTCTGTTTCTCCCTCTGTCTCTTTCTCTCCCTCTGTCTCTTTCTCTCTCTCTGTCTCTTTCTCTCCGTTTCTCCCTCTGTCTCTTTCTCTCCGTTTCTCTCTCTGTCTCTTTCTCTCTGTTTCTCTCTCTGTCTCTTTCTCTCTGTTTCTCTCTCTGTCTCTTTCTCTCTGTTTCTCTCTCTGTCTCTTTCTCTCCGTTTCTCCCTCTGTCTCTTTCTCTCTGTTTCTCCCTCTGTCTCTTTCTCTCTGTTTCTCCCTCTGTCTCTTTCTCTCCGTTTCTCCCTCTGTCTCTTTCTCTCCGTTTCTCCCTCTGTCTCTTTCTCTCCATTTCTCCCTCTTTCTCTTTCTCTCTCTGTCTCTTTCTCTCTCCGTTTCTCTCTCTCTCTCTTTCTCTCTGTTTCTCTCTCTGTCTCTTTCTCTCTCCGTTTCTCTCTCTGTCTCTTTCTCTCTGTTTCTCCCTCTGTCTCTTTCTCTCCGTTTCTCCCTCTGTCTCTTTCTCTCCGTTTCTCCCTCTGTCTCTTTCTCTCTGTTTCTCCCTCTGTCTCTCTCTCTCTGTTTCTCCCTCTGTCTCTCTCTCTCTCTCTGTTTCTCCCTCTGTCTCTTTCTCTCTCTGTTTCTCCCTCTGTCTCTTTCTCTCCGTTTCTCTCTCTGTCTCTTTCTCTCTGTTTCTCTCTCTGTCTCTGTCTCTCCGTTTCTCCCTCTGTCTCTTTCTCTCCCTCTGTCTCTTTCTCTCCGTTTCTCTCTCTGTCTCTTTCTCTCTGTTTCTCCCTCTGTCTCTTTCTCTCTGTTTCTCCCTCTGTCTCTTTCTCTCCCTCTGTCTCTTTCTCTCCGTTTCTCCCTCTGTCTCTTTCTCTCTGTTTCTCCCTCTCTCTCTTTCTCTCTGTTTCTCCCTCTGTCTCTTTCTCTCCGTTTCTCCCTCTCTCTCTTTCTCTCTGTTTCTCCCTCTATCTCTTTCTCTCTCTCTGTCTCTTTCTCTCCGTTTCTCTCTCTGTCTCTTTCTCTCTCTCTGTCTCTTTCTCTCCGTTTCTCCCTCTGTCTCTTTCTCTCTGTTTCTCCCTCTGTCTCTTTCTCTCTGTTTCTCCCTCTCTCTCTTTCTCTCTGTTTCTCCCTCTCTCTTTCTCTCTCTTTCTCCCTCTGTCTCTTTCTCTCCGTTTCTCCCTCTGTCTCTTTCTCTCTCTGTTTCTCCCTCTGTCTCTTTCTCTCTCTCTGTCTCTTTCTCTCTGTTTCTCCCTCTGTCTCTTTCTCTCCCTCTGTCTCTTTCTCTCTGTTTCTCCCTCTCTCTCTTTCTCTCTGTTTCTCCCTCTGTCTCTTTCTCTCCGTTTCTCCCTCTGTCTCTTTCTCTCTCTTTCTCCCTCTGTCTCTTTCTCTCCCTCCGTCTCTTTCTCTCTGTTTCTCCCTCTGTCTCTGTCTCTCTGTTTCTCTCTCTGTCTCTTTCTCTCTCTGTTTCTCCCTCTGTCTCTTTCTCTCCGTTTCTCCCTCTGTCTCTTTCTCTCCGTTTCTCCCTCTCTCTTTCTCTCCGTTTCTCCCTCTCTCTCTTTCTCTCTGTTTCTCCCTCTGTCTCTTTCTCTCTTTCTCTCCCTCTCTCTCTGTCTCTGTCTTTTTCTCTCTCTGTTTCTCTGTCTTTTTCTCTCTCTGTTTCTCCCTCTGTCTCTTTCTCTCTCTCTCTGTTTCTGTTTCTCTTTCTCTGTTTCTCTCTCTGTCTCTTTCTCTCTCTCTCTGTTTCTGTTTCTCTTTCTCTGTTTCTCTCTCTGTCTCTTTCTCTCTCTCTCTGTTTCTGTTTCTCTTTCTCTGTTTCTCCCTCTGTCTCTTTCTCTCTCTCTGTCTCTTTCTCCCTGTTTCTCTCTCTGTCTCTCTCTCTTTCTCTCTGTTTCTGTCTCTTTCTCTCCGTTTCTCCCTCTGTCTCATTCTCTCTCTCTTTCTCTTTCTTTCTCTCTTTCTCCCTCTGTCTCTTTCTCTCCGTTTCTCCCTCTGTCTCATTCTCTCTCTCTTTCTCTTTCTTTCTCTCTTTCTCCCTCTGTCTCTTTCTCTCTCTGTTTCTCCCTCTGTCTCTTTCTCTCCGTTTCTCCCTCTGTCTCATTCTCTCCCTCTGTCTCTTTCTCTCTCTGTTTCTCCCTCTGTCTCTTTCTCTCCGTTTCTCCCTCTGTCTCATTCTCTCTCTCTTTCTCTTTCTTTCTCTCTTTCTCCCTCTGTCTCTTTCTCTCTCTGTTTCTCTCTCTGTCTCTTTCTCTCTGTTTCTCCCTCTGTCTCTTTCTCTCCGTTTCTCCCTCTGTCTCATTCTCTCTCTCTTTCTCTTTCTTTCTCTCTTTCTCCCTCTCTGTCTCTTTCTCTCTCTGTTTCTCCCTCTGTCTCTTTCTCTCTCTGTTTCTCCCTCTGTCTCTTTCTCTCTGTTTCTCCCTCTGTCTCTTTCTCTCTGTTTCTCCATCTGTCTCTTTCTCTCTCTGTTTCTCCCTCTGTCTCTTTCTCTCTCTTTCTCTCTCTGTCTCTTTCTCTCTGTCTCTGTTTCTCTGTCTCTTTCTCTCCCTCTGTCGCTTTCTCTCCGTTTCTCCCTCTGTCTCTGTCTCTCTGTCTCTCTCTCCGTTTCTCCCTCTGTCTCTGTCTCTCTGTCTCTCTCTCTGTTTCTCCCTCTGTCTGTCTCTGTCTCTCTCTCTCTCTGTTTCTCCCTCTGTCTGTCTCTGTCTCTCTCTCTCTCTCTGTTTTCCCCTCTGTCTCTTTCTCTCTCTCTGTCTCTGTCTCTCTGTTTCTCCCTCTATCTCTCTCCGTTTCTCCCTCTGTCTCTTTCTCTCTGTCTTTCTCTGTCTCTGTTTCTCCCTCTTGTCTCTTTCTCATCTCTCCCTGTTTCTCTCTCTGTCTCTCTCTCTGTCTCTTTCTCTCTGTTTCTGTTTCTCTTTCTCTGTCTCTCTCTCTCTCTCTCTCTCTCTCTCTCTCTCTCTCTCTCTCTCTCTCTCTCTCTCTTTTTATCCTTCTCTCTGTCTCTCTCTCCCCCCCTCTCTCCTGTCTCTCTCTGTTTCTCCCTCTCAACGATTAAACTGGGTATAAAATATATAAATGAGTAATAGTGCTAATCAGATGTAATATTTATATGTACAGTGATACAGGTATAAAGACACTATGGTAGTAAGTCATACTGGCCAGCAGTGTTACTAGTAAGGGATATGTACAGATATAGATATAGTACTCTACAGATATATAAAACACATACAACTTGATTGACAAAGGTTGGAGATCAAGGTTTTAAACTCTGCAACTGAGGGGAGAATCTCCAGCTTTAAGGACCGTTGGAGTTCATTCCATGAGCTAGAGGGGCATCGTAGCAACATGCAGAGATGTACCCTGTTCAGAGCAAACTCAGGGGACCTTAACCTCTTAACCCCGACTGGTCTGGTACCGGACCCAAGCCATAAATCCATCTCTACAGACAGACTGTATGAATTAATGTTGTGTTTTTTTCCCCTTCAAATGTAGCCAAGAGTAAAGACCCTAACCCTGTCAAAACAGCAGTCATAGTCTATATTTTCAGCAATACGTTTGTTTACCAATAGGTTAAAGTGTTATTAGTGAAATATGAGTTTTGGAAATGTATTCAGAAACTAGCGAATATTGACGGAAGGTCATGCGTGCCGCCATTTTGTTTGTAGTCATATGAGGAGAGGAGACCCAGGGCTTTCGAATGGCGTTGGAATATCAAAAGACGACTACCCAGCTCAAGCCAGCTCCTGTCATCAAATTACTTGTGGATTAACTTTTTTATTCATTTTATTTTTTGGGATTATCTACCACAATTGTACCTGAACATTATTGGCATAAATTAGAACGCAGTTCGTTTATCTACCTTTCTGTGAAGGTCTAGCAAAAGCCGGCCTTGCAATCTGATTACTTAGGTATGTATTTTTAGGCGGATATTCAGAAAATAGGGCTAGGGCTCAAGAGGTTAAGGACCAGCCAGTCACCGTTGTCTCTCTTCTCTCTCTCGCTTTCTCCGTCTCTTCCTCTCCGTCTGTCTCTCCCCTGCGTCTTTTTCTCTCTGTATCTCTCCCTCTGCCATTCTCTCTGTCTCTCCCTCCCTTCTTCATCCTTTTGCTCTCTCTCTCTCTCTCTCTCTCTCTCTCTCTCTCTCTCTCTCTCTCTCTGTCTCTCTGTCTCTCTGTCTCACTCTCTGTTTCTCCCTCTCTCTCTTTCTCTTTCTTAGCCCTTTTACACCGACCAGGCTCCGTGCTGGAGCCGGTTCCTGAACATAATCAGACATAATTCAGACCGGGATTAATTGGTTCAGAACGTGACAAATCGGTGCTCAGCTGGCACCGAAAAATAGTTGGTTTTTCCTCGCGAACCGTGACATCATCAGTGGCCGTGTCATATTCTAGGCTGTGAAGACGAGTAAACGGGGGGAAAGTAGCGAGTCAGCGCGCGAGCGCACACACAAAAGAATACACGCACACACATGCTGTATACGCTTGAAATGAATCGTTCCAGCAAAGTAGGCTTTTATTATTCAAATTACTTGTTTTAATGGGTATCATAGTAGTAAGTCCTACTGTAGAACATGACATATTAGCATGACATCTGATTTATTAATGCCAATACTGGACGACAAGCGCAATTGACACTTGAAAAAGTGTAAATGATGGATTAGTCAGTAGTAGTTCATGACAGCCCGTTTAGCTCAACTGGTTAGTGCACTGCCTGTGGAGCATATGGTCCCGGGTTCAAATCTTGGTTATTTTTATTTAGTTTTTGTAACGTTAATTCATTTATCCACTCTGGTTGATAAGATAAGATATTCCTTTATTGATCCCCTTGGGGAAATTCAGGCATCATAGCAGCATGGGGGATGGGGGGGTACACGTAGTAAAAACTACACAAGCAGTGTAAACAAATAAATCAATATAATTTACTCGAACTAACTGAAATATATCACAGTATTCACATAAGGTGCAGTATGCATAAGGTAGTGTTATTGTCCTTTTTGGGACACCAGAGTGGATAAATGAATTAACGTTAAAAAAAAAATATAACCAAGATTTGAACCCGGGACCATATGCTCCACAGGCAGTGCACTAACCAGTTGAGCTAAACGGCCCATCATCAATTGCTACTGACTAATCCATCATTTACACTTTTCAAGTGCCAATTGCGGTTGTCGTCCAGTATTGGCATTAATACATCAGATGTCATGCTAATATGTCATGTTCTACAGTAGGACTTACTACTATGATACCCATTAAAACAAGTCATTCGAATAATAGAAGCCTACTTTGCTGGAATGATTAATTTCAAATGTATACAGTGTGTGCGCTCACGCGTTGAGGCTTGCTAAGCCTTTCTCCACGCATTATTTTTACCTCCGCCTGAGTTTGATGACGGAGACGGTGGAATGTTGGTTCTGCTTAAATGGGTGTAAACGCGGGCTGGTTCGCCAGAGAGCACCAAGGTTCAGAACGGAGCTGGAGCTTGAACCGGAGCCTGGGCTGTCTAAAAGGGCTATCTGTGTCTCTCTCTCTCTGTGTCTCTCTCTCTATCTGTTTCTCCCTCTCTCCTGTTTCTCCTTTTTTTTCTCTCTCTCCTGTTTCTCTCTCTCTCTTTTTCCTCTCCGTCTGTCTCCGCTGCGTCTTTTTCTGCCATTCTCTCTGTCTCTCTCCCTTCTTCATCCTTTCGGTCTCCGTTTGACATCCTCCTTCCCTCAGGTCACCATGCTCTCAGTTCCTCGTCGGCCGTTCCATGTGGTTCATCCGTCATGTTGCCTTTATTACCATCACTCACTGTCTCTCTGCTGCGCTGCAGAAACTGAAACCGCAGTAAACAATCTTCTTCAAAATTGAGTCATAAGTGAAAGTGAACTTCTCAATATTGGCTTTATCTTGGTCTGTTTTTAGAGAAGAATTGCAGTAACGAGGACTCTCATTGGTGAAGTGTAACGCGTGGGAGGTCACGCTGCCTTCACCACTTCCTGCCTTTCGCTGAGCAGGCGCCCAGACCTGACCTGTAGGTGTCGCTGTCCACAACGCCAGATTACCACCCACGTCTTTCCTCCCGCTAACTCAGCCAAACGAGTTAGTATGATGATCAGCCCAAGCCGCAGGGCAATGCTGACTCCGGGAGTCGAGGCCGCAGCCTCTTGCATTGGTGACGAGCGCAATCTCCGCTACGCCACCCGACCGCCTGGGCAAGACATTTTAAATCCATTTTATAGCCGAATAAACGATGTGTCCTCACGGGAAGATGTGGGTCCCAGGAACACTGTGATGTGAAGCTAATAATGTTTTAGATTGGATTCAAATGTTGGCTATTGTCTTCATCATACAGCACAAGACCACAAGTACAGTACAACGTAAATAAGTTTGGCATCCAACCAGAGTGCAATAGTAATATAAAATGTACAGGTGATTTAAACTGGGTATAAAATATATAGATCATTCAGTACTACTGAGTAATAGTGCTGCTAATCAGATGTATGTACCATGGAGGCTAAGGTTGGGTACCGTTCACATTTGAACTGGTACCAGTTCGGTATCCGTACCCAACGGTACCTTTTTTCGGTACTTAACTCTCTGTAATAACAAAAAATATATATTTCAGTTGTAAAAAGAAAAATATCAACATTATCTGGCCATCCTCAGTCAATATTATCAAACTCCTCTGATCTCGTCAAGAGATGATACAGCTAGTATATTTCACTCTACTAAACATGTAAAGGTTCCGAAATGTGGTACCAACTACCAACTGATCTTGTATTTTTTACACATGCAAAAAAAATCGATAAGTGACTCCCACTTATCGATTTCATGCAGTTATCGATAAGTTGTCTCAGCCTTAATTCTATTAAATCTTCCCAAAGGGACTAGATTTGTCTGATCGATGTAGTATGTTTGGGGAAGTCTCCGGTGAACCACAAGACCGGCCTCACATCTGCTTTCTGTCGCTCTGTCCCCAACTGCCCCCTCTGCCAACTCAATCTGGGTTGTTTGCTCACTTCCAAAACAATTGACTTGAGCGGCTGAATAATTCATGTCTTATAGTCAGAGCTCCTCTGTCCCAGCTGTTTTTCCACCCAGAGGCAACTCCCCCTGTGCAGCGCAGTCGACTATAGCAGAGGATGACGAGGCAGGCTGCTCTCTGTGGCTGCAACGCACCTCATAGACTAAACAAACTCACTCACTCACTCTTACCCTAGTGGCAGCTCTCGTGCATTACACTTTGTGCAGGACCAGTTAATAATAATAATAAATTCAATTTAACACACTTTATATTCTACTTTTAGTGTCTTTATTGAAGCATGAAGGCTGAGAGCAGACAGTCCACTAGACTTTAGTGTCTTTATTGAAGCAGCATGAAGGCTGAGAGCAGACAGTCCACTAGACTTTAGTGTCTTTATTGAAGCATGAAGGCTGAGAGCAGACAGTCCACTAGACTTTAGTGTCTTTATTGAAGCATGAAGGGTGAGAGCAGACAGTCCACTGGACTTTAGTGTCTTTATTGAAGCATGAAGGCTGAGAGCAGACAGTCCACTAGACTTTAGTGTCTTTATTGAAGCATGAAGGGTGAGAGCAGACAGTCCACTGGACTTTAGTGTCTTTATTGAAGCATGAAGGCTGAGAGCAGACAGTCCACTGGACTTTAGTGTCTTTATTGAAGCATGAAGGCTGAGAGCAGACAGTCCACTGGACTTTAGTGTCTTTATTGAAGCATGAAGGCTGAGAGCAGACAGTCCACTGGACTTTAGTGTCTTTATTGAAGCATGAAGGCTGAGAGCAGACAGTCCACTAGACTTTAGTGTCTTTATTGAAGCATCGAGGCTGAGAGCAGACAGTCCACTAGACTTTAGTGTCTTTATTGAAGCAGCATGAAGGCTGAGAGCAGACAGTCCACTAGACTTTAGTGTCTTTATTGAAGCATGAAGGCTGAGAGCAGACAGTCCACTGGACTTTAGTGTCTTTATTGAAGCATGAAGGCTGAGAGCAGACAGTCCACTGGACTTTAGTGTCTTTATTGAAGCAGAAAGGCTGAGAGCAGACAGTCCACTAGACTTTAGTGTCTTTATTGAAGCATGAAGGCTGAGAGCAGACAGTCCACTAGACTTTAGTGTCTTTATTGAAGCATGAAGGCTGAGAGCAGACAGTCCACTAGACTTTAGTGTCTTTATTGAAGCATGAAGGCTGAGAGCAGACAGTCCACTAGACTTTAGTGTCTTTATTGAAGCATGAAGGCTGAGAGCAGACAGTCCACTGGACGTTAGTGTCTTTATTGAAGCATGAAGGCTGAGAGCAGACAGCCCACTAGACTTTAGTGTCTTTATTGAAGCATGAAGGCTGAGAGCAGACAGTCCACTGGACTTTAGTGTCTTTATTGAAGCAGCATGAAGGCTGAGAGCAGACAGTCTACTAGACTCTAGTGTCTTTATTGAAGCATGAAGGCTGAGAGCAGACAGTCCACTAGACTTTAGTGTCTTTATTGAAGCATGAAGGCTGAGAGCAGACAGTCCACTGGACTTTAGTGTCTTTATTGAAGCATGAAGGCTGAGAGCAGACAGTCCACTAGACTTTAGTGTCTTTATTGAAGCATGAAGGCTGAGAGCAGACAGTCCACTAGACTTTAGTGTCTTTATTGAAGCAGCATGAAGGCTGAGAGCAGACAGTCCACTAGACTTTAGTGTCTTTATTGAAGCATGAAGGCTGAGAGCAGACAGTCCACTGGACTTTAGTGTCTTTATTGAAGCATGAAGGCTGAGAGCAGACAGTCCACTGGACTTTAGTGTCTTTATTGAAGCATGAAGGCTGAGAGCAGACAGTCCACTGGACTTTAGTGTCTTTATTGAAGCATGAAGGCTGAGAGCAGACAGTCCACTGGACTTTAGTGTCTTTATTGAAGCATGAAGGCTGAGAGCAGACAGTCCACTAGACTTTAGTGTCTTTATTGAAGCATGAAGGCTGAGAGCAGACAGTCCACTGGACTTTAGTGTCTTTATTGAAGCATGAAGGCTGAGAGCAGACAGTCCACTGGACTTTAGTGTCTTTATTGAAGCAGCATGAAGGCTGAGAGCAGACAGTCCACTAGACTTTAGTGTCTTTATTGAAGCATGAAGGCTGAGAGCAGACAGTCCACTGGACTTTAGTGTCTTTATTGAAGCATGAAGGCTGAGAGCAGACAGTCCACTGGACTTTAGTGTCTTTATTGAAGCAGCATGAAGGCTGAGAGCAGACAGTCCACTGGACTTTAGTGTCTTTATTGAAGCATGAAGGCTGAGAGCAGACAGTCCACTAGACTTTAGTGTCTTTATTGAAGCAGCATGAAGGCTGAGAGCAGACAGTCCACTAGACTTTAGTGTCTTTATTGAAGCATGAAGGCTGAGAGCAGACAGTCCACTAGACTTTAGTGTCTTTATTGAAGCATGAAGGCTGAGAGCAGACAGTCCACTAGACTTTAGTGTCTTTATTGAAGCATGAAGGCTGAGAGCAGACAGTCCACTGGACTTTAGTGTCTTTATTGAAGCATGAAGGCTGAGAGCAGACAGTCCACTAGACTTTAGTGTCTTTATTGAAGCAGCATGAAGGCTGAGAGCAGACAGTCCACTGGACTTTAGTGTCTTTATTGAAGCATGAAGGCTGAGAGCAGACAGTCCACTGGACTTTAGTGTCTTTATTGAAGCATGAAGGCTGAGAGCAGACAGTCCACTGGACTTTAGTGTCTTTATTGAAGCATGAAGGCTGAGAGCAGACAGTCCACTAGACTTTAGTGTCTTTATTGAAGCATGAAGGCTGAGAGCAGACAGTCCACTAGACTTTAGTGTCTTTATTGAAGCATGAAGGCTGAGAGCAGACAGTCCACTAGACTTTAGTGTCTTTATTGAAGCATGAAGGCTGAGAGCAGACAGTCCACTGGACTTTAGTGTCTTTATTGAAGCATGAAGGCTGAGAGCAGACAGTCCACTGGACTTTAGTGTCTTTATTGAAGCATGAAGGCTGAGAGCAGACAGTCCACTGGACTTTAGTGTCTTTATTGAAGCATGAAGGCTGAGAGCAGACAGTCCACTGGACTTTAGTGTCTTTATTGAAGCAGCATGAAGGCTGAGAGCAGACAGTCCACTAGACTTTAGTGTCTTTATTGAAGCATGAAGGCTGAGAGCAGACAGTCCACTGGACTTTAGTGTCTTTATTGAAGCATGAAGGCTGAGAGCAGACAGTCCACTAGACTTTAGTGTCTTTATTGAAGCATGAAGGCTGAGAGCAGACAGTCCACTGGACTTTAGTGTCTTTATTGAAGCATGAAGGCTGAGAGCAGACAGTCCACTAGACTTTAGTGTCTTTATTGAAGCAGCATGAAGGCTGAGAGCAGACAGTCCACTAGACTTTAGTGTCTTTATTGAAGCATGAAGGCTGAGAGCAGACAGTCCACTGGACTTTAGTGTCTTTATTGAAGCATGAAGGCTGAGAGCAGACAGTCCACTAGACTTTAGTGTCTTTATTGAAGCAGCATGAAGGCTGAGAGCAGACAGTCCACTAGACTTTAGTGTCTTTATTGAAGCAGCATGAAGGCTGAGAGCAGACAGTCCACTGGACTTTAGTGTCTTTATTGAAGCATGAAGGCTGAGAGCAGACAGTCCACTGGACTTTAGTGTCTTTATTGAAGCATGAAGGCTGAGAGCAGACAGTCCACTGGACTTTAGTGTCTTTATTGAAGCATGAAGGCTGAGAGCAGACAGTCCACTGGACTTTAGTGTCTTTATTGAAGCATGAAGGCTCAGAGCAGACAGTCCACTGGACTTTAGTGTCTTTATTGAAGCAGCATGAATGCTGAGAGCAGACAGTCCACTAGACTTTAGTGTCTTTATTGAAGCATGAAGGCTGAGAGCAGACAGTCCACTAGACTTTAGTGTCTTTATTGAAGCAGCATGAAGGCTGAGAGCAGACAGTCCACTGGACTTTAGTGTCTTTATTGAAGCATGAAGGCTGAGAGCAGACAGTCCACTAGACTTTAGTGTCTTTATTGAAGCATGAAGGCTGAGAGCAGACAGTCCACTGGACTTTAGTGTCTTTATTGAAGCATGAAGGCTGAGAGCAGACAGTCCACTAGACTTTAGTGTCTTTATTGAAGCAGCATGAAGGCTGAGAGCAGACAGTCCACTGGACTTTAGTGTCTTTATTGAAGCATGAAGGCTGAGAGCAGACAGTCCACTAGACTTTAGTGTCTTTATTGAAGCATGAAGGCTGAGAGCAGACAGTCCACTAGACGTTAGTGTCTTTATTGAAGCAGCATGAAGGCTGAGAGCAGACAGTCCACTGGACTTTAGTGTCTTTATTGAAGCATGAAGGCTGAGAGCAGACAGTCCACTAGACGTTAGTGTCTTTATTGAAGCAGCATGAAGGCTGAGAGCAGACAGTCCACTGGACTTTAGTGTCTTTATTGAAGCATGAAGGCTGAGAGCAGACAGTCCACTGGACTTTAGTGTCTTTATTGAAGCATGAAGGCTGAGAGCAGACAGTCCACTGGACTTTAGTGTCTTTATTGAAGCATGAAGGCTCAGAGCAGACAGTCCACTGGACTTTAGTGTCTTTATTGAAGCAGCATGAATGCTGAGAGCAGACAGTCCACTAGACTTTAGTGTCTTTATTGAAGCATGAAGGCTGAGAGCAGACAGTCCACTAGACTTTAGTGTCTTTATTGAAGCAGCATGAAGGCTGAGAGCAGACAGTCCACTGGACTTTAGTGTCTTTATTGAAGCAGCATGAAGGCTGAGAGCAGACAGTCCACTGGACTTTAGTGTCTTTATTGAAGCATGAAGGCTGAGAGCAGACAGTCCACTAGACTTTAGTGTCTTTATTGAAGCATGAAGGCTGAGAGCAGACAGTCCACTGGACTTTAGTGTCTTTATTGAAGCATGAAGGCTGAGAGCAGACAGTCCACTGGACTTTAGTGTCTTTATTGAAGCATGAAGGCTGAGAGCAGACAGTCCACTAGACTTTAGTGTCTTTATTGAAGCAGCATGAAGGCTGAGAGCAGACAGTCCACTATACTTTAGTGTCTTTATTGAAGCATGAAGGCTGAGAGCAGACAGTCCACTGGACTTTAGTGTCTTTATTGAAGCATGAAGGCTGAGAGCAGACAGTCCACTAGACTTTAGTGTCTTTATTGAAGCATGAAGGCTGAGAGCAGACAGTCCACTAGACTTTAGTGTCTTTATTGAAGCATGAAGGCTGAGAGCAGACAGTCCACTAGACTTTAGTGTCTTTATTGAAGCATGAAGGCTGAGAGCAGACAGTCCACTGGACTTTAGTGTCTTTATTGAAGCATGAAGGCTGAGAGCAGACAGTCCACTGGACTTTAGTGTCTTTATTGAAGCATGAAGGCTGAGAGCAGACAGTCCACTAGACTTTAGTGTCTTTATTGAAGCATGAAGGCTGAGAGCAGACAGTCCACTGGACTTTAGTGTCTTTATTGAAGCAGCATGAAGGCTGAGAGCAGACAGTCCACTAGACTTTAGTGTCTTTATTGAAGCATGAAGGCTGAGAGCAGACAGTCCACTAGACTTTAGTGTCTTTATTGAAGCATGAAGGCTGAGAGCAGACAGTCCACTGGACTTTAGTGTCTTTATTGAAGCATGAAGGCTGAGAGCAGACAGTCCACTAGACTTTAGTGTCTTTATTGAAGCAGCATGAAGGCTGAGAGCAGACAGTCCACTAGACTTTAGTGTCTTTATTGAAGCATGAAGGCTGAGAGCAGACAGTCCACTGGACTTTAGTGTCTTTATTGAAGCATGAAGGCTGAGAGCAGACAGTCCACTAGACTTTAGTGTCTTTATTGAAGCATGAAGGCTGAGAGCAGACAGTCCACTAGACTTTAGTGTCTTTATTGAAGCATGAAGGCTGAGAGCAGACAGTCCACTAGACTTTAGTGTCTTTATTGAAGCATGAAGGCTGAGAGCAGACAGTCCACTAGACTTTAGTGTCTTTATTGAAGCATGAAGGCTGAGAGCAGACAGTCCACTAGACTTTAGTGTCTTTATTGAAGCATGAAGGCTGAGAGCAGACAGTCCACTAGACTTTAGTGTCTTTATTGAAGCATGAAGGCTGAGAGCAGACACTCCACTGGACTTTAGTGTCTTTATTGAAGCATGAAGGCTGAGAGCAGACAGTCCACTGGACTTTAGTGTCTTTATTGAAGCAGCATGAAGGCTGAGAGCAGACAGTCCACTAGACTTTAGTGTCTTTATTGAAGCATGAAGGCTGAGAGCAGACAGTCCACTGGACTTTAGTGTCTTTATTGAAGCAGCATGAAGGCTGAGAGCAGACAGTCCACTGGACTTTAGTGTCTTTATTGAAGCAGCATGAAGGCTGAGAGCAGACAGTCCACTGGACTTTAGTGTCTTTATTGAAGCATGAAGGCTGAGAGCAGACAGTCCACTAGACTTTAGTGTCTTTATTGAAGCATGAAGGCTGAGAGCAGACAGTCCACTGGACTTTAGTGTCTTTATTGAAGCAGCATGAAGGCTGAGAGCAGACAGTCCACTGGACTTTAGTGTCTTTATTGAAGCAGCATGAAGGCTGAGAGCAGACAGTCCACTAGACTTTAGTGTCTTTATTGAAGCATGAAGGCTGAGAGCAGACAGTCCACTAGACTTTAGTGTCTTTATTGAAGCATGAAGGCTGAGAGCAGACAGTCCACTAGACTTTAGTGTCTTTATTGAAGCAGCATGAAGGCTGAGAGCAGACAGTCCACTGGACTTTAGTGTCTTTATTGAAGCAGCATGAAGGCTGAGAGCAGACAGTCCACTGGACTTTAGTGTCTTTATTGAAGCATGAAGGCTGAGAGCAGACAGTCCACTAGACTTTAGTGTCTTTATTGAAGCATGAAGGCTGAGAGCAGACAGTCCACTAGACTTTAGTGTCTTTATTGAAGCATGAAGGCTGAGAGCAGACAGTCCACTAGACTTTAGTGTCTTTATTGAAGCAGCATGAAGGCTGAGAGCAGACAGTCCACTGGACTTTAGTGTCTTTATTGAAGCAGCATGAAGGCTGAGAGCAGACAGTCCACTAGACTTTAGTGTCTTTATTGAAGCAGCATGAAGGCTGAGAGCAGACAGTCCACTAGACTTTAGTGTCTTTATTGAAGCATGAAGGCTGAGAGCAGACAGTCCACTAGACTTTAGTGTCTTTATTGAAGCAGCATGAAGGCTGAGAGCAGACAGTCCACTAGACTTTAGTGTCTTTATTGAAGCAGCATGAAGGCTGAGAGCAGACAGTCCACTAGACTTTAGTGTCTTTATTGAAGCATGAAGGCTGAGAGCAGACAGTCCACTGGACTTTAGTGTCTTTATTGAAGCATGAAGGCTGAGAGCAGACAGTCCACTGGACTTTAGTGTCTTTATTGAAGCAGCATGAAGGCTGAGAGCAGACAGTCCACTAGACTTTAGTGTCTTTATTGAAGCATGAAGGCTGAGAGCAGACAGTCCACTGGACTTTAGTGTCTTTATTGAAGCATGAAGGCTGAGAGCAGACAGTCCACTGGACTTTAGTGTCTTTATTGAAGCAGCATGAAGGCTGAGAGCAGACAGTCCACTAGACTTTAGTGTCTTTATTGAAGCATGAAGGCTGAGAGCAGACAGTCCACTAGACTTTAGTGTCTTTATTGAAGCATGAAGGATGAGAGCAGACAGTCCACTGGACTTTAGTGTCTTTATTGAAGCAGCATGAAGGCTCAGAGCAGACAGTCCACTGGACTTTGTGCCATTTTTGTGGGTTAGGATTTTTTTTTTGTGATTCACGCCATATCCGGATCGCATGAGTAATTATGGGGCCAAATTTTCGTTCACAGTGCTTGATTGGTAGTTTAGTGTATGCTATGTCCTTCAGTCTATGTGGGGCTACTATGTTTTCTTCTATTTTTCTCCAGGATGCTAATGCTTGGGGGTCAAACCATGTTGTCAATGGACTTAATGTGTACGCCTTAAAATATAGGAAAAAATCTGGAAATGCCATGCCACCATCTGCTTTATTTCTCTGTGCGGTGGATCTTTTTATACGTGGTGGTTTGTTATTCCAAATAAATTTGTATGTGGAGGAGTGTAATCTTTTCCAGTAACCCTCTGGAGGGGGTAACGGTAGCATTGAACTGAAGAAGTTGATTTTAGGTAGTACATCCATCTTAACTATTGATATCCGTGCTTGTACTGTGTTTTTAAGTTTTGCCCATCTATCAAGGTCGTCTTTGATTTTGTTTTGGATTTTTGTGTAGTTGTGCTTCACCGTTTGTCTTATGGTAGGGAATATTTCCACTCCTAAGCATCTGAAATGTTTTACCATCGGTATCTGTCCTGGGAGGGTTGTATCTTTTTTTGCAGGGGTGTTAAGTGGAAGGAAAGCCGACTTCGGCCAATTTATCTTAAATCCCGATAAATCACCAAAGTCCTCAATCAACTTGAGCAGATGAGGCAATGTGGTGTTGGGGTTTTGCATGAACAATATTACATCGTCCGCATATAAACACATTTTTTGTTGTGTGCCCTTGATTACGATTGGTTCTATGGATTGGGATTGTCTTATATATTGTGCTAAAGGCTCTAATGATAGATTGAACAGTCCGGGACTAAGAGGACAACCCTGTCTGGCAGAGCGTGATACCGGAAATATTTGGGAGATGATTGTGCCTGTTGTAATCATGGCCGATGGGTCTTTGTATAATACTTTAATCATATCGATGAATCCTTTTCCTAACCCCATCCTTTCTAGCACTGCCCACAGATACGACCATTCCAGCCTGTCAAAGGCCTTCATAGCATCCAGGGACAGCATCGCCTTAGGTATGGTGTCCTCCTTGTCGGCATCAAGTACGTGCAGTATACGTCTTATGTTCTCAGTGATCAGGCGGCCTCCTATGAAGCCAGTTTGGTCCGGGTGAACTAAAGACGTCATATGCTTTTGTAATCTGATGGCTAATACCTTAGAGTACAGTTTGATATCTATTCTATCATTCTATCATTTTTCCCATGCCCCAATTTAGTCGTTATGCCAATTCCTTTCCTGGTCGCTGCGCCTCTGGGGAGGGTGTAGTGCCTTCTCTGATACATGTGGAGTCCCCAGCCACTTCATTTCACCCGACAGTGAGGAGTTTCACTGGGAGAACGTAACCCTGTGCAGTGGTTCACGCTATATCCCCCCCCAGATCCCCTCCCTGCTGAACAGGCTGACTGACCAGTAGGAGTTGCTGTTTGCAACAACCAGGACTCCCACCCGCGAACACTGACCGAGCCGGAGGTAGCGCTGTCTGGTGGTCATTCCTAGTGTTGTAATACTCGAGTTCAGGAGGACTCGTGACTCGACTTGGACTCGAGCATTGACTGCATTCGGACTCGGAAGGTGCAGACGAGGACTCAGAGTTGTTAATTGATAAATAGTTATTAACGGCCCGTATACGGGCTCTCTTGAGGACGATTTTCCTGCCGACGCCACTTTGCGGCTCTGCCTCTAGCGGCTTGGGTGTGCATCTTTTTTAATACAATATATATATATCGAATTAAAGCCCTATTGGTTGCCTGTTGATTACTGTTTCAGGCGACAAAATCCGTTCAGCGGTTCTCGAGTTACATGCCGATATGTGAGGAGTGCGCCAAAGTCTTTAGCAGACTTTTTATTTTTTTCGAATACCACTCCCGAAGCTCTAGCTCCGTCAATCATTTGGCGATCTTGAAAATGATTGGACAGGGTTGTAATCTTTTGGGAAATATACTTTTGGATATTGCAACTACTACAGAAAAACGTGACTAACAAGTTTTTCTACAACTCAAGTTCAGACCTATGTTACTCTATTTCATTAGCACTAAAAGTGAATTTTCTTTATTGTATCAAACACTTCAGAATGTTATCTTTCATGCATGTGCTATAAGTATAAAGTATAGTATTTTTTTTACTTTTTACTTAACTTTTTAAATGATGACGATTCTGACTCGAGTTATTTTGTATGTTACAAGAGACTTTTAAGTTTAAGTCAAGCACGTTGATATATGTTATGTTGTCTGTTTAAGAAAGAGTGCAATAAATGATTTTATTGAAAAAATATGAATCGTGTGAGAGAATCGTGATCTCAATTCTTAGAGAGAAAAATCGTGATTCACATTTTAGCCAGAATGGCCCCCAGCCCTACTGGACTCTGAGCCTGGAGGACATGTGGATCATTAGGGAGTTCCTCATGGCGCCCATCACCCGAAACCTCAAATCAAATCAACAAGGACCTCGGCTGGAAAACATTACACAACCTCCTCTCCCCGCTCTCTCACGAGGAACGCCATCACATCGGCGTCCTCGCCGCCTCCTACCGTATAGTTGTACTCTGGAGAGAAGGGTTCGCACAAGGTCCTTGCAGTGCTTAACTCACGGCCACGCTTACCGCTCATCTCTACCGCTAGACAGCTAAGCAGAGAACTTCCCTGATTCTGAACTCTGATCTCTGACATGTTGCACATGAATCACTTTTTTTTATGTACACATTTCAACTAAACTATTTAGAATTGTTTCAGTAAATGTACTCGTCTGCTTTGTCACATCTTACCAATATTAAGACTGCCTTCTGACTGCGATATAAATGTGTTTAAATATGATCCATGGTTGGCCTCTCATCTCTGGGGCGTCGTCCTGTTGGCTCACCAAGCTAAGATGAATCGTATCGCTGAATCATATCATCTTATTGACTAATCCTGTACGCAATCATGCAGACGGTACCTCTGTAAATCTAGTGATCATCTGGTGCAAAGGCATATGAATGACGATGACTAATAGTAACTAATGAATGACTCATTGACTACGATAATAAGACTTGGTCCAGAGCACGCACCTCATGACCAATGAGTCAACCGAAAATTGACCGCGAAGGGTCAGGCCCGGGATATTAAATTACTAGTGCTGTCAATAGATAAACAATTTTTTTGGTAATTAATCTACATTAAAAATCGCATGTTTCTACTTAAGACCGAAGCTTGTAACAGATATTTACTTGAGTAAAATCATGGAATTAATGTAAAATCAACACAAAGAAAGTACATTTAGATTCAAAGACTATTTTAATAGCTTTCTTTGAATACAGTTTCTCTCCTGTGAAATACAAATGTTCAACAAAACCATCAACATTGACTCAGCTAGACCTCTTTCTTATATTATATTGAAAATGTTTCACTCCATAGATGAATCTAGATAAAAAAAAAATAACGCTTTAAATCATTTAAATTAATCTCCAGAGTTAAAGCATTAATTTTGACAGCACTATAAATTACACTTGGCACAGCAGGGGTCAGAGGGAGAGCCCGGGGCAGATTCGAATACAGAAGCACCACGTTAAGTCTCAGGTGGCGCGCTGTGACGTTGAGCCGCGTTGCTTTGTACATCTTCATGCGGCACACTGATCACGGGAGGCCCAGTCATGGGGTGGTGGTGGTGGTGGTGATGGTGGTGGTGATGGGCTGAGTCGCTCTCCGTCCTGCAGAACTCCTGCTCCAGCGCTGCACAGCTAATTATCTCCACAGGGTTCCCACAGACGGTGCAAAATGAAATGCAAGGACTTTCAAGTACTTTTCCCAAGCACTTAAAAGGGCATTTAAAAAGGATAGAATTCACTTTTAAATGCTTGGTTCCAATATTTATGGCTTAAAACCAATTTCCGACAATTAGTTACACTTTAAATAAAAAATGAAAAAAGATCTTGATTCAGAATTATTTGATCATGGATGAACAAAACGTTCAATGTGAATGGTTTATTTGAATTTCAAGGACTTTTTAAGCACCTTGTTAAAAAATTGGCAGTTTTCAAGGAATTCCAGGCCTTGACTTGTTTTCTTCAAAAATGCCCTCTCTCCCAGCAGGATATATCACAGCCTCCTCTCTCTCCCAACAGGATATATCACAGCCTCCTCTCTCTCCCAGCAGGATATATCACAGCCTCCTCTCTCTCCCAACAGGATATATCACAGCCTCCTCTCTCTCCCAGCAGGATATATCACAGCCTCCTCTCTCTCCCAGCAGGATATATCACAGCCTCCTCTCTCTCCCAGCAGGATATATCACAGCCTCCTCTCTCCCAGCAGGATATATCACAGCCTCCTCTCTCTCCCAGCAGGATATATCACAGCCTCCTCTCTCTCTCTCCCAGCAGGATATATCACAGCCTCCTCTCTCTCCCAGCAGGATATATCAGGATATATATATATTTTTTTATCTTGACTTCATCGTTTGGGAAGCCTTTTGCAACTTAACTGTATTGGAAGGTGCTACAAAAACTAAAATAAAGACTTACTTATGTATTATTATTATTATTATTATTATTATTATTATTATTATTATTATTATTATTATTATTATTATTATTATTATTATTATTTATATTATTATTTATATTATTATTTATATTATTATTTATATTATTATTTATATTATTTATATTATTATTATTATTATTATTATTATTATTATTATTATTATTATTATTATTATTATTATTATTATTATTATTATTATTATTATTATTATTATTATTATTATTATTCATTCTAACACCACAGAGTACTGATCCGATCTATCTCTTTTTCTGAACAATAAATAATATAATAATAATACACTTTATTTGTATGGCACCTTTCATACATAAATTGCAGCTCAAAGTGTTTCACAGTTTTTCCACATTATAATCTAACATCCCAACAAGCTACCTTGTTTATGGTTTGATTCAGTTTTAAAAATAGACAATAATAAAGAGTAAGATAGAATAGACAAGAGTGCAATAGTGCAGTGCAATAAATAGTGAAATAAGACATGAAATCAGCACATAAAGTGCAGATATATAAAATGTCCGTTTTTTACAGTGCAATAAAATAGGTCTGGATTACTGTTCAACAGTTTAAAGTTGTCTTTACCTTCTCTGTTTGGTATCCACAGTTTAAAACCTGACAGTCTTCCCTCCTGTTTGATACCCACTTTGACCCTTCGAACCTCCCACTCAGGGCAAACCTCCCACTCAGGGCAAACCTCCCACTCAGGGCAAACCTCCCACTCAGGGCAAACCTCCCACTCAGGGCAAACCTCCCTCTCAGGGCAAACCTCCCTCGGTGCAGTTCCCTCTCTCAGGGTGCAGTTCCCTCTCTCAGGGTGCAGTTCCCTCTCTCAGGGTGCAGTTCCCTCTCTCAGGGTGCAGTTCCCTCCCTCGGTGCAGTTCCCTCTCTCAGGGTGCAGTTCCCTCTCTCAGGGTGCAGTTCCCTCTCTCAGGGTGCAGTTCCCTCTCTCAGGGTGCAGTTCCCTCTCTCAGGGTGCAGTTCCCTCTCTCAGGGTGCAGGTCCCTCTCTCATGGTGCAGTTCCCTCTCTCAGGGTACAGTTCCCTCTCTCAGGGTGCAGTTCCCTCTCTCAGGGTGCAGTTCCCTCTCTCAGGGTACAGTTCCCTCTCTCAGGGTGCAGTTCCCTCTCTCAGGGAGCAGTTCCCTCTCTCAGGGAGCAGTTCCCTCTCTCAGGGCGCAGTTCCCTCTCTCAGGGTGCAGTGCCCTCTCTCAGGGTGCAGTTCCCTCTCTCAGGGTGCAGTTCCCTCTCTCAGGGTGCAGTTCCCTCTCTCAGGGTGCAGGTCCCTCTCTCAGGGTGCAGTTCCCTCTCTCAGGGTGCAGGTCCCTCTCTCAGGGTGCAGTTCCCTCTCTCAGGGTGCAGTTCCCTCTCTCAGGGTGCAGTTCTCTCTCTCAGGGTGCAGTTCCCTCTCTCAGGGTGCAGTTCCCTCTCTCAGGGTGCAGTTCCCTCTCTCAGGGAGCAGTTCTAGGCCTGGGTCCTACACCATTTTAAAGCCTGACAGTGTTTCTTGTTTGATACCCACACAGTTTAATACCTGACAGTTTTGAACCTGTAATAAAAAGTAATAGACAGAGTAAAATACTGCAGTGCAATAAAACAATAGAATAGACAGTAAAAGTATGCAGCAGTGCAATAAAATAGAAGGTGCATTATTTGACTAGAGAATTTGCATGTAGCTTGGTTCCATTTAGTGTTTTGTCATAATGAGGACCTTGAAATGGTGTCATGTTTCTCAGAAAAATTGGATATTGTTGGTTAGTACATTACTGTCTAGTTTGGGTTTCTTTAGTAAGGATCTTACGACGGCTGTTTTGAATGCGTCTGGGAAAATAAATACCTGTCGGAAGCGATATATTATATGACTTGCAATACTTTCGAATACCGTAATTCCTCTAATAGTAACCGGGTCTCAAATACAAGCCGGGTCTCTATTAATGGCCGGGTGCGCTCTTGAGCTAAGCAATTATAAGCCGGCCTCCTAATACAAGCCGGGTTACTAATATACTGAGCTGCATACTGAGCTAGTTACTTGATTTCACTTTGAAAACGTTGAAATGACCAGTGACCACCTGTAATTGCACTGTTTACTATTTCATACAGTACTTGGTTTCAATAAATGAACCCAGTACATTTTACTGGGTTCAAACTGACACAAAATGTTGATTTATTCATTATGATCAGTATAGGCCTCCCTCTTATACAGGCCTCCTCCTAATACAAGCCTGGTACCCGTTACAGTTGAAACAAATACAAGCCGGGGTTACTATTAGAGGAATTACGGTATTCGCTTAAAAATGCTGTGGGTATAGGGTCAATACAGGAAGTGGAGGAGTTGCATTCCATGACAGTTTTGTAAAGCTCAGTTGATAATATAATGCAAGTGAATTCTCCTATGGTTACTTTTTCGCATGGTTTGCTGATGGTGTCCATGTTTGTATCAGGACTAATGCTGGCTCTAATTGAATGTATTTAGTTATTGAAGAGTAATGCTAGTTCTTCACATTTTGATGCAGATGACTGTGTAAATGTAGACCATTAGTTTGCCGTCATTTGTGAAATAATCATTCTCCATTAACATCCAATGTGTGAAAAGGCAGAAAATCAGTGGTAGTGGTGGGGGGAAATATCGATACAGTATAGTATTGCGTGGCGATACTGTATCGATACAAGGATGCCAAGTATCGATATTTTATTATGCAAAAAAAAAATGGTATAAGGAAGTTGCATTGTTTATTTCAATACCTGTAATAGTACAGTAGTCCACACACACACACACACACACACACACACACACACACACACACACACGTGTGCATTTAGTTAAGTTGGAATATGACTGTAATACAAACAGTTCAGTTTGTCAGGTACATGCAACACAGATTACAGTGTTGACATCTGTCTGCTTGAGAAAATCCCATTTGCTGCTATAAAAATGATTGAAGTGAGATGAACCGACTGAAAACTTTATTGTATTAGACAAAACATGTTGACAAAGTTTTACTTTGCAGTTGAAAAAAGGTAATAAATCGCAATATATCGCAATATTAATATCGCAATATATTTTGAATCGCAATACTATCGTATCGTGAGGCCTCTGGTGATTCCCACCCCTACCTCTCGGTATTCATTTTAGCAACGGGGGGGACATTTTTACCCAATATCCGCATTGGTATCGGTGCCCAATATCCGCATTGATATCTGTGCCCATTAAATATCCGCATTGATATCTGTGCCCATTAAATATCCGCATTGATATCGGTGCATTCCTGAACGAGAGGAGTAACAATGTCCCACATGCCTAATATAGCTCGCTAACGACGGCCTATTCCTGTTTTTGGCTCAGACAGATTGATTTAGAGAAGGTACTCCTAATAGCTCTAGCCCAGACCTACTTATTCACTGAACCAGCCCAATCTCTAACCTTTAACCCCTTCGTCATCGGTCACTTTCCGTCTCGCACATTTTTGTTTTCATCTGACGTTCATTTCTCTCTGCCCTGTTTCTGTTCTCATCAAGCTCCTGTGTTTCAACACCTTGTCTTTCTCATCCATGCATTTCTCTTTCTTTCCCCCCCCCCCCTCTACCCCGTCTCCCGTGTGGTATGATCCAGTTTCCTGCTGTTCAGTGACCCCCTCCCATTCTAAACCACTGCTGTCCTGGTGGGGGGGGGGGGGACGGACGGGGGGTCGCTGCCTCTGCTGCTGAAGCCCCACCCCCTCTGCCCCCTTCCTTCCTTCCTCTCTCTCCTGCTCACTGACTCTGGTGAGTGTGGCTCTATCCATAGATGAAGGCTAGATCAGTGGTTCCCAAAGTCGGGGTCGCGACCCAAAGGTGGGCCGCGAGCAGCCACGGGAGGGCCACGAGATGATATATAATTTGTATTTTTATTAATTTTTTTTTTTTTTCAGGCCACTGAACTTAGAAGCAGGCCAGGACAGTGTTTCTAGTTGTATTCAAAAATGCTATTCTATTGTATTCTAAAATGTGACTATATGGTTTTATATTAACTTAATAAATAAACTAAAACGAAAAATCTACTTATTTCAACGAACATTTCAAACTAAATTACAGATTATGCACATAAAACGCTGAAAACAACCGAAGCAACAATAGTATTTTAATGAGGCTATTATTATTATCATTATTATTTTGCAACAAGTTAGCCCTCTCATAAATAGCACATATAAATGAATAACTAACTTGAACTAACTTAACCAGTGATATTTGGCTTAAAAAATCGGTCGACTGGCAAAAAAAAGAAAAAAAAACCTGACGATGTGCATTGGGCCGCGGCTCTCTGACGCCTTATTTTCTGGGTACCGGCCTGAAAAGTTTGGGAACCCCTGGGCTAGATGACTCACCCTCGCTGCTGGCCAATGGAGACCGACGTTGCCACATGGCGGCCATCTTGCCACAGGCAGCACGCCCACTCATAACATGAATGTCTATGGTGGTGCATGTACTATTGAAATAACCATAGCTTGCTAAATTTTCAACCGATTTTCAAAAGGTTTGGTTTGTTATAAACCTCAGAGATGTAGTTATCACACTGCATACTCATAATGGACTTTCATGTGAAAATAATTTCAACATGTCCAAGCGTCCTGAATCATAGCCACGTTAATATCGTTTGTAATAAACCAATGTTATGAGTGGGCGTGCTGCCTGTGACAAGATGGCCGCCGGTGAACTACGCTGGAGACTCCGCCTTGCACCGTCTAGTTATATATATATTAGTGCTGTCAATCGATTAAAATATTTAACTCGATTAATCACACGATTGTCCATAGTTAACACTTTAAGTGCCGAAAACGTGTTTAGGCGTCCTTCCCCGCCATGCTCAAGTTGCCGAAGACGCCGTAACTCGTCTTTGATATCAATATTTCAAAAATCTGTGATCGGATTCATATTTCCCATCCGCTGGCCTGAGACCCACCAAAAAGCCCCACTGAACCCTCTAGCGGCTCAAGAGCGCCATCTGGTGGCCGATCGGCGCAATCGCCAAAGAGGAAGTTACTTGGACGATGTGCTATTCACCCATATTACTTCCGGGCACTCGGTATAGGTTCCGGCACTCTAGCTCGTCACAATACATAGCGATCCGTTGCCAATAACTCGATAAACAACATGATTTGGACGTATATACTATTATACAAGCTGGAAATGGACCCGATATTTCTACATCCCATAATAGGAAAATGTCTGTTCCACGCTCATCGTCCAACGGCGCGAGGAAGATACGGTAAGATTCAGCGTTATTTTTGAACGTGTTCGATATAAACTGCTCTGATGATCATATCACCCACACTAGATGAATGATATAACGCTGCCCACGGAATTATAAACGATCCCCCGCCCATCCGGTCATCATCAGATGATACGTAGAAACTTCTAGAAGTACGTCCAATTGAAATTTTTGATCTCGCACAGATTCCTACCAAACTGTATTTCATCATCAATATAATGCATTTAGGGCTATAAATCACGTTCTGGAGAAAGCTGCAGAAAGAGATGAAAACATACGTATACTTTAGACCATATTTTACTATGAATATGTGAATGAAAAAGTTTAACGTTGCTACACAATGAACAATACATATAGGACCTTGAATGGCCCCTAATAATGGCAATCTAGCAATAGAATTTAAAAAGTTATAGCTCTGCAAAGAAGGGGAACTTCTACATGTTAAATAGAGCTGGCAACGGATGGTATATCATTAATTTAGCCTTAGGCAATCAAAGTGTTAACTCGCGATTAATCGCAATTTAATCTCATTTTTTATTTCTTTTTACCATAAACATATTTTTCAAGTTTTAATACTCTTATCAACATGAGAGTCAACAAATGCTTGCTTTATGCAGCCATTTAACACAAAAGGATGACCCTCATGCATTGCAAATTTGCATCAAATTCGAAACGGAGTGATGCACAAAATAACTTAAAAGAAAATAATAATTTAAAACAATGAATAAAGTGCATGAAATAATAGGGGAAAGAAAACGTTAGGAACTTGTTACATTCACACACACAAGGGCTGAGAACTCTCCCAGCTCTCTTTCTCTCTTGCCCCTTCCTCATCTCTCTCACCCCCCCTCTCTATCTCTCTCTCTCACACACACACACACACACACACACACACACACACACACACACACACACACACACACACACACACACACACACACACACACACACACACACACACACACACACACACACACATAAACACACACACTTTGAGTCAGAAACAAACATACTATCAATGAGAGTATCAATAATACACCTGAGTGAAGTAAAAAAAAAAAAATTTAAAATGTATTGGAAAAAGTGCATCTTGAGTTAAAAAAAATAGTGGCGTTAATAGAATCGGGCCATAACGCGTTAATACCGCGTTAACGCTGACAGCCTTAATATATATATATATATCTATGGCTCTATCTGCATGTCGGGAAGTGTAGGAACTGAGACTTTTAAAGGCACACAGATGGAATCCGTATTGCGATGTTCTGATCTTGGAAAGAAGGCTTTTGGTGTTTCTGCCGCATCTACATGGAATAGCCTGCAAGACGAGCTTAAACTACAGGAAACATTAACTCTAAACTTATTAAAAACGTATGATGAAGACCATGGAGTCTGAGACCATAGGAAACTGTAAATGTTTTAATTGACAAGAGCGTATTTTCTTTCCTTGGAATTGTCTGTCTAAAACCATGAGCTCACTTGTCTGAATGTTTTAATGTTTGTTTTTAAATGTGTTTTTGCTGTCCTTTTTGGCCAGCTCACTCAGAGATTTTTAATCTCAATGAGTTTTTATCTGGTTAAATAAATAGAAAATGCACACTAACAGGTTAGACAAACATGGCACTAAAAACGTAACCCTTTCACTGCCACACGACAGAAGGTTAACCCTTTACTATCACACAACCGGCGGCGACCGTCGGTTGTGTGATAGTAAAGGGTTAACCTTCTGTCGTGTGGCAGTGAAAGGGTTAAACAAACCAGAGCAGGAAATTCACTTTTTTTTGTCCACCACCAGCCACCGTAGTCCACTATTCACTACCGTCCACGGAGTAGGAAAAGATGAAAGATGGAGTCTGCACAATGGACTACGCTCCCGTAAACATTTACTTCACCAATAAACGTTTATTGGAGGATAGGGGAGCCTAGTGTGTAGACCTTTTGAATAGAAATGAACCTCAAAATGGTTGTTTTGCACACAAAACGCTAGTAAACCTGGCAGCGCTTTAAAGAAATTATTTATCTTTTATAGATGAATAAAAATTAATACATTATATTGTTTACAATGTTTGTTTTTCTCATATTTCTATATTCAGATCTGATTTTAAATGGTGCATCTAGGCTTATCAAAATAAATGGTTTGGTTCCGGTTGCCGACCGACCCTGCCGATTTAGGTGCGACCCAATACATTTTATGAGTAAAAAAAATATATATATATATATTTCAATAAAGTTTCATAAAAATCTTAGTCAAACCTTTAGTATTATGGATATTAAACATGCTGGCAGAGTACATGCATCCATGTTGTCGTGAACATTTTAATTAAATAAAGAAATTCCCTATCTATAGTCGCAGTGGGATTTTTTTTTGTAATAAAGAATCAAATTAAATAAATTCCCTACCTACCCATGGCCTTAACTGACAACCAACAGGAACCAAACAATTAATTTAGTTAGGCCCTATTATCCGTGAACGTGCGGCATACTTCATAGGTTTCATTTCATGTGGCACCGGTGGATCTCACGTGAATCGGTACTCTGTAGTACCATTCGGTCGATACCCTTAAAAGTACCGGATTCGGTACCCATCCATATTGATTACTGCCCCTGAAAGGCCTGGCCCATAACTAATCACTGCCCTGGGGGAGAGGAAGGACCATGCAGTTAAACTCTTAAGGATCTGGCAATTTTTGCATAAAACGCCTGTCGATTTGCATACCCAAAGTCATTTGAAAGTTATTCTTGAACCATTTATAGTACATGTATGAGTCTGGTCTCTTTTGAAAGGAAACATTCTGAATATCCTTCCACAACAGGAAGAATCTCCGACTGTTACTGTAATAGAGTTAGAGGTTTGAACTGAAATAAACTTTTACATTTTTTATTTTTTTTACTTGCGTCTGAATTATTTTGCAAATAGATGACTGCAAAAGAGTTCCAGCTGATGGGTATGAGCTGGAAAACACAATGGGTCCATAGCCTGAAGTCTTATCAGTACAGGTCTAAAGTTGATAACAATACCACGGAAAATTTTGTGTTTTACACATGTTTTTCTAATGTGTGTATCAGTATGCTTATCCAAAATGGCCGTCCGCCCGGTCCAATGCATTTTCACGTCGAGCGAATATTCTTTCTTCTTCTTCTCCTCTCACTTAGATAACTTTCCAAAATTACCATTAAATTACTTAAATTTTGAATGATTAATTAACACTTCATCAAATATGTATATGACTGAATCACATCCCTAAAACCCAACAGATTTCACTGATTTTAAATCCAAAGCCATCAGGATGTAGGCCTAGTTAAAACCTGTGAACCTGTGGGTTCGTTTGAGGAAATGGTCACCGATGTTGACATTTGCAGCCGTGGAAGAAGAGGAAGGTTGTTATGACACACAGGAAGGCGACTGGCTGTGAAGCTACTGTACAACAGGGTTCATGTCGGGGAGTCTCGCATCTGTGTTTACATTCACACTATATTAGGGATGCACCGATCCGACTTTTTCACTCCCGATACCGAAACCTGGCTTTGGGTATCGGCCGATATCGAGTACCGATCCGATACCATTATCTGAAGAAAAAAAAAATATATATATATATATATATATATATATATATCTAACCCTAACTAAACTTACTGTCATGCACTTGTCCTAATATACTAACCTACACTGTAGCCCTCAACACTTTGATGAACATTGTTACTCAGCTGATTGTGCCCTTCCTCATGACTTGTCGTACAGAACTTGTAAGTCGCTTTGGTAAAAGAGTTCAATTAATAAACTGTATGCCTCACTGTCACTGTGTGGAAGAGACTGGGATCATTCTTTTGTGCAAGGCAACATCAGGCTTGACTTAAAACATTACTTTCCTAACTTAGTGAAACTAAATGTAACAAATTAACACATAGATATAAATGTACTGAATTGTTATTTCTTATTTTATTTCTTATTATATTATATAAAAAAAGAAATAATAATAAATCCGGATCAATATCGGATCGGTGCATCCCTACACTATATCACAAACGATAGCTCATATCCTAGCAAAGTTCTTATTCGGGATAAACTGTTTAAATGCTCATCTCCGTAATCCGCTCCGGTATAATTGAATAAACATATTCCAAATATTACCATGATCTTTTTCATCCATGGTTGTTATTGTTATATCATAGTTATCATCATCATCATCATCAAACCTTTATTTGAATAGGCAGGTTAATTAAGAACAAGTTCTTATTTTCAATAACGGCCTATTTGGGGGTAAAAAGCCCCCTAGGGGAAAGGGGATGGGGGATAAAATCAAATAAATAAAAATAAAACACAAAGGAACATTATTAAAAAGGCAGGACACACATACAGCAACAACTGAACTGAACAACAACTGGCGGACAACAGAACAATAGTGGCAGCATGGTGTTAGCACATGGAGAAACATCTACATGAGTGCTCTAGGGAGTTTGTTAAAGTTTCCTTAAACAATCGAATTGAAATAAACGTTTCCATATTTAAGATTTTTTGTAGTGTGTTCCAGCTATCAGCTGCTGCGTACTGAAAGGAGGAACGGCCTTGTGAGGAGTTGGCATGGGGGGCGTTTACCAGGATATGTGTGGCTGACCGGGTGGTAATTTGGGAGTGGACGAGGGTGGACTAGGCGAGTAAGGTAAGGGGGATTACGGCCTAGAAGTGTTTTATATACAAAGGCCAGCCAGTGGATGTTGCGTCTAATCTCCAGGGAGGGCCAGTTTACTAGGGAGTATAGCTCGCAGTGGTGGGTCCTGTAGGGGGCATTGGTAGCGAAGCGAATGGCGGAGTGATATAGGATATCTAAGCGCTCTAGATCACCTTTACGGGCCAAGCGGTAGATTACATCGCTAAAATCAAATAGCGGCAGGACAGTCATCTGGACCAGGGTGAGTTTAGCAGATCTAGTGAAGGAGGAACGGTTCCTATACAGAAAGCTAAGCCTTGCTTTGACTTTGGCCTGCAGTTTAGTTAGGTGTTCAGGAGGAGAGTTTGGTGTCGATCCACACTCCCAGGTATTTATAAGAGGTGACCAGTTCAAGCTTTTTGCCATCGGCGGCTACAATGGTGCCAGTCTGGGAGGTACCCTTGTGGCCGAACCACATAACTTTGGTCTTGCTGGTGTTTAGGACCAGGCAAAGGGCGGAGAAACCAGCTTGGATTTTTAGAAAGCTCTCCTGGAGAGTTTTCAGGACAGCATCCGGGGAGGGACCAGAGGTGTACAGGACTGTGTCATCAGCATAGAGGTGAATTAGGGAGTTTCCAGTGAACTGGCCTATGTTGTTTATATAGATGGAGAAGAGGATTGGAGCTAGTAAGGAGCCTTGGGGGACCCCCTTAGAGATGGATAGGGACTGGGTTAATAGGTTGTCGGTTTTTATTGACTGAGTGCGATCAGAGAGGTAGTTCTCGAACCATGCTACACTGTGATTAGTGACACCAATGTCTCTCAGCCACAGTGTCACAGTGTCCACAGTTATGTTTGGGATTCTCAGAATTGTCTGTAGTATAAGCTGCTTATCCCGAATTTTTGTATTATCTGGAATACTATATATATAATATACATATAAGTCCACTCTGTAACCTCAAGCGGTCAAAGCTCAGTGGCAAAGTGGCAGTGGATGAGGAGGTAGAGCCGTTGTCTGGTAATCTCTAGGTTCCCGGTTCAATTCCTGGCTCCTCCCGACCTCATGGAGATCTTTGAGATGGTTGGTTGGCCCTCTCTGACGGACAGGCGCAACAAACGCACAATTTGTTCAATTTAAGGCTGTTACTGGTAAACTACCTCCTTATAATCACATGATTATTGCAATGGAATGATGGAACCTATGGAACCCGTTCTAGTGACCGGCTGTGGTCCTTGATTTCCCCTGAGTTTACTCTGAACAGGGTCGATCTGCATTTTATTATGATGCCCCTCTAGCTCACGGAATGAACTCCCAACAGTCCTTAAAGATTCTCCCCTCTATTGCAGAGTTTAAAGGAAAACTCCAACATTTTGGGAAATTAGCTTATTTGCCATCTACCCTGGAGTTAGACAAGAAGATACATAAATTGTTCTTCTCTGTGCGTGCAGTAGGAGTAGGAAGACTTTGGGAACTAGGCTAATGGAAGAACCTACTTCCAGGGACTGACGCTAAGCTAGGCTAACGGTGCGTGTCTTCCTACTCCTCCTGTATGCACAGAGAAGAAAAAGGTATGTATCTTAACACTCCAACATTTTGGGAACCCTGGAGTTAGACAAGATGCATACCTTTTTTCTTCTCTGTGCATGCAGTAGGAGTAGGAAGACGCGCACCGTTAGCCTAGCTTAGCGTCAGTCACTGGAAGTAGGTTCCTCCATTAGCCTAGTTCCCAACGTCTTCCTACTCCTACTGCATGCACAGAGAAGAAAAATGTATGTATCTTGTCTAACACCAGGGTAGATGGCAAATAAGCTAATTTCCCAAAATGTTGGAGTGTTCCTTTAAGACCTCGATCACTAATCATTGTTGATCAAGTTGTAACGTGTTTTACTTGATTTGTTATCCTTGCTTTTGTCTACTCATCTTGTGATGTTGTGTGATTCTATCTGCTGTGTGATTTCTATGCTGTATTTATGATAGCTTATCTCTGTACGTACACTCGACTTGACTGTAAACGGGGGAAACCTCAGTTGCTTTTCGAGTTTAAATAAAGGTTTGAAAAACTGGTGGCTGGCAGCCTTGCATGGCAGCCTTTGCCATCAGTGTGTGTGTGTGTGTGTGTGTGTGTGTGTGTGTGTGTGTGTGTGAGAGAATGGGTCAAGCTCTTGAGTGTTTTAAGTGTTTTCGCTATCGCCTGGGAAAGAAATACAAATGAGCCTTAAAAAGCTGTGCTATCTCTCGGCACTACATCTAATCTGAAATCTGGTTGGCATGTGAGCGATGGTTCCATGTAACGAGGTTAGTGGACTTCTTTATGACTGGTCTCTCTTGGTAATGTCAGTGAGTGATGCTGAACAAGGGTTCCTATGTCGGTTTGGGGGAAGTATGGACAATTATTTGTTCTTAAAACATTTGGGAATTGTTAATGTTTGGGGAAATATTGCTTTTCCTTTTTTTTTATCCACTTTCTTATCCTTATTTTTCTATTTTTCTCCCATCCCAATTTCGTATCGCCAATTCTCCCCTCCCCTGTCTTGAACGTTGCTAGACTATGCCTCCCACTGGTCGGCTGTAGTGAGGATAGAAGCCTTGCATCACGTGTCCCCTCCGGTACACGAGGAGGCAGCCGTCGCATCTTTTCACCAGACAGCGCGGACTCTCAGTGGCGAGGAGTAACGCGTGGGAGGCTCACGCTGCCCCGATACTTCCTGTTTCTGCTGTGTACAGGCGTCACCCAACCGACCTGTAGGAGTCGCTGTCCACAACGTCCAATCCCCACCCATCGACTTTCCACCCGCTACCTCTGCCAATTGAGATAGTATGACGACTGGCCCAAGCCGGAGGCAATGCTGACTCAGGGAGTCGAGACCGGAGTCTCTTGCATTGGTGACGAGCGCAATCTCCGCTACGCTTTTCCCAGCCCACCTTAACCAAGTTGTTCTCACTTCCTGCATTGCGTCACTACACACACACACACACACACACGCACACACGCACACACGCACACGCACACACGCACACACACACACACACACAGACTTCCAGTGTTGTCTGTTTATTTCCTGTAGTTTTCATTTCTATTTTATTCATTCAACCTTTATTTAAACTCCAGGGACACAGAGGTTTCCCTCATTTACAGTGATACAGTAGATAGATATATATACGGTGAGGATAACTATATACTATACAGCATTATTGTACATGCTATCATACAGAGTTGTATGGGTTATATGCAGATGTATAAGTAACTTTCTAGATACACTGTCATGAGCTCATCCATAAAGAGAATGCTTGAATGCAAGTAAATAAAAAAAAATATATATATTTTCTGGCAACATATTCAAAAGGTTTGGCTAAATATGCCTCATATTATAAATGTGTATTGATAACACAGTGCTGTAATAAAATCTTCTAATAAATATGCATGATCAAGCTTTTATTTTGATATTCCTCAATTCCACGTTGAAATTACGCGATACATTAAGTGTGGGGTCGCCAAAACAAATCCTAAATAAAATGGGGTCGTGGTATGAAAAAGTTTGAGAACCCCTGGTCTAGAATTTTGTAGGTTAATGTTTCTAGGGAGAAACCTAATGTAGGACGGTTCTGGACAAGAATACAATTAAATAATAATAGTAACTTATATAGCACCTTTCATACATGGATTGCAGCTCAAAGTGCTTCACAGCAAATGGCATAAAATGAACATAGGCATAACATTAGCATACAGTTGACGGTATGAAAGCAATGCATAAAGTGCAGACATAAGAATAGGCATAAAATAAGTACAATAAGTACAGTGTTGCTCGAAAGCACGCAAACCTTCCCGGAACGGATTACTCTGTGGGACAGTGTGGGTTATACGACATTATACAGACTTTTTGTTTCTTTTCATCATAATCCCTGGAATATCTTTTTATTAATTGAACAAACTGTATTTCTTAACTATATGGAAAATGCAGTGATGTCTACAGGTTGTTATGTGGTGTGATGCTTGATAAACGGTTGTATTGGTGTCCACTTGAAACATTCAAGTTGTGTTTTTATGTCATATATAAGGTACATGTGTACCTTTTATGCTTGGTTCTGTATGAGCCTCCTGAGATTGTGCTTCATACAGTAAAACATTTAAGAATAAAGAACAAACACTGGGTGGCGCAGCGGACATTGCGCTCGTCACCAACGCAAGAGACACCGGTATCGAATCCGGCTGTCGGCGTTGCCTCCGGCTTGGGCCGGCCGTCATACTAACTCAATTGGCAGAGTTAGCGGGTGGGAAGTCGAAGGGTGGTAGTCTGGTCGTTGTGAACAGCGACTCCTACAGGTTGGTCGGTCAGGGCGCCTGCACAGCAGAGACAGGAAAATGGCGACGGCAGTGTGAGCCTCCCACACGTTACTCCTCGCCAAATGAGAGTCCGCGCTGGCAGGTGAAAAGAAGTGACTGGCTGCCTCCACGTGTACCGGAGGGGACACGTGATGCAAGGCTTCTATCCTCCCTCTACGACCGGCCAGTGGGGGGCACATGTGAGCAACGATCAGGACAGGGGAGGGAGAATTGGCACAAGAGGTAAATTGGGATGGGAGAAAAATCACAGAAAAAGGGGGAGAAAAAGTAGACAAAAAAAAAAAGAATAAAGACCAAACACTATACTTGAACATTCAACGGATTGAGAACCTCTATAAAATGTTATGTCATCCGTTTTCTATTATTCTATTTCTTTCAGGCACAATGAATGTCTGTGTGCGTGACTCTGGTGATGTTTTTTCGCCTGTTAGATATTTTTAGCAGCTTCTCTAACCGTTTCTATGTGTTTTTTCAGTCCCTGAAATAGCTTCGGGTCGTTCTGTATCTCAGTCGTACGGTTTGATATTTTTAGCCGCTCCTCTCGTAATGAGTTCTGATGCCGTGCGTCTCTCTCTCTCCTCCTGTCTGTCCTCAGGTCACTCTGCAGTGTCTGGAGAACTTCCTCTGCCTCTTCCACTGTGTGCGACACATCCACGGCCATGGTGCCGCGGACGCCCTGAGGTTCTGGTAGGTCTCCTCCTCGCCGCCGTCCTCCTCCACGTAACCCTTTCAAGTTTCAAGTTTGTTTGTTTGTTTATTAATTGTCATAGTAAAGAATACAGAATACTTTATCATGAAATGCTTTTTTTTCTGTATGAGCCCCTCTGGGAGTGTGCTAGATAAAAATAGATAAAAAGTATAAAATAGAAAAAGTCAAAAGTACGTAAAATAAAGTTGTTGAAGTCAGAGGTTCTATGTAGGATTGTTAGTAACTGTATAACTGTATATATAACTGTTTCCACTAGAGGGCGCTCTAGGCGGAGCCACCCAAGAACACCACCAGGTGGCGAGTATAAATAGAGATGTCTCCTCCTACTCTACCTCTTTCCCCCCAGCCTCTCAGTGAGAGGAGAACTCTAGAACTGCTGCTCATACCATGTGAATAAATAAACCACGCCAGTTAAAGGCTAAAGATAGAAACCATGCCTCTTGACCACATTATTGTCGCCCTATAGCCGGATTCTGTCAACAAAAGTGTTCAGTCAATATACATACAGAGTAAAAAGAGTAACAGTGAGGTACAATGCAGAAATGGGATGAGGTACAAACTCAGGGTAAGGTGCAAATAGTTTGTAGTGCAAATCTCTTTACTAATAAATATAAAGTGTCTAAAGTGAGTAAAGTGGGTGTTAAGGTGAGTGTTTATTTAAAGTGAGTGTGTGTGTGCTGTGAGTGTAGATGATGGGTTGTTACATAGTGTCATTGAGCATGCTGATGGCCTGGGGATAGAAGCTCCTTCTTCTGAGTCTCTCTGTGCTGACCACGAGACTCCGGTATCGCTTGCCTGACCGCAGCAGTTCGGGCGACGGGCGCACAATCTCGCGTTCCAGATTAGAAACTGAACATTCTAATTACATTTCAGACCTTTGTTTCAACCCGTGAGACACTGGGGTCACTCTCGTTTACAGCGACGACGAGCTTAGAAAACAAGACACAAGTTTATCAGCAATTTTATACATATAGACACAATAAATAAGAATAAACTTATAATAAAAATGCAGCATAGGAAGGAATAACCTTCAGCTTCAGAGTCAGTCGGAGGGCATTCCAGGTGATGGAAGTATCGAAGGAAAAACCTGTGTTTCCTAGTTCAGAGCAAACTGGAGGAACCCTAAGAACCAACCAGTCATTTGAACGTGTAGAAGAGGTTCCAAGATTATATTCCAACAGAGATGTGATGTAAGAGGGAGGTTTACCAATAAGGGCTTTAAAAATAAACAAATACTGATGATAATGTATAAGGATAGATAATGCCTTTCAACCAGAGAAGGCCATCCAACCTTTTCATGAAGGACACAGTGGTGCTATGATTCTCACAACAGCTACTGGTCATTGAAAGCTAAAAACTTAAAAGCTAGATCTGAAAGGGTTAACAAATTGGTAGTCAAACGATTATCATAGGGTTTTGTGGACTAATGGATCAGTTCAGTGGATCTTGACCTTTTTAGTTCTCGGCCTCTGAAAATAGAGGAATTCCTGTTCTTGAATGGGGAACAGCGCTTTCCACTTCCAGATGGTGCTAGTTCCCATCTCCTGACCAGGCGGCCAGATGTTTCTAGCATCTGACCCTTCTTCGCGTCGTGTCTCACGTGGGTGCAACTGCAAACACAGGTTGTCCTGCACTAGGGCTGAGCCCAAACGTTCGAACGTTTGGACCTTCGTTTGTTACGTTGGCATTCAAATTCTAAATCAACATTCGAATTTTTAATTAAAAAAAAATATATATATATATATATATATTTTTTTTTTATATATACTTTTTGTATGTGTCTATTCATTCTATTTAAACCAATGGGGTTTTTCTACACAGTTGCAGATAAAGATTAGGCTACACTAATATTATAGTATTAAAACTGATGAGTTATTATATTCATTAAAGAAAGTTGATTTAATAATAAAAGACTCATTTAATCAGATTAATCACTTTATTCAAATTGAGGATTTAGTTTGAGGATATTTATATATATATAAAAAAAAACTGTTTAAATGGTTTTCTTTTTAATTGGTTTTGAATTATTATTAAAAACGAAGGTTCGAACGTCCGTTCGAAAAACCCTGACAGCCCTATCCTGCACACAATATGGAGCTCATCAATCCCACAGATTTGCACCCACGATTATGATTGGTTTGGGAAATATACACTCATTGGACCCCTCCCCTACCCTTGTTCCCACTCTGGGGGTGGCGGTGGCTCAGGAGGTAGAGCGGTCGTCTGGTATTCGGAAGGTTCCCGGTTCAATTCCCGCTCCTCCCCGGCAGCATGTCGAAGTGTCCTTGAGCAAGACACTTAACCCCCAACTGCTCACGATGAGCAGGTTGGCACCTTGCATGGTCGCCTCCGCCGTCGGTGTGTGTGAGTGAATGGGTTAATGTGAGGCATAAGTTGTAAAGTGCTTTGGATAAAAGTACTATATTATAATAATAATAATAATAATAATAATAATAATAATAACTTTATTTATATTGCACCTTTCATACATGGGATTGCAGCTCAAAGTGCTTCACAGCAAATAGCATAGAATGAACATAGGCATAACATTTGCATACTGTACAGTTGACAGAATAAAAGCAATGCATAAAATACAGACATAAGAATCGGTATAAAAGACAATAAAAGTAGTGCAATGTAGAAAGTGCAGACATAAGAATAGGCATAAAATAAGTACAATAAGTACAGTGTTGCTCGAAAGCATGTGAGCAACACTGTACTTGTAAAATAAGTATAGTAAGTACAGTGTTGCTCGAAAGCATATGAAAATATATCCGCTCCCTGAGCTCACCCTCTCTTTCCGTAAAATGTCAACACAAGTGAAAAGGTTGAATGAAATCCCATATGAACACTACTATTGCCTGCCAAACCCCAGTGAACATGCCCCCAACCACCTAAAGTGACAGTACGACTAACGATACAACACCATGAACCATAGAGAATACTGAAACTTACATATATGGCTCCTACATGTCCCTTTAAGCCAGAAGTCCCTGGCAGAAATCCCCGGCCTGAAAACATTTAGGATGTTGTGAAGGATTCCTAGCCAAGGATTCCAAGCCTGATCAATACTATCGGCTTCTAAAAAGCCCCGGACCTTCTCTTCAATTGGTCAGAGAGTAAACATGATGTTTCTCTTCTGTTGAAGAAAGGAGTCTTTGTGAGCGGTTGCATGTAACTCATTATCTCTGTTTGCTCAACCTCTAATCACTGTCTCATGATGATGATGTGGTTTATCTTTTCTTTTTTTTTCTTTTGGATCAAATTTAATTTATTACCTTTTTTCAACTGCAAAGTAAAACTTTGTCAACATGTTTTATCTAATAAAATAAAGTTCAGTCTGTTCATATCACTTCAATCATTTTTATTGCCTAACATGGTATTTTCTCAAGCAGACAGATGTAAACACTGTAATCTGTGTTGCATGTACCTGACAAACTTAACTGTTTGTATTTAAATATTGCAATATTTTCAGCGTATCGCGATATATTTAGTATCGTGATACTATCGTATCGTGACGCAAGTATCGCGATAGTATCGTATCGTGAGGTCTCTGGCGATTCCCACCCCTACTATTCAGGTATATTTGAGTCCTTCCCTTATTTGTGGAACATTTATAAAATAAAAAGTAGTCCACTTTGAAAAAAGACTACCATGTGTAGACCTACTTTGAAATAAAACCCTGAACTATGCTATTATTATACTAACTATTTGAGTCCTTCCCTTATTTGTGGAAAATATATAAAATAAAAAGTACAATTTTTGTTGTTCACAAATTTCTCACCACATATCAGGGATACAGGTAAAGCCTGCATCGTTAGTCGTGAAAGCAAATTAATCTGTCCACGCTGAATTAAACCCTCTATTTTCCTCAGACTTTCCTTTTTTTGGATTCATCCATGGTTAGCTTATTTGACTAAATATTTTAGTTGATGAAATATTTTTTCATTTCAGTGTCACAGTATGACACCGATCTCCAAAATAAGAGCTAAAAAAAAGTTAAAAAATAAAAATAACGCTTATTTAAAAAAAAAAATAGGGAGCCGCAGCTGATTGGCTAAAGCGCCGCAGGTTTCCGGCCCCTGCTCTAGATACACATTGTTCACAATTATTTACGTCGATCTGCTTTATTGTTCATTTGTGCGTGCGGGTCAGTTCAGAGTGTGGGACCAGTTCACACTGGAATCTGATATTGGCCACATACAATTTTCTTTTTTAATAAATGGTGTGAACAGCAAAAAAAAAAAAAAAACAGGTCTGAGCAATACATCTTAATTGAGCACTAAGGCTCACAGTGTGAATGTAGCCATAGATGTGAGGCTAACTGGTCTCCCTCACACAGTGCATTGCCCGTGAGCTGCCACTAGGGGCACAGTGGCTAACCGTGAGTGGGCAGCTGACTGAATCACAGAGTCATTGCCGGTCTGTCATGGAGGTGCTGCTTCCCATCTAAAAAGCAATATTTGTTTCTGTTTCATGACGGGGATGATGGGAGAACGGGAATGACATACACTCATACAGCAAAGGTCATAGGTCAGATTTAAACCCCACGATCTTGCAAGTACGCTGTTCCGTACACGTCGGGGACCATCTCTCCATTGCCAGGCGAGCATGTTTGTGTGACCCGTCTCCCCGGGGAAATACCCCTTCTACGATCGACACTTTGATTCATGGTGGTGGTGAAGGAGGCAATTTCCACCCTACATTGTGGGGGGAGCGCTTTGAGTGTCTATATTTATTATTATTATTATGTGTTTTGGTACGATAGTATTCGAGAAAAGTGGGAAAAACGACCTCCCCCGTCTACGGAAGACCATAGATCTCTACTGTGTTCCATAGAGACTGGAAGACCATAGATCTCTACTGTGTTCCTTACAGACTGGAAGACCATAGGTCTCTACTGTGTTCCTTACAGACTGGAAGACCATAGATCTCTACTGTGTTCCTTACAGACTGGAAGACCATAGGTCTCTACTGTGTTCCCTACAGACTGGAAGACCATAGATCTCTACTGTGTTCCCTACAGACTGCAAGACCATAGATCTCTACTGTGTTCCTTACAGACTGGAAGACCATAGATCTCTACTGTGTTCCCTACAGACTGGAAGACCATAGATCTCTACTGTGTTCCCTACAGACTGGAAGACCATAGGTCTCTACTGTGTTCCCTACAGACTGGAAGACCATAGATCTCTACTGTGTTCCCTACAGACTGGAAGACCATAGATCTCTACTGTGTTCCCTACAGACTGGAAGACCATAGATCTCTACTGTGTTCCTTACAGACTGGAAGACCATAGATCTCTACTGTGTTCCCTACAGACTGGAAGACCATATGTCTCTATGTTGTTCCATAGAGACTGGAAGACCATAGATCTCTACTGTGTTCCTTACAGACTGGAAGACCATAGATCTCTACGGTGTTCCCTACAGACTGGAAGACCATAGATCTCTACTGTGTTCCTTACAGACTGGAAGACCATAGATCTCTACTGTGTTCCCTACAGACTGGAAGACCATAGGTCTCTACTGTGTTCCCTACAGACTGGAAGACCATAGATCTCTACGGTGTTCCCTACAGACTGGAAGACCATAGATCTCTACTGTGTTCCTTACAGACTGGAAGACCATAGATCTCTACTGTGTTCCCTACAGACTGGAAGACCATAGGTCTCTACTGTGTTCCCTACAGACTGGAAGACCATAGGTCTCTACTGTGTTCCCTACAGACTGGAAGACCATAGATCTCTACTGTGTTCCTTACAGACTGGAAGACCATAGATCTCTACTGTGTTCCTTACAGACTGGAAGACCATAGATCTCTACTGTGTTCCTTACAGACTGGAAGACCATAGGTCTCTACTGTGTTCCCTACAGACTGGAAGACCATAGATCTCTACTGTGTTCCTTACAGACTGGAAGACCATAGATCTCTACTGTGTTCCCTACAGACTGGAAGACCATAGGTCTCTACTGTGTTCCCTACAGACTGGAAGACCATAGGTCTCTACTGTGTTCCCTACAGACTGGAAGACCATAGATCTCTACTGTGTTCCCTACAGACTGGAAGACCATAGATCTCTACTGTGTTCCCTACAGACTGGAAGACCATAGATCTCTACTGTGTTCCCTACAGACTGGAAGACCATAGATCTCTACTGTGTTCCTTACAGACTGGAAGACCATAGATCTCTACTGTGTTCCCTACAGACTGGAAGACCATAGGTCTCTACTGTGTTCCCTACAGACTGGAAGACCATATGTCTCTACTGTGTTCCTTACAGACTGGAAGACCATAGATCTCTACTGTGTTCCTTACAGACTGGAAGACCATAGATCTCTACTGTGTTCCTTACAGACTGGAAGACCATAGATCTCTACGGTGTTCCCTACAGACTGGAAGACCATAGATCTCTACTGTGTTCCTTACAGACTGGAAGACCATAGATCTCTACTGTGTTCCCTACAGACTGGAAGACCATAGGTCTCTACTGTGTTCCCTACAGACTGGAAGACCATATGTCTCTACTGTGTTCCTTACAGACTGGAAGACCATAGATCTCTACTGTGTTCCTTACAGACTGGAAGACCATAGATCTCTACTGTGTTCCCTACAGACTGGAAGACCATAGGTCTCTACTGTGTTCCTTACAGACTGGAAGACCATAGATCTCTGCGTTGTTCCCTACAGACTGGAAGACCATATATCTCTACTGTGTTCCCTACAGACTGGAAGACCATAGATCTCTACTGTGTTCCTTACAGACTGGAAGACCATAGATCTCTGCGTTGTTCCCTACAGACTTGAAGAATCAACAAACGATGTTCTACACAGTGTGCAAACCGTGACTTTACTGTTACATTGTGAGACTGTATGTAATACTTTTAGAAATCAATCAAAAACACTTTCATATAACACCTACTATTCTTAAACCTGTTTTGGATGATGAGGGGAAAAACAGCGTTTCACACCTCATCCCCCTGTCGGAACAAACGGCATCGCGTCGACTTGATGTTTTCCCGAAATAAAATCTCCCGTTTCAAAGCATCATTGAAAACAAAAGCTCATGAAGTACTTTATTGATCCCAAGGGAATTCCAGATTGCTCACAATTAACATTTACGTAGTCAAAAATCTAAAATAAGAATACAATCAAAAATATTGGTATCGGTTTCCAAAAAAAAACTAAATTTATTTTAATTTCTTTTTTACATTTCTATAACCTTTATTTACCCAGGCAAGCAAGTAAGAACAAATTCTGATTTTATTTATTGTCAAAAGTACGCATAATGTTGTGTTAATTCCACAACAAGAGATATGTAATGTTAATTACCTGAAATTATTCCGTTTTTGTGGGGGGGGGGGGGACCCAGCATATATTGGTATCGGTTGATATCAGTATCGGAAATTAAGAGTTGGACAATATCGGTATATCGGTATCGGTAAAAAAGCCAATATCGAGCATCCCTAAAAGATATACATTCTAAAATATGTATATACATTCTAAAATATACAGTAAAATGTACAGGAAGATATGCAAGAATTTCAACGTATTCAATTTCAATGCAAACTCAACGTAGCGGCGTTCTAACGATATCGGCGTCGAAGACGGCTTTTCACTTCGCTGCAGAGCTCCCGGGAGGAGACGGAGACGGAGAGAGACTGAGAGAGGCGCCGCAGGAGTCTGGTTTCTCTCACGTTCTGCTTCTCTCCCAGACGGTTGAGGCGAGAAGATAAACAGAGTGACTGGGGGGTGAAGTGGGTCAGAGGTCGGAGGTCGGGCTGCGCTGCATCGCGTCTCCACACGCGCGTTATCTTTGATCTGCCGCTCCGTTCTGGTTTATGAAACCAGCAAAAACGTGAAGGAGGTCAGAGGTCAAAGCCCTGTGATACCGGGCGGGGCCGAGAGATCGTATCACAATATCTTTTATACATTTCTGACTGCATATCGATATTTTATGGTATTTTGTTTTCCAGTACAAATTTGCAATGTGATATGATATATTTTTATGTTGTAATTCAATTGTCATAGTGCTTTTTTTATTAATATTTTCTTATATATATATATATCATGGAGGACACATATAGTAAAAGCTAGTGGTGGGGGAAAATATCGATACAGTATAGTATCGCAATACTTTGGGTGGTGATACTGTATCGATACAACGACGCCAAGTATCGATATTTTATTATCCACTTTTTTCTCCTTCTATTTTTCTCCCATCCCAATTCCGCCGTGCCAATTCTTCCCTCCCCTGTATTGAACGTTGCTCGCATATGCCCCCCACTGGCCGGTTGTAGGGAGGATAGAAGCCTTGCATCACATGTCTCCTCCGATACATGTGGAGGCAGCCTGTCACATCTTTTCACCTGCCAGCGCGGACTCTCATTTTGGCGAGGTGTAACGCGTGGGAGGCTCACACTACCCCCGCCATTTTCCTGTCTCTGCTGTGCAGGCGTCCCCCAGCCGACCTGTAGGAGTCGCTGTCCACAACGTCCAGATTACCACCCATCGACTTCCACCCGCTGACTCTGCCAATTGAGTTAGTATGATGGCTGGCCCAAGCCGGAGGTAACGCCGACAGCCGGAGTCGAACCCGGTGTCTCATGCGTTGGTGACGAGCGCAATGTCCGCTGCGCCACCCAGCCGCCCTTATTATTATTATTTTTTATAATTTTCTAATATGTATATTTTTTAGGATGTTGCATTGTTCATTTCAATACCTGCAATAGTACAGTAGTCCACACACACACACACACACACACACACACACACACACACACACACACACACACACATGGTTATTCTCTCATATATCCTCATGTTGTGGGCTCTGTGGAGCTTTACTGCTTGTTATTCCCTCAACTGTACATTGGATTATCGACGAAACCTTACTTGGTCCCATGAAGAGGGTCTCGTGTATTACTGGGTTAGGACATTTACTGTACATTGGAGGGGGTTGGGTACAGTAGTCCACACACACACACACACACACACACACACACACACACACACACACACACACACACACACACACACACACACACACACACACACACACACACACATGTGCATTCAGTTAAGTTGGAATATGACTGTAATACAAACAGTTCAGTTTGTCAGCTACATGCAACACAGATTACAGTGTTTACATCTGTCTGCTTGAGAAAATACCATTTGCTGCAATAAAAACTATTGAAGTGAGATGAACAGACTGAAAACTTTATTTTATTAGATGAATCATGTTGACAACGTTTTTACTTTGCAGTTGAAAAAAGGTAATATATCGCAATATTAATATCGCAATACTCAGCATATCGCAATATATTTTGAATCGCAATACTATCGTATTGTGACTTAAGTATCGTGATAATATCGTATTGTGAGGCCTCTGGTGATTCCCAGCCCTAGTAAAAACACATACCTTTTGGATCCATGGTGGTATACCTTCATATTCTGTATACCCCCCCAGCCCTATGGATTCCTAATTATCATAGTATTGCAAGTTTCAAGTTTTGGTTTATTTGTCACATATAAGGTACATGTACATTATAGTGAAATGCTTGGTTCTGTATGAGCCTCCTGAGGTTGTGCGTCATACAGTAACAAGTTAAAGAATAAAGAACAAACACTATACAAGATATACAAACTAAAATGCTAAAATGTATTCCGTTGTCCACGTGGGACAGCAGCTTGTGTCGGTGTCTGATAACATACGAATCAAGACGCATCACATTATGTAAAGTACGATGATCGGCTGGTTAGCCTGCCTGCCGCCCCACTAGGGCTGAGCCCAAACGTTCGAAGGTTCGGACCTTCGTTCGTTACGTTGGCATTCGAATTCAAATGAATCTTTTATTTTACATAAAAAATAAATTATATATTTTTTTATGTGTCTATTCATTCTGTCCAATGGTTTTTTTTTGTTCACAGTTGCAGATAAAGATTAGGCTACACTAATATTATAGTATTAAAAAAAACTGATGAGTTATATTCATTAAAGAAAGTTGATTTAATAAAAATAAAAAAAGACTCATTTAATCAGATTAATCACTTTATTCAAATTGAGGATTTAGTTTGAGGATATTTATAAAAAAAAAAGAAAAAAAAAATTCTATATATCTTTTTGAATATATATATATTTTTTAATTAAAAACGAAGGTTTGAATGTCCGTTCGGAAAAACCCTGACGAAGTTCGAAGCCCAAAAACAGGCTTCGGGGAAACCGCCCTATCGGCTGGTTAGCCCGCCACCCCACGGCCTGCCACCCCACGGCCTGCCGCACCACCACACCATCAGCCTGCTTGTGTTTGTAGGACCGCTTTCAACCTTTTAAACTTTAAACCAACAACGAGTCATCTTCAGTATTCTGTGGTCTCGGTATTCTCTATGACTCACTTTTTTATTATTATGAATTATTCATCGTATATATTATCGGAGATCTTTTCAAGGGGAGACTAACCACTCATTCTCACTGCCTGCTATGTGTCCCCCCCCCCCCCCCCCCCCACACACACACACACACACACACACACACACACACACACACACACACACACACACACACACACACACACACACACACACACACACACACACACACACACACACACACAAACAAACATATGCCTTGGGAGACTATCAGCACAGGCTCCAGTCACACCAAGGACAGATGTAGAGGTTTGACTGAATGTGGTTGTTGTCTTTATCATAGGAACTCCACAAAGTTACAAACACTGACGTTCAGATTCAAACTTAGCAGACCGCTCAAATATTAGTTTTGGGACACTAGGGCCTTGTCCAGACTAAAAACGATTTTGATCCGTTTAGTTTTCGTGTAGTTTCCGTAAAAACGACAACGTCTCAAGATAATAAGTGAGTGCCACAAATGTACAAAATAAATGTCTTTCCTGTTTTTCGCTCTTTTTTATTTTGAAAACCGACCGGAAGTGTTGTCGATCGTTGTTTTCGATAACTTGTGTGTCCGGTTCTGTGCTTTTGAGCCGACGCTAGTTTTCAACGGATAGGAGACACACACACACACCGCGGCGCGAGTGCAGCTTCACAGGCAGCCGGTGATGAGGAGGAGGAAGAGCTGTGGATTTTAATCGGCAGGAGAGAGAGAGAGCTCAAAGCCGTATATAATATAATAGCCCGGTGGTGCGGTCGGAGGCAGCTCAAACTACCTGTGTTGTAATAAATTAATTGATGTTTAACTTGTCCGTGTGTGTGTCCAGTCCTTTCGACTAGCAAACGTTGTCTGTATTTAACGTTACCTCAGGATACCACTGTCTTTATTGTATTTAGTTGGTTAGCTATTAGCTAATGTTGTTAGCATTGAATAGCATCAACGCTAGCTGGCTGGCTACAGCTCACCAGCCATGGGGATACTATTTACTAAATTATGGAGGCTTTTTAATCGTCAAGGTAAGAGAGGATTTGTCAGTTTGCAGCAAAAGCCCGATCAGGCTCAATAGCTTCTGCACCACGAAACGCAACTACTCTGTACGACGCCAATTGTTGTTGTGATGTTGGCTGAGAGTCTGCGCATGCGGGGTAAGGGAGCGGTGGGCCAACGCGTCATCGGTTCAGGAGAAGCCGCGTATCGCTTGTAAAGATGGTGGCGCAACGGGGGGCGCCTCCAGGCGTCTTCAGAGTTGCGCACTCTGGAGCGTGGTATCAAAAAGTACCGTCTTCAGGCTGCCAGAACGCAGTTCCGTGTGGCAGAACGATGCAAACGATCAAATACTTTGTCTAAAACGACCAAAATCGTTTTAGTGTGGACATGGCCTAGTATATACTAGGGCTGGGTGGGGGGGGGGGTCTTCAAGATAATTTTTCTTTTCTTTATGCCCTTTTTTTTTTTTTATTATCTTTTTCCCCCTCCATTTTCCTCCGATTTTCTCCCATCCCAATGTTAGTCGTTATGCCAATTCCCAATCCCCTTCCTGGTCGCTGCGCACTTACCCCCCACAGTCAGATCATCTGGGAGAGTGGAGGCTATCACCTGCTTCCTCCGACACACGTCCAGCCAATCAACCGCTTCTTTTCACCTGGCAGCGCGGATATTCTCCGAGAGGGCGTAGCGTGTGGAAGGATCACACTATCCCACTCTGTAGGAGTCGCTGTTTACAACGACCCGGACCCACCCCGCCAGCTTCTCCCACCCTCTAATACAGCCAATTGTATTAGTGTGAACGGCCAGCCAAGCTGGTGACAACCCCGGAGCTGTCACAGCTCCGGGGTTGGTGACGAACGCAATCTCCGCTACGCCACCTAACCGCCCTTCTTTATGCCCTTTTAAACTAACCATCTACCACAGTCAACTGGAAGAATAGAAATACTTTATTCATCCTGACGGAAATTTGGCACTAGTACAAATCGCTCACAGTACTACCTAAATGTTTACTGTTTACTGTGAGCGATTGGTAGTGCCACATTTCCCTTGGGGTGAATAAAGTATTTCTATTCTATTCTATTCTAAGAAGTAACTCAAAACAGGACTCTAGAGTAAAATCCATGCATGTATATTCAATAAAATCATGACCCCAAGAATCAAAATCAAATAATCAAAATCACTCAAAAGATCACAGACTGGTGAACAATCAATCAATCAAATCAATCAAATGTATTTGTATAGCACATTTGGACATGACACGTGTCAACCAAAGTGCTTCACGGTAAGTCGCATAGATAAAAACAAAGGAAAGTGCTAAAGTATCGAATCAACCGAAAATATAAACAACCACCGGACAGACAAACCGCCTCTGTGATTGAGCGTTACACACACACACACACACACTAGAGCGCTCTGCTTCCAGAGGGCAGCGGGGGCTAGTCCCTGGGAGCCTCATCCCAGCAGCACCATGTGACACTTTATCACATGCCTTCATGTGATGCGCTGATCAACTCCTGGGATCTGGAAAGCTTCCATTCAAAATTCCAATTTAATGGAATTTGCAGGCAAAAGAACATTAGTCCTGTGAAGGAGGTGTACACACTGCAAGGAGCTGTCCTGTCGGGAGCTACTCTCCCGGGGAGCCGTCATGTGAGAGGCTATCCTGTGAGGAGCTATTCTGTGAGGAGCTATTCTGTGAGGAGCTATCCTGTGAGGAGCTATCCTGTGAGGAGCTATCTTGTGAGGAGCTATCTTGTGAGGAGCTATTCTGTGAGGAGCTATCTTGTGAGGAGCTATTCTGTGAGGAGCTATCTTGTGAGGAGCTATCTTGTGAGGAGCTATTCTGTGAGGAGCTATCTTGTGAGGAGCTATCTTGTGAGGAGCTATTCTGTGAGGAGCTATCTTGTGAGGACTTATGATCTCAGAAGCTATTCTGTGAGAAGATATTCTGTGAGGAGCTATTCTGTGAGGAGCTATTCTGTGAGGAGCTATTCTGTGAGGACTTATGCTCTGAGAAGCTATCCTGTGAGAAGCTATTCTGTGAGGAGCTATTCTGTGAGGAGCTATTCTGTGAGGAGCTATTCTGTGAGGACTTATGCTCTGAGGAGGTGTCCTCCAAGGAGCTATCTTGTGAGGAGGTGATCTCCAAGGAGCTATCTTGTGAGGAGGTGATCTCCAAGGAGCTATCTTGTGAGGAGGTGTCCTGCAAGGAGCTATCTTGTGAGGAGGTGTCCTGCAAGGAGCTATCTTGTGAGGAGGTGATCTCCAAGGAGCTATCTTGTGAGGAGGTGTCCTGCAAGGAGCTATCTTGTGAGGAGGTGTCCTGCAAGGAGCTATCTTGTGAGGAGGTGTCCTGCAAGGAGCTATCTTGTGAGGAGGTGATCTCCAAGGAGCTATGTCTTGACGAGGAGGCGTCCCGTCGGGAGGTATGCGGACGCAGCCGGTCGACCTGAAGCGCTGCTTGGATCGCGGAGCACAGAAAGATGAGTGGAAGAAGAAAAGCGCCAGGCCCTCTAATAATCTTTGGTAAGACGACAACAACCTTGTGTCTCAACTAAGAGATGATATAGAAGTCACAAATGCGTGCGTGGCGGAGTTGTTTGCTGGTGAAATGCGTACTGTACGCTGCTGCGGTAGTTCCGTCTTTGTGTGTGTTGTGTTTAGGTGTTTTCATTAGTGTGCGGTGATGTGGCCGCTGGGATGAAAATCACACTGAATTATTGAAGGCGTGTCTGTCTGGTATTGTTGTTGTTGTTGGCAGCGGAGTAGTGGGGTGTTTCTGGGAAGGAGGGTGTACGTTTTGCACACGGCACAGAGTCTGGCGCGGGGGAAACGGATACCAGCGCACATGATTGATGCTTGTTTTGCAGATTAATCAGCAACGTACCAAAAACACTGTTGTTTCAATAAACCGCTTAAAGAGAGCATAAATCCTGTATATCTTTTTTTCTTTTTTCTTGAATTTGTCTGTAGCACCCGGGCACGTTTTGCGATCTGCAAATGTATTACTGTCTCGTTGCAAGTTTGCCTCATCTCTCATGTTGGGAGAACTACTGGGATTACATTCGTATAGGAAAGCATTATTGTGGCTCGAAAACGCTTGCTCAGATATTGGTCTCTGTTCGGACTAGTTTTCTGGTCAGTGGGATGTTTCAGACGTCATTAGTAGTAGTCGTTTGTTCAGTCATCACACACAATACAATATATACACAATCATTTAACAATATTTTATTCAGGCAATGACTGAAAAGGTACAGACTGAAGCATAATGCTTATATATGCCTGTCCTATATTCTTACCAAAATGTAAGACTCCAAAACAGTATTCTAAAAGAAAATAACAAAAAACATATTATTCACATTTGTAATCTTCAAAAATAGCTATACAAACCATTTTCTTAAAAAGCGAATGACTCATTCTTGAATGTATATCAGCATTGTTCCACAAGTTAACCCCAACAATAGAAATACACCTCCTTTTTAAGGCCTTATTCTTTATTGAATCCACTCGTCGCTGTGGACCGTTCCCATCCACACACGACAACAATTATCCTCACATGCTCGCACTCTGGCCTTTTCAAAATGGACTTAACCCTTTCACAGTCACACTACAGAAGGTTAACGTCGGTAGTGTGATAGTAAAGGGTTAACCTTCTGCGGTGTGGCAGTGAAAGTGTTAACCTGCTGTTGTGTGGCAGTGAAAGGGTTAACCTTCTGTGTATTGTCGCAGTGAAAGGGTTAACCGTTTGGTAGTGCGGCAGTGAAAGGGTTAACTCGGTTCAGTACGTTATCAGCTGATGGGCTGCAGCACAGACGTGTTTAAAGTTTAAAGTTTTATTTGTCACGTACATTACAGTGAAATGCTTGGTTCTGTACTAGGAGCCTCCTGAGATTGTGCTTCATACAGTAAAGAGTAAAAGGCCAAACACTATACAAAATATACTTCTGTCTCGGGGTGTTGCAAAATTGTGGATCTGTTGTAATGTTCTTCTTGATCTGTGAAACTCATGGAGGCAATTTGTTGTGATTTCGGGCTCTACAAATACATTTGATTTGAGCCGTACTGTACCCATTCTGCAACCTGTTAATAAAGTTTTCAATCAATCAACCAATTTGATGATACAATATACAAAACTAAAATGTACAAAATGCAGAAATTGGGTAGAAAAGGTAGTGCAAATGTGTACGAATAAATAGATACAATATGGGGTAATATCTTAAAGTGTTTTAAAGTGTGCATTTGAATGTTGTGTGCAATGAAGTGGATTATGGAGGCATCTTGAGGTTGCAGACATCATGTTGAGGATGGGGTGGCCTGGTGGGTCATAGAGCCGTTTCCCCGAAGCCAGTTCTTGGGCTTCGAACTTTGTCAGGGTTTTTCGAACGGACGTCCGAACCTTCGTTTTTAATAATGAAAAGATTATTATAAAAAAAAAAATCTAAATTTTTATATAAATATCCTCAAACTAAATCCTCAATTTGAATAAAGTCATTACTCTGATTAAATTAGTATTTAATTTTTTTTATTAAATCAACTTTCTTTAGTTTCAAGTTTCTTTAATAGTTGTCATCATACAGAAGTACAGAATACTTTCATACAAAATGCTTCTTACTGTTACGCTCCAGAGACTGTGCTAGACAAGATAGTATCAAATAACATAGTATAGCATGTAAATTAGAAGTAGAAAATGAGGTCACAGTGTTCAGTATAGACATATGTACAATGTTCGATGCAGAATAGACGTAACTGAGTTACCATATAATATACAATACTATGCAGTGTACTAATGTACAGTACTATATAGTGCAAAGCAGAAATGGGATGAGGTACAATTTAGGTACAATTTACAGTAAGGTGTACGAGTTGTAGTGCAATCCTTCATCAATAAATATAAAGTGTGGGGAGTGGGTGCTACAGTGTGTTTGTTTAAAGTGGGTGTGTGCTATAAAGTGTGTGGAGTGGGTGCTACAGTGTGTTTGTTTAAAGTGAGTGTGTGCGTGTGGATGTGTGTGCTATGTGCGTTTGATGGTTGTTGTTGTGTAGTGTTCATTGTTCGTTTAGCAGCCTGATGGCCTGATGGTTAATGAATATAACTCATCAGTTTTAATACTATAATATTAGTGTAGCCTAATATTTATCTGCAACTGTGAAGAAAACCCCCATTGGTTTAAACAGAATGAATAGACACATACAAAAAATATATATATATATATATATATATATATATATATATATATATATATATATATATATATATATATATATATATTTTATATAAAAAGGTCCGAACGTTTGGGCTCAGCCCTAGTGGGCTCTGTGGAGCTTTACTGCCTGTTATTCTCTCATATCATCATGTTGTGGGCTCTGTGGAGCTTTACTGCTTGTTATTCTCTCATACATCATCATGTTGTGGGCTCTGTGGAGCTTTACTGCTTGTTATTCTCTCATACATCATCATGTTGTGGGCTCTGTGGAGCTTTACTGCTTGTTATTCTCTCATACATCATCATGTTGTGGGCTCTGTGGAGCTTTACTGCTTGTTATTCTCTCATATATCATCATGTTGTGGGCTCTGTGGAGCTTTACTGCTTGTTATTCTCTCATATATCATCATGTTGTGGGCTCTGTGGAGCTTTACTGCTTGTTATTCTCTCATATATCATCATGTTGTGGGCTCTGTGGAGCTTTACTGCCTGTTATTCTCTCATATATCCTCATGTTGTGGGCTCTGTGGAGCTTTACTGCCTGTTATTCTCTCATATATCCTCATGTTGTGGGCTCTGTGGAGCTTTACTGCTTGTTATTCCCTCAACTGTACATTGGATTATTGACGAAACCTTACTTGGTCCCAAGAAGAGGGTCTCGTGTATTACTGGGTTAGGACATTTACTGTACATTGGAGGGGGTTGGGTAACTTGGGTTAGGACATTTACAGTGGCCAGTTTCGAATTGCAGTCTCTCGTAGGTGCTCCTTGAGAGCGGTTTTAAAAGTGGGTAGTGATTCAGATTCCTTTACAGCTGTGGGTAGGGCGTTCCACATTGATGTGGCATAATTGCGAAACGTGTTTAGTCCCTTGTTTGAGCCGAATCTGGGTTTAACATGATTTGTAGAGCTCCCTCTGGTGTTGTGGTCGTGGTATTCACTGACCTTTGGGAAGTATTTTGACATGTACATGGGTACCTTAGTCGTGTAGTGTATCTTGTAGACCAGGCCCATTGCAAGTTGCTGTACTCTGTCGTCTACTCTAAGCCATCCTAGGTTGTCAAAGTGGGCAGGGGTGAGGTGGGTTCTAGGAGTAAGGTCAAGCAGTAGTCTGACCAGTTTGTTTTGTGATGTTTGTAATTTTGTTTTAGCGCCTTTGAGGTGCTTTGGTACCATGAGGTGCAAGCATAGTCGTAGTACCCTTGAATGAGTGCTCCTGCCAGAGTCTTCAGGGTATTCTTGTTTACCAGAGAGGAGATCCGGTACAAGAATGTAGTTTGTTGGTTGACTTTTTTTATTACATTGGATGCCATTTTGTCACAGGAAAGATTTGCCTCTAGAATGGAACCTAGGTATGTAATTTTATCTTTCCTTGTGACAATATTGTCACCCACTGTAACTGAGAAGCCGTCGGCCTTGCTGAGTTTGTTATTTGAACCGAAGAGAATGGACTCTGTTTTACCCAGGTGTAATGATAGTTTGTTATCAGCGAGCCAGGTGCAGATTTTGCCTAGTTCCGAGCTGAGGGGTTTTTCAACCTGTAACTTGTTCTTGTCAGAGACCAGCAGGGCTGAGTCGTCCACGAACAGGAACAAGTTGCAGTCACAAGCTGACGACATGTCATTTGCATAAATTAGGAACAGTAGCGGCCCTAGTATGCTTCCTTGTGGAACACCACAGCTCACTGGGAGGGGGGGATAGAGTACCGTTTACCTCCACCATCTGTTCTCTCCCCTCCAGGTAGGATTGCATCCAGCTCACTGATAGACTATCAAAACCAATTGCTTTTAGCTTGTCAATCAGAATGGAGTGATTGACAGTGTCGAAGGCCTTTTGTAGGTCCAGCATGACCATGCCGCAGTATTTGCCTGCGTCCACCTCTTGTTTGATGTGGTCATTCAAATAGAGAAGACATGAGTCAGTGGAGTGGGATGTTCTGAAGCCAGATTGGAATTCGAAGATTCGATTTTTTTCCGAGAGGTACTTTTCGACCTGTTCGTATACAATTTTTTCCATGCCTTTCGAGATGGCGGTAAGAATAGAAACAGGGCGGTAGTTGCCTGGGTCTAATTTGCTGCCCTTTTTGTGCAGGGGGGTTACTCTCGCAATTTTGAAGTCTTTGGATACGTGTCCCTGTTTTATGGAGAGGTTTATTATGTGTGTGATGACTGGGGTGATGGCGGCTGCTGAGTCTCTGACGAATTTGGGGATATTGTCATGGCCAGTGGCCTTGTTAGGTTGGAGGGTGCTCAGTTTTTTGAGTACCTCAGCTGTTGTTACCATTTCTAGTTTGAAATCGTCTTTGCGGACCCCTAGGTTATTGTAGTAGGCTATGATGTGTTCTACCCCAAAATGCCCTGAATGGGAGGGTATTTTATTTACCAGTGTTGTGGCTATGTTTGTGAAGAAAATGTTTAAGTAATTGGCCACATCCAGCTTGTCTGTGATGAGTGTGTTGTCCGTCTTTATGTTTATGTTTGAAAATCTGATTTTAAGTTTTTTACTGCAGCCTAGTTGATTATTGAGTAATTTCCAAAGTTCACAGGGTTTATTTTAGTTTTCCTCAGTTTTGTCATTGATGAAATTCTTTTTTGCAGTTTTGATCATGGAGTTTACTTAATTTCTTAGTCTGTTTCTTTGCAGTTTGAGTTCAGTCACGTGGGCTTGGAGTTCACTGCTCAAGCTTTTGGTAAGCTTTGACTGACTTTTATGAAACTCAGAGCATTTTTTGTCTCTGGTGTTCATAGCGGTCAATATTCCTGAGTGCATCCACGGCTCAGCGCAATTTTCTACCCTGGTGGTTCTTAGGGGGGCCATGTCGTTCAGTACTGTTGAGAATTTGGTTTTGAAACCAAGCCATGTTTCTTCAACTAGTGTACCACTGAGCTCTTCTGTCCAGTCCAGGCTCTCCAGTTCTAGGTTAAAGGCCTCGCTAGAGTAGGTTTTGAGTGGCCTATCGCCAAGAGGTTGCAGATACTGCTCTTGTTTATTTGTTTATGTATATCTGTCTATTTGTTTGTTTATTTATAAGTAACCATACGTCATCAGCCTAGAGACCAACATGATTCATTCTTAGTTGATGGGTTGAAAAGGAGTACGTCGTAAAAACATGAAAACTGAATCAGTTTGTTTCTATTGAAGACATGGTTGCAGTAGACTCTGGGGCGACAGTGGCTCAGGAGGTAGAGCGGTCTTCTGGTAATCAAGCAGCGTGTCGAAGTGTCCTTGAGCGAGACACTTAACCCCTAACTGCTCCTGATGAGCAGGTTGGCACCTTGCATGGTCGCCTCCGCCGTCTGTGTGTGAATCTGTGGCTGAGGCTTGAGTTGTAAAGCGTTTTGGATAAAGGAGATATATAAGAGAGGTTCATGACTTGACTGCTAAAGTCTTGGAAATTCCGTTGGACATTACACCTGTACGGTTTCTCTTTGGTACTGAATTAGACGAGACATTAGATCCCATATCTGTGAATATAATTGGAATAATATCATATATAGCTTAAGAGAATCATGTATCCTGCTTAACTGGAACAAACAAAGATACAACATACTTTAATGCCACACAACTATGGTTGGTGGTGGGCACCCAAGTGGCAACCCATGTAACGCGCTGCGTCGCGAAGCGGCCGACCCGTGTTCGATTCCCGGACCCAGCGTCCTTTGCCGAATGTCTTCCCCCCCGCTCTGTCTCCCGTTCTTCCTCTCTCTCTCTCTCTCCCTCTCCCTCTCCCTCTCCCTCTCCCTCTCCCTCTCCCTCTCTACCGGACTGCCCGGTAGTACAAACAAATAAAAATCTACCAAAAACATAATACATTTTTTTTTGGTGGTAATTGTTTTCGGTACAACATGTTAATTAGCACAGGGACATCAACATGAAACATCAGTGTCCTATATATCTGTATGTCATTAATGTCATTATGAATTGGAAATGTGGGACCCTGATGTAAACAAGACGAAAGTCTTTCTCTTGCCCGTCTGTGCAAGGGGGGGGGGGGGGGGGGGGGGGGTCAGGGCGTTTAGTGTTCGGACTGCTGTGGGGAAAAAACTGTTTGTGAAGTGTGTTTGTTTGGTTAATATTGACCTGTAGCGACCTGCGGGCATGCGCTGGAATATGTGGTGTGCTGGGTGGGAGGGATCCTCTTTAAAAAGATTCTCCAGGACACTTTGCAACTGGAACAGCGTACATATACCTTGAAGAACAAGGAGGACGTCTTTCTCAGAACTTGGGAACCCCTCATGGACCTCTGAATGTCCACCAACATCAGTGTGTTGTGCCTTGAAGTAATGTGACCATAGAAATGTTATTTTATTATATTTTATTTATTTATTTTTATTTAATTGTACTTTTTACTTTTATTATTATTTATCATTGTAAAAATAAAAAGATAATACAAAAAAATATATATACGTATATACTGTATACAAGCTTCGCACAAGGTCCTTGAAGTGCTTAAAGTGCTTGATTTTGAAGAAAAAAAAAGTCAAGGCCTGGAATTCCCTGAAAACAGCCAATTTTTTAACAGGGTGCTTAAAAAGTCCTTGAAATTCAAATCAACCATTCGCATTGAACGTTTTGTTCATCCATGATAAAACATTTCTGAATCAAGACATTGTTTTATTTTTTTTTATTTAAAGTGTAACTAATTGTCAGAAATTGGTTTTGAGCCATAAATATTGGAAAATAGTGCTTAGAAAAGTACTTGAAAATCCTTTGAATTTAATTTTGCATTGTCTGTGTGGAACCCCTGTGTATACAGTAGGGCTGACCCCTATTAGTAGAATAGTCGACTAATCGGTCGAAAGGAGCCGTAAGTCGACTGCCAACCTCTTAGTCGGGGGGAAAAAAAAAATATATATATATATATATATTATTAAAAAATATTATTATTATATATATTTTGTCTCATTCTTTCCTAAAGAAAAGAGGCCTAGAAGCGTGGCTAACGCTAATGACACGCATACCAGAGGCTAACTGCCAAGAAAACAGGCACAGAGGCACTGAAAGAGGATTTCACCCATCTAATGAACACACTAGACCAGGGGTTCCCAAACTTTTCAGGCCGCGACCACCAAATAACGGTGTCAGAGAGCCCCCACTATTATAGGAGGTAAAAAAAAAATAAAAAATTATAAAAAAAATGTATAAATGGAAATGTATGGTTGAAACATGCAAACGTTCAAACGCATACTTGCGTCACGATACGATAGTATCGCGATACTAAATATAAATGTAATCGTATTTTTATAATTTTATCAAATTTAATTATTACCTTTTTTCAACTGCAAAGTAAAACTTTGTCAACATGTTTTATCTAATAAAATAAAGTTCAGTCTGTTCATCTCACTTCAATAATTTTTATTGCAGAACATGGTATTTTCTCAAGCAGACAGATGTCAACACTGTAATCTATGTTGCATGTACCTGACAAACTGAACTGTTTGTATTACAGTCATATTCCAACTTAACTGAATACACATGTGTGTGTGTGGACTACTGTACTATTACAGGTATTGAAATGAACAATGCAACTTCCTTATACAATTTTTTTTGTAATTTTTTTTGTATGAATAATTAAATATCGATACTTGGCGTCTTTGTAGTATCGCCACGCAAAGTATCTCGATACTACTACGTATCGATTTCCCCCCCACCCCTATTAAGCACCCCCCACAGCCCAAATGGAATGATAAAAAAAAAAATTATATATATATATATATATTTTTTTTTTTTTTTTGTCGACTAATAGTCTAATAGTCGACTAACGGAAAATTTAGGCCAATCATAGTAGACTATCCGAATCCTTAGTCGGGGACAGCCCTAGTATACATGCAGCCCATTTACCACGATCTCTTCTCTTCTCTTCCCTCAGCTCAGACATGAGTGGCGCCAGCAACACGCTGGCGAGGGAGTTCCTGACCGACGTGCACCAGCTGTGCAGCGCCGTGGCCCAGCGGGCGGAGGCGCGGGAGGAGGACGAGGAGGAGAGTCACATGGTGGCCCTGGGGGAGTACCTGGTCAGGGGGCGCGGCTTCCTGTTGCTAAGCACCCTGGACTCCATCATTGACCAGGTGAGACTTGATTATCGATGTCATCACTAACCAAGTACAACGCGTCATTTTTAGTATGAAAGTCATACACTTTGAACATTTGCATCACTGAGCACAGGGTGACGGTTACCATCTTCCTGGACTTTTACTTTTGAAACAACACTGTGCAATATTACACTTACTGAAGACTTTACTGTATGTTTTTACTGTATTTTTTTTTACTGTATATTCTATTCTTATTTTTTGGCAATTTGTTTTGTTATTCTTTTTTTTTTTTTTTAAGATTTATTTGTTGGCGTTTTATCGCTTTATTTCTACTGGGCAGTCCAGTAGGGAGAGACAGATGAGCAATGGGAGACAGAGTGGGGGGAAGACATTCGGCAAATAACGACGGGTTCAGGAGTCGAACCCGGGTCGGCCGTGTCGCAGCTGAGCGCTGTCGCGGCTGAGCGCTGTTTTGTTATTCTTATTTGTGTCAAATTTCCCTGGGGATAATAAAAGTATTTCTATTCCATCTATTTGGTATTAATAATATAAAAATAAGCAGAGCATTTAAGACAAATCTATAATTGCTTCATATTGGGCAGAGTCGTGGTAATGACCTTTTGTTATTAAAAAGGGCAATCTGACCCAGGCAGACTTCTGCCGCTGTGGCCCCTATCTTAGAAACACTGGTTCGTACGCAACCGAGAATAGAGTTCAGATCAGGGCCTTGTTTTGGCCGCTCCATTATGGCAACAATCGTAATCACGATTACTTTGATTGATATTGAAATCACGATTATTATATATATATATTTTATATAAGAATACACCCCGAGCTTCCCGTCTCAGAAAAGCACCTTCATCATTTCATTGTTATTGCAAAGGATTTACGATTGTTCATCGTCTGCTATTGTAGCTCAGTGAGAGTCAGCAGGGACATTTTAGCTCAGCTCAACACTGGACCGGTCAGTGAAGTTATGGATGAATGAATGAATGAATGAATGAATGATTTTATTTCTGTCTTTTTTTCTTTTTTAAGCATAGTAGCAGAACCTTTAAAAAAATGAAAAAAAAATTAAACGACCGAAAAGGTGTAGGCTGAAGCCGAGGCTTATAATTGCCTACCCTTTTTACATTACATAATTTACACACAAAAAAATACAAAAAATAAACATAATTCAGTATATCATTTAGCAAAGGTTACAAACGTTTCATAGTTTTATGTACAAAACGTATAAAAAAAATAGTAATTTAAAATTTTTTATATAATATATGTTTTTCTTTTTCTTTTTCCCTTTGTCACTATTTGAATACAGTTATGGTTATGTTATAGATAAAATATAATTAGGATAATAATGAGGTTTTATATTTATGTATCACCTTATATTTGAGTAATTTCTTAAAAGTATGTAGCGAACCACACATTTTTACTTCTTTGTCAAAGTCATTCCATAGTTTTGCCCCTTTAACAGATATACATCGACTTTGTATATTTTTCCATTTTTGCCTTTGCGATATTGAATACACAAGTTCCCCTGAGTCTATATCGGCTCTCTCTAGTCTGGAACAACTCCTGAATGCAACTCGGAAGTGAGTGCTTATGTGCTTTGTACATTATTACTGCAGTGCTAAGATCGACAAGATCTTCCAATTTTAAGGCATTTTATTTAATAAAGAGTGCGTTTGTCGGTTCATTGTAATCTGCTTGATTCACAATTCTTATGCAGGGTTCGTACGGGTGCTGGAAATCCTTGAAAATGCTTGTATTTCAATGTGGTCTTTTCAAGGTTTGAAAAGTGCTTGAATTGTGTATAAAGTGCTGGAAAGTTATTGAAATTGTAATTGCACTGTATACTTTCATAATAAATCACTATCTGACTGAATAGTTTGGTTATTAGCTAAAGAAATACAATTCAGAGAGAGCCTAATTGCTTTCGCCTTTCACGCTAAATGAAGAGGAATCCTCTCTCGAGCCTCGCCACTCACGTTGCCGCACCGCCAACAGCACCCCCGCCCTCCTGAAAGCTTGCTTTAATCCCAGTAATTAGGGAGCTAACGTTAGCAAGCTTCTTATATATATATATTTTAAACGTTAGTGAGCTAGCGTTGCCACAGACGGCTATGTTTATTGTTCATGTTGACAATGACAAGCAACACTGTATATTAACACTTTCTCTGCCAATGACGCCGTAACACGTCATTGAGATCAATATTTCAAAAATCTGTGATCGCAATCATATTTCTCCCCCGGAGACTTGAGATCTACTGTTGATCCCCTCTCAACTCTCCAACGGTTCAAGAGCGCCATCTGGTGGCCGATCGGCGGATCGCCCAAACCGGAAACCGGAAACGGAAGCTGGTGCTCATTCCAATTCGGTCCGATCACTCGCTAATAGTCCCGGGACTCGAGCTAGACACAATGGATAGCAATCCATTACCAATAACTCGATAAACAACATGATTTGGACGTATATACTATTATACAACCTGGAGATGGATCGCATATTTCAACATCCCATAATAGGAATATTTTTGCTCATCGCCCAACGCTACGAGGAAGCTACGGTGAGTTTCAGCGTTTTTTTTTTACAGTGTTCGGTACAAACTGCTCTAATGATCATATCACCCACACTAGATGAATCATCTAACGTTGGCCACGGAATTATAAACGACCCCCCCCCCCCCATCCGGTCAACATCAGATGATAAGTAGTAACTTCTAGAAGCACGTCCATTTGAAATTTTTTATCTCGCGCAGATCGCTATCAAACTGTATTTGATCATCAATATAATGCATTTAGGGCTATAAATCACGTTCTGGAGAAAGCTGCAGAAAACGATAAAAACATTTATACTTTAGACCAGGGGTGTCAAACTCATTTTCACAGAGGGCCACATCAGCATTATGGTTCCCCTCAAAGGGCCAAAGACCGTATAAATGTTAATGTAATGTAAAATAAATGTAGCTACTCATTTACATATTGTTAAACATGTTGTTTCTGTATTTATTACTTATTCAAGTTATACATATTGCATATGCATTTGCATAGATGTAAAAATATATGTTAGCTTATGTTATTTTAACAAATAATTTTTGTTTATCAGAACCCCATAATACTCCATTAATCAATGATCAAACCATTCAAAGCGTCTTTGAGCACCTGGAAAAGCGCTATATAAAATAGATTTATTATTATTATTATTATTATTATTATTATTATTATTATTATTATTCAAGTAAATAACAAAGAAGAAGATCATCAAATACAAGCTATGACATTAAGTTTGTTCAAAACCTTTTTGTCACAGTCAAGAGGGGCAGAACTAACAACTGAGCTGCAAAGAACACGTGGGACAGATGTAGCAGATGTTACAAAAACAAATGGCTGCACACAACCTTGCAGAGGCCATACATCCAACTAATGGAAGATAGTTTAATTAACTTTAATTAACAGATTGCAGAATGGGTACAGTACAGTACAGCTCAATACACACAATTGTTAAGGGGATGCAGACCAGAGAAAGACTTTCGACTTGTTTACATCAGGGTCCACCATTTTCAATTCGTAATGAAATTGCTATTATGTGTCTGCATGAACACACAACTGTAACTGTACTCAAAAATAACAAAATAAGGGTTGTCTCAGTTCACAACTATATTGGTCAAGTTTTGGGTGGGACTTGTTTGCGTCCCTACAGCTTCTTATTCAATTGAGCGAGATGCTCGGTTATGTCACACAGCCAGTTTGCATCTGACAGTTCAGACAATATTTCTTCAACCCTTTGTTACCTATTCCGCCTGGATCTTTTTTGTATTTTGGGCTGTAAAATTGTGCTTTTGGCTTTTTTCCTTTGTTACTTCATCAATACCTCAGATGTTCAACATACATGTATGTGTAATAACTAAGGCTGTCAAAGTTAAAGCTTTATTAACGCATTAACCCACAATTATTTTAACGCCGCTATTTTTTAACCCAAGATTAATGTTTAAAAAAAATAATAATAATAATTCTTACCATAGCTCTTGGGGGGCCACATCAAATGACGTGGCGGGCCACATTTGGCCCGCGGGCCATGATTTTGACACCTATGCTTTAGACCGTATTTTAGTATGAATATGTGAATGAAAAAGTATAACGTTCCTACGTCCTGAACGATAGATAATTGACGTTGAATGGGCCATAGTAATGTCAATTTAGCAATACAATTTAAAAAGTTATAGCCCTGCAAAGATGGGGAACTTCTCCATAGACAAATATAGCTGGCAGAGAGGGGTATAATGATGTACATAAGCCTGGCGAAGAAAGTGTTAAGGTGAGTTAATAAATTCACTCTGAAAATCTGCTCCGCTCTGATAAACTGACTCTGTCTTCGGTCAGAGCGTCCAGTGTGCACAACTTGAGTGCGCTCGCTCTGACACACTGAAAGCCAATTTACCTTAAAACAAGTTTAGCTTAGCTAATGCCATTATGCATCAGAGCTGTGGTTTCGCTGTGATCAACATGGCTAACAAGCAAATCAATTCTTTCTATTTTAAGGAATGTTCTGTAGGATATGTCGGCAACATAAGAAGCCAGCTACTAGGAGAGGAGACTAGAGCTTGTGTCAACTGTGCGTCTGTTTTGCAACCAATAACATGGGCATCATATAGCTTACACCCTGGTCCCTGCTGGGACGTACCAACTGAACACACCACTGTGGGGGGTTATATAAAAATTCTAGGTTGATTTGATTTTGTATACATTTTAAGGCTCAAGGAGCTGTTTGACTGCCTACCTCAAAGACTGTTCTTATTTTGCACATTTTCAGTAAATATTTGATTGAAATTGAAGTTTTATCTGGTGATTATTTGAGTGATTGTTTCATATTGGCTCAGCCAGCTTATAGGATGCCAAGTCTACATCATTTTGGTTGTTTATTCTGATTTAATGTGATGGAAGAAGTGAAATGATCATTTTGAGTAATTATTTAATTAATCACAGCCGCATAATATGCTGGAAAAGCTTGAAAAGGCACCTTGAAAAAGCTTGAAAAGTGCTTGAATTTTGCTTTGGAATATGGCTTATGGTCGCTACAGTATGTGTCTGGTACACGGCCAGACAGACAGCAAATAGGGTCTAAAGTCCAAAATAGCGAGGTTATCCTTTTAATTTAATGTGCTTTAGTGAAGGGAGCGCTGCTTGCCAAACAAAGTCTTAAAAGTATCTTAGGGCCATTACATTCTGCCCTAAAATTTAGTGCCAACACTGAAGTAAATCTCTCGGCAAAGCACTGCAGAAAGCGGGAAGTAACGATGACTAATCATGTTATGGTTCATTCTTCTAGGAGGGTGTGTTGTTTGCTTAAAGGGAAGCTCCGTCACAAAACAATGTTCGGCTCGTCCCCGCAGAACACGATTCGGCCGTAAAAAAACACGCCTCAGACATCAAAGATAGTTTCTGCAGCGTCTAGCTTTGGGAAGAGGAGGAGGAGGACGTCAGTTTGACATCAGCGTCGTCCCGTAGAACCTCAGAGCCCCTGGAAACAAAGCCGCAGGAGGGGAGGTAGAATCTCTAGCTTTCCACCCTCAAAGGTGTGTCTCGGAAGGAGAAAGTGAAAGTGCACCTCCCTCTTTGAAAGTGCACCCCCCCCCCTATTTGTGATAGTGAAATGGTTAACCTTCTATAGTGTGGTAGTGAAAGGTTAACCTTCTATAGTGTGGTAGTGAAAGGTTAACCTTCTGTAGTGTGGTAGTGAAATGGTTAACCTTCTGTAGTGTGGTAGTGAAAGGTTAACCTTCTGTAGTGTGGTAGTGAAAGGTTAACCTTCTGTAGTGTGGTAGTGAAATGGTTAACCTTCTGTAGTGTGGTAGTGAAAGGTTAACCTTCTGTAGTGTGCTAGTGAAATGGTTAACCTTCTGTAGTGTGGTAGTGAAAGGTTAACCTTCTGTAGTGTGGTAGTGAAATGGTTAACCTTCTGTAGTGTGGTAGTGAAAGGTTAACCTTCTGTAGTGTGGTAGTGAAAGGGTTAACAGTCTGTAGTGTGGTAGTGAAAGGTTAACCTTCTGTAGTGTGGCAGTGAAAGGGTTAACCTTCTGTATTGTGGTAGTGAAAGGTTAACCTTCTGTAGTGTGGTAGTGAAAGGTTAACTGTCTGTAGTGTGGTAGTGAAAGGTTAACCTTCTATAGTGTGGTAGTGAAAGGTTAACCTTCTATAGTGTGGTAGTGAAAGGTTAACCTTCTGTAGTGTGGTAGTGAAATGGTTAACCTTCTGTAGTGTGGTAGTGAAAGGTTAACCTTCTGTAGTGTGGTAGTGAAATGGTTAACCTTCTGTAGTGTGGTAGGGTAGTGAAAGGTTAACCTTCTGTAGTGTGGTAGTGAAAGGTTAACCTTCTATAGTGTGGTAGTGAATGGGTTAACCTTCTGTAGTGTGGTAGTGAAAGGTTAACCTTCTGTAGTGTGGTAGTGAAAGGTTAACCTTCTGTAGTGTGGTAGTGAAAGGTTAACCTTCTGTAGTGTGGCAGTGAAAGGTTTAACCTTCTGCAGTGTGGTAGTGAAAGGTTATTCTTCTAAAAACGATATACGCAAAGATAAATAACGACTAATGTTGTATTGTGGTTCCTGAGACGCTCCTTTTCGATCGACGCGTCGCATTATGTGCAAATCATCACATCTCCCAGTATGATGGAGTCCTATTACTCAGTGCTAAAAGTGCGTCTTTTAAAAGGGAGAGAATAATAAATCACCCTCTCGACACGAAATTGTAATTTCACTGACTTTATCCCATTTGTCATCTTCTTCCGTGCGGCCCGGGACTCGTAAACATCTCTTCATCTCGCCGCGCGGAGGCACAGCGGCACAGCGACCTCCAGCTGGGAGGCCTGATGTGTGCCACGTTACAGCTCGGTGCAGGCAGAGGGGCGACGCGCCCCGGGACCCATTAATATACCGCTGCTGCTGCGGCGTCGGACAGAATATAGAATAGAACTCTCGAGGGAAATTCAGCTGCCCCACACAGATCGCTCACAATGAACGACGAAAGAAAGAAGAATAAGAACTTTACTGCACTCTGGTTGGATGGCTGCCAAACCTCTTTCCGTCGTACTGCACTTGTGCTGCAGCATGATGATGACAATACATTTGACTCTAATCCAATCTAATCTAGTTCCAGTGCGCATCCAGACCGATGGCCTGCAGTGCTGCAGTTGTGTTGCATCAGAGAGGATGAGTCAGTGTGTTAGTTAGTGCTGCAGTTGTGTTGCATCAGAGAGAGGATGAGTCAGTGTGTTAGTTAGTGCTGCAGTTGTGTTGCATCAGAGAGGATGAGTCAGTGTGTTAGTTAGTGCTGCAGTTGTGTTGCGTCAGAGGGGATGAGTCAGTGTGTTAGTTAGTGCTGCAGTTGTGTTGCATCAGAGAGGATGAGTCAGTGTGTTAGTTAGTGCTGCAGTTGTGTTGCGTCAGAGGGGATGAGTCAGTGTGTTAGTTAGTGCTGCAGTTGTGTTGCGTCAGAGGGGATGAGTCAGTGTGTTAGTTAGTGCTGCAGTTGTGTTGCATTAGAGGGGATGAGTCAGTGTGTTAGTTAGTGCTGCAGTTGTGTTGCATTAGAGGGGATGAGTCAGTGTGTTAGTTAGTGCTGCAGTTGTGTTGCATTAGAGGGGATGAGTCAGTGTGTTAGTTAGTGCTGCAGTTGTGTTGCATTAGAGGGGATGAGTCAGTGTGTTAGTTAGTGCTGCAGTTGTGTTGCATTAGAGGGGATGAGTCAGTGTGTTAGTTAGTGCTGCAGTTGTGTTGCATCAGAGAGGATGAGTCAGTGTGTTAGTTAGTGCTGCAGTTGTGTTGCGTCAGAGGGGATGAGTCAGTGTGTTAGTTAGTGCTGCAGTTGTGTTGCATCAGAGAGGATGAGTCAGTGTGTTAGTTAGTGCTGCAGTTGTGTTGCGTCAGAGAGGATGAGTCAGTGTGTTAGTTAGTGCTGCAGTTGTGTTGCATCAGAGAGGATGAGTCAGTGTGTTAGTTAGTGCTGCAGTTGTGTTGCATCAGAGAGGATGATCAGTGTGTTAGTTAGTGCTGCAGTTGTGTTGCGTCAGAGGGGATGAGTCAGTGTGTTAGTTAGTGCTGCAGTTGTGTTGCGTCAGAGGAGATGAGTCAGTGAGTGATCAGTGTGTTAGTTAGTGCTGCAGTTGTGTTGCATCACTGTAGAGCCATATGAAATCCGTTTTATTTTTTTCCAAATTCCATTTTATTTTTTTCCAAATTCCGTTTTCTTTTCGTTTTAATATTTCAGAATTCTGTATTTTGCTTTGTACGCTCATTTTACCATCAGAAATAGTGTCTAATAAGTGGGAATGAATAAATGTCCACAATTTAATAAGATATAACAGTCCATTTAATAGGGCTGTCTTAAATACTTCGAAGCTTCGTTCGATGGGCATGGGATTCGAATATGAAAATTAAATTTGATTATTTAAAAAAAAAAAGATTATATATATTTTTGCAAAATCAACTCTGCCTCTCTGTTAACTACAACAAGCAATGCCGTTTGTTATTTAAGATTAGGTCGGACTCGGCACTGACAGATTTGTGTTCATTGTGCTGCTTTTATAAAGCCTCAAATGACGGCTTACAATATTTCATGATAGCAAAGTGTTTTGTTTGTCTAAGATTTAAACTTTACAGCACTGACAAAGTTGAACAAAGTGCTGTACAAGTAAACATACAACATAAAAAAAAAAAAAAAAATGTATAGTTGATTCCATTTGTATTGCTCAATTCTGCGATTCCGTCCACGATTCTGTGATCGCGGATTCCATATGGCTCTATCAGAGGGGATGAGTCAGGGTGTTAGTTAGTGTGTTAGTTAGTGCTGCAGTTGTGTTGCATTAGAGGGGATGAGTCAGTGAGTGATCAGTGTGTTAGTTAGTGCTGCAGTTGTGTTGCATTAGAGGGGATGAGTCAGTGAGTGATCAGTGTGTTAGTTAGTGCTGCAGTTGTGTTGCATCAGAGAGGATGAGTCAGGGTGTTAGTCAGTGTGTTAGTTAGTGCTGCAGTTGTGTTGCGTCAGAGAGAGGATGAGTCACTGTGTGAGCAGTGTGTGTGTTAGTGCTGCAGTTGTGTTGCGTCAGAGAGGATGAGTCAGTGTGTTAGTTAGTGCTGCAGTTGTGTTGCGTCAGAGAGGATGAGTCAGTGTGTTAGTTAGTGCTGCAGTTGTGTTGCGTCAGAGGGGATGAGTCAGTGTGTTAGTTAGTGTGTTAGTTAGTGCTGCAGTTGTGTTGCATCAGAGGGGATGAGTCAGTGTGTTAGTTAGTGTGTTAGTTAGTGCTGCAGTTGTGTTGCATCAGAGAGGATGAGTCAGCGGGTGAGGAGTAAAATAGATGTTACCTTTGTCAGCAGGTCCACCAAAACGCACCTTATGTTATGGATGGATCGTCACCGTTTGTCCTCTTCCTCTTCATAATAGTCTCCCAATAGTTCGCTCTCTAGGCGATCGCCATTGCCGAACGTTAGTTTGCTGTAGTCTGGGGAGTTCTCAACTCGGCGACAAATAATGTTACCTCCTCGGCCGGTTTGACTATAGTATTTTTGTGATTTACCAGAAGTGCTGAGTCCAATGCCATGGCACCAGCTAATGGGGATCCGTAATAAAATCAAATCAATGTAGTCTGGTGAAAACGCACGTTATCATCCATAAGTGTGATTGTTTTGTCCTCTTCTAATAGTCTCCACAAGTCACGATCACCATAGCTCAGTGCTGCTCGCTCTCTAGTGCTTTGAGTGCACTAGATAGAGCAACAACCGGCAACAACATAGAGAGTGAAGTCCATCAATTCTACCTAGATCAGGGGGTTAAAGCAAATACTTTTTCTTTTAGGAAAGTGACTGAGATGGAGGTCCAGGAAAAGCTTAAAAAACTTGACACCTCAAGGGCTACTGGATTAGACAACATCCCTGGTAAATTTTTGCAGGATGCTGCAGAAATCATTGCCCCATATGTAGCTCACATTACCAACCTAGCCATTGACACAGGAATATTTCCAAGCGAAATGAAATCGGCAAGAGTTATTCCTCTCCACAAAAAGGGAAACAAATTGGAACCGGGTAACTACAGACCCATTTCCATCCTGGGCGTTCTATCAAAAACCATTGAGAGGCTAGTATATGAGCAAATAGACAGTATTTCTCAACTAATAACATCATGTACAAATACCAATCTGGTTTCAGGAGGTCCCATTCCACAGACACCTGCCTGCTGTTCCTCACAGATTACATCAGGAAAGAGGTAGATGAGGCAATGTTCTGTGGAATGGTAATGTTAGACCTCCAGAAGGCATTTGATTCAGTGGATCACAACATCCTGTTAATGAAGCTTAGGGCCCTAGGCTTTAATGAGGCAGCTCAGAAATTGATTGGTTCCTACCTAACAGGGAGACAACAGGTGGTAGATATAAACGGAGTACTCTCCAGTCCTCGGACAGTAGAGTGCGGGGTCCCGCAAGGGAGTGTTTTGGGTCCGCTCCTCTTTCTCCTGTATATAAATGACCTGAAAGCAGCTTGCTCATGTGACCTTTTTTTATACGCAGATGACTCCGCCCTACTAGTGTCTCACAAAGACAAACAAGTGGTTGAGCAGACATTGAGTGCAGAACTAGAGAAGGTTAGCGACTGGCTAGGCCACAACAAGCTGTCCCTCCACGTGGGGAAGACTGAGTCCATTTTATTTGGGTCAAAGGTCAGGATCAGAAAATCGCCAGGTTTTAACATTAGAATAGGATATACTGTTCTCACAGACAAAACATCTGTGAAATATCTCTGTTGCGTCCTGGAAAACAGCTTATCAGGGGAAAGCATGGCTCACCAAGCACTTACAAAGATAAATAACAGGACTAGATACCTAGCTCTCATACAGTGTCAGTGTCAGGATTCAAAACCAAATTTACAGCAATACTCAACAACATGGCACCGATAAGAACCACCAGGGTTAAAAATCGCGCTGAGGCATGGATGCACACTGAAATACTGGCCGCTATGAAAACCAGAGACAAAAAATGCTCTGAACTTCATAAAAGTCAGACAAAGCTTTCCAAAAGCTCAAACAGTGAACTCCAAGCCCACGTGGTTGAACTAAAAATCCAAAGAAACAGACTAAGAAATGACGTAAACACCATGATCAGAACCGCAAAAAGAAATTTCATCAACGACAAAACTGAGGAAAACAAAAACAAACCCCGCGAACTTTGGAAATTACTCAATAATCAACTAGGCTGCAGTAAAAAACTTAAAACCAGATTCTCAAACATAAACATAAAGACGGACAACACGCTCATCACAGACAAGCTGGATGTAGCCAATTACTTAAACATCTTCTTCACAAACATAGCCACAACACTGGTAAACAAACTACCCTCCCACTCAGGGCATTATGGGGTAGAACACATAGTAGCATACTACAAAAACCTAGGGGTCCACAAAGACGACTTCAAACTTGAAATGGTAACAACCGATGAGGTACTCAAAAAATTGAGCGCCCTCCAACCTAACAAGGCCACTGGCCATGACAACATCCCCTCCAAATTCCTCAGAGACGCAGCAGCCGCCATCACCCCAGTCATCACACACATAATAAACCTCTCTATAAGACAGGGGCACGTCCCCAAGGACTTCAAAATTGCGAGAGTGACCCCTCTACACAAAAAGGGCAGCAAATTAGACCCAGGCAACTACCGCCCTGTTTCTATTCTTACCTCCATCTCGAAAGTCATGGAGAAAATAGTCTACGAACAGGTCGAAAAGTACCTGGCGGAAAAAAACCTAATCTACGAATTCCAATCTGGCTTCAGAACGTCCCACTCCACTGACACATGCCTCCTCTATTTGAACGACCACATCAAACAAGAGGTGGACGCTGGCAAATACTGCGGCATGGTCATGCTGGACCTACAAAAGGCCTTCGACACTGTCAATCACTCCATTCTAATGGACAAGCTAAAAGCAATTGGTTTTGATAGCCTATCAGTGAGCTGGATGCAATCCTACCTGGAGGGGAGAGAACAGATGGTAGAGGTAAACGGTACTCTATCCCCCCCCCTCACAGTGAGCTGTGGTGTTCCACAAGGAAGCATACTAGGACCGCTACTCTTCCTAATTTATGCAAATGACATGTCGTCAGCCTGTGACTGCAACTTGTTCCTGTTTGCGGACGACTCAGCCCTGCTGGTCTCTGACAAGAACAAATTGCAGGTTGAAAAAACCCTCAGCACGGAACTAGGCAAAATCTGCATATGGCTCGCTGATAACAAACTATCATTACACATGGGCAAAACAGAGTCCATTCTCTTCGGTTCAAATAACAAACTCAGCAAGACCGACGGCTTCTCAGTTACAGTGGGTGACAATATTGTCACAAGGAAAGACGAAATTACCTACCTGGGTTCCATCCTAGAGGCAAATCTTTCCTGTGACAAAATGGCATCCAATGTAATAAAAAAAGTCAACCAACGAACTAGATTCTTGTACCGGATCTCCTCTCTGGTAAACAAGAATACCCTGAAGACTCTGGCAGGAGCACTCATTCAAGGGTACTATGACTATGCGTGCACCTCATGGTACCAAAGCACCTCAAAGGCGCTTAAAACAAAATTACAAACATCACAAAACAAACTGGTCAGACTACTACTTGACCTGAACCCCAGAACCCACCTCACCCCTGCCCACTTTGCCAACCTAGGATGGCTTAGAGTAGACGACAGAGTACAGCAACTTGCAATGGGCCTGGTCTACAAGATACACTATACGACCGGGGTGCCCATGTACATGTCAAAATACTTCCCAAAGGTCAGTGAATACCACAACCACTACACCAGAGGAAGCTCAACAAATCATGTTAAACCCAGATTCGGCTCAAACAAGGGACTAAACACGTTTCGCAATTATGCCACAACAATGTGGAACGCCCTACCCAAAGCTGTAAAGGAATGTGAATCCCTGCCCACATTCAAAACCGCCCTTAAAGAGCACCTACGGGAGGCTGCAATTCGAAACTGGCCACCGTAAATGCCCAAAACCCCCACCACCTCCTAATAGACAGTCTCCTCCCCACCGCATGTATATATTCCCTCCCCGCCGTATGTATATTTCCCTCCCACCCACCCACCCCCTCCTAATGTACAGTCCCCTCCCCATCATATGTATATACTCTGTCAGGATCTAGGGGTAACAGTACTGTATATTTGAATACCGCCTATGTCACAAATGTATCAGTACTAAATACCTATATGTCCCTATGCCATAAATGTCATGTATGTTGTGTATGTCATAAATGTCTATATGAATTGAAAATGGGGGACCCTGATGGAAACAAGACAAACGTCTTTCTCAGGTCTGCATCCCCTTAACAATTGTATGTATTGAGCCGTACTGTATTGTACCCATTCTGCAATCTGTTAAATAAAGTTTTCATTCATTCATTCATTCATTCACTATGACTATGCGTGTGGCTCCTGGTACAACAGTGCCCCCAAAAGTCAGAAAATAAAACTACAGACATCACAAAACAAGCTAATCAGGGTAATACTAATGCTACCTGCCCGAACCCACCTTGACCCATCTCACTTTAAGATCATGAGATGGCTTAAGGTGGAAGACAGAGTAAACCAGATAGGGATGTGCCTAGTTCACAGAATAGTGCACAGGGTAGTGCCAGTGTACTTTAACAACTACTTCAACCGAATCAGAGACACCCATGCATACCAAACTAGGCGCAGCTCAACTGACTTTGTGCCAGTCAGATTCAGGAGCTGTATGGGGAAGGAGTCCTTTCTGTATTCAGCAGCTGTCTATTGGAATAGTCTGCCCAGTGAACTGAAAATCATAGACAATGCCGTTAGATTCAAGTCCAGCCTGAAGACATGGCTCAAAAGGGACTATACTTGACCTAGACACTTAGCTTAAGGCACCCTTGCATGTTGTATGAGTCTGTATGTATATAAATGTTAAATGGTATATGTGATGTGTTGTGATGTCACGTTTTGTATGATGCATGTTTTAAGCATCACACTCCCCCCCCCTACAAGGACCACAATGGAAATAAGCTCTGAGCTTTTTTGTGTTCATCCTTGGCAGTATATCCCGACTGTGCTCTTCTGTCACATGTTTATTTTTTATATTGTCAAATAAAGTCATTCATTCATTCATTCAGACACTCCCCACACTAAAGTGGCCCCACACTAAACTAGCCCAGTTCAAAAGGTAGGCAATACTGCCACCTGTCGGGATTCGATCGTCATTTCAATTCTAACTCTAAGGAAGGTCAGCGTGACTGTTTAGAATAATAATTTTATTTTATTTTTTTATTAAAAAAACGATATCTAGTTTTTGGCGCTCAATGAGTTAAAGGCCCCTTTTTAAAATGAAAAAGTGCTTGGAAAGTATTTGAAAGTCCTTGAATTTCGTTTTGCAATGTCTGTGGGAACCCTGAGTTTATCTGTCTTCATCTTTATGATGAATTGAAAATGGGGGACCCTGATGTAAACAAGACGAAAGTCTTTCTCTGGTCTGCATCCCCTTAACACTTTGAGTGTGTATTGAGCCGTACTGTACTGTACCCATTCTGCAATCTGTTAAATAAAGTTTTCAATCAATCAATGTCCATTGACCACCACACGTCTGAATGGGGACAGGAGGAACACCGGGTCAGCTCATGTCGGCAGCATGTGCCGTTTGTTTGTGCCACTCTGAGGCGCCAGCTCTGACAGGCTCTGCCCCCAGTGACTCAGGGCCGTCTCACCAGGCTTTCCTGGAAATCCCGGGTGACACACCACTGACTAAACACTCAGCGGGATGTTAAAGGAACCAACGCCAACTTTATGCGCTTAACCGTCGTCTTCTCTCCAGAGTCGGAGAAGAAGACGGGACACGGATTTCCTCTCTCGTGTGTTCAGTAGAAAGCTAGTCTAGCTTAGAGCAAATGAATGGAAGCGGATCAGCTAGCCTAGCTTTGGGCCAAAAACACCTCTCCCGTTAGTTTTAAGCTAGGCAAGCCGATCCCTATTCACTTGCATTCATTTGCACTAAGCTAGGGTAGCTTGCAGCCGGATAGCTTCCTACTTGAACGCACAGAGAGGAAACCCGTCTCTTCTTCTCTGACTCTGGAGAAGACTGTAAACTCATTTCCTGTAATGGCACCATGTTCCTTTAAAGGCATCATGGTGCTAATCTTCCGTAGTTCGGCTTTAAATACAAAGGAATGCAGGATATGGACATATATTCTCTTGTATAATGTGGCTTGTCTTAATAAAGGGACAACCTTTTGGGAAATTAGCTTATTTGCCATCTACCCTGGAGTTAGACAAGCAGATACCCCTTTCTTCTCTGTGCATGCATTGGGCTTAGGGAACAGCCGCACCGTTAGCCTAGCTTAGCGTCATTCACTGGAAGTAGGTGTGCCAGTGTAGCCTAGTTCCCAACAGTCACGAAATACACTCCAAATACAACTCCAAAAACGTCCCTGTAAACACGTTGTGACCTGTGTGTATTTATTTACCACGTGGAGAACGCCCGGCTATTTCTGTGGTCGCGGTTGAAAAATGTAGTTTCTTGCTCCCCGTGTACATGACTAATGCAAACTGTCGATGATTAAGTACAAGTAACCCACTGACTGTACACAATCTAATAGTGGGCAGTGGGAATTCCAGTAGTGGGCAGCTTGATTTGCCAGGTCCAAAAACCAACGCTTTAAGGAGATCTTTTATTTTTAAACTCTTTGGAATAACCTGCCTCAAAACCTCTGCTGCATTTACAGTAGAGATTCACTTTTAAAAATAATCTTAAATTGTATTTAACACTGTAAAGTATTTTTTTTTTTTTTCTGTGCTTGCATGTAAATTTAGTTTAATTGTTAGTTTCATTATGCATTGTGTGTTGAGTACTGACTTTTAATCATTTTGTTTTGCAATAATAATTGTTTTTGTGTGGACCCCAGGAAGACTAGCTGGTTGCTATGGCACCAGCTAATGGGGATCCGTAATAAAAATTAAAATCAAATCAAATCAAATACATGTTAATTGGGGCGTGGGGGGGGGGGGGGGGGGGGCGGTTCTACAACGGTACTGCGGGACACGCTGTCGAGCAACCTGCTACTGTATCTTATTTGTCTTTAATTCACACGTGAAGGAGAGGCAGTGTTCTCTGTCCTGTGTGAGGAGTGAGGAATGCCCCGGGGGGCACGGGGGGTGACTGAGGGCCCGCTGGTTCACTCAGGCCACAGCTGGCACGCTGATGCTATGTTATGGGGCCACTGCGTCACACCCGTCTGTCTACAGGGGGAGCGCTGCACTCTGTTGTCACTCAGCAGCAGCAGTAAGTAGTGGGCGACGCACACCAGGGGAGGGAATTACTTTTAGCCCAAATTCTCCCGTAAAACACTAATGAATCCTAAATCCTAATCCTAATGAAGTGTTCAAAATAAGTACATGTTAGTACCGTACCGGTCTTCATTTTGGACTTCTCGTTACTAGAGATTGTCCCCGTCTTTTAATAAATACCGTGTGCGTAGTTGTATGAACAGGGTTCGCGCTTGATTTTTTTACCAAAAAAGGTCAAGGCCTGGAATTCCTTGAAAACAGCAATTTTTTTTACAAGGTGCTTAAAAAGTCCTTGAAATTCAAATCAACCATTCGCATTAAAAGTTTTGTTCATCCATGATCAAATTGTTCTGAATCAAGAAATATAAATTTTTTTTTATTTAAAGTGTAACTAATTGTCGGAAATTGGTTTTAAGCCATAAATATTGGATCAGATTAAAAACTAAAACATTTTTAAACAGTATTTAAAAGTGAATTGTATCCTTTTAAATGCCTTTTTAAAATGAAAAATAGTGCTTGGGAAAGTACTTGAAAGTCCTTGAATTTCGTGTTGCAATGTCTGTGGGAACCCTGTGTGTTTCGGCAGATCTCAGCCTGCCTTTCACACTGCCGTCGAAAAGGGTTGAAGATATGCGAAACGTTGCTTAGGCATAGGTCATTTTTACCCATGTCTCTGTCACTCACTGTATTACTCTACTTCGTGCAGCAACTGGGGACTTAATAACCCAACTGAAAGCTTCTAGTGGAGTGTAGTGACAAACATGACATGGTGGGAACAGAAATAAATGTCACCGCTCGCTAACTACCGCTGCTACAGAAAGATTATAAGGGACCGGTGGGCAATGAAGCGAGGCTCTGTCCTTGTAATTACCCCCATACTTTGTTTGCCCTGAGTGGGAGGTTCGAAGGGTCAAAGTGGGTATAAAACAGGAGGGAAGACTGTAGAGTTTTAAACTGTGGCCAAACGGAGAAGGTAAAGACGATTTTTAACTGTTGGAACAGTAAATCCAGAACTATTTTATTGCACTGTAAAAAAAAATTAAATAAAAAAAGATTATCTATTCTATTCTACTATTTTATTGCACTGCACTATTGCACTATTTTACTGTCTATTTTTATCTTACTCTTTTTATTATTGTCTATTTAAAACTGAATCAAACCATAAACAAGGTGGCCTGTTGGGATGTTAGATACTAATGTGAAAAACTGTGATTTTATGTCATTTTATGCCCATCTTTTTTCTGTTGTGAAGCACTTTGAGCTGCAGTTTCTGTATGAAAGGTGCTATACAAATAACGTTTATTACTATACTGGAGAGCTCCTGCGCACAGTCACTTTCAAGGTACAGTTACTGGATAAAAAAATTGTGTCTTTCCGTGTCTGGAAACGCTTTCGGCCATAAGCTAAATGCCCCCATGGTTTTCGAATCCTAAAAATTCCCCACGACAACAGTCTTCTCGCTGAGCACTTCCACTGGAGCGGTTGGGGGGGGGGGGGGGGGGGGTTACGTGTGCCTTGCTCACTGACAACCCGGCAGTAGCTTGCTCTTTTCACGCCCCCCCCCCCCCCGTCCAGATTTCCCGGATGGTGCGGTGAGTGTGTCCTCCTGGGGGGTATCATGCGTCTGTCCGGGCGGCGCATGTGTCTTCCTACCAGGAGTATCATGATGTGACGTGAACATGTGAACCGAGAGAGGAGAAGGGAGAGAGAGAGTGCGAGTTCTGCATACTGTAGATGACTCTCGGTGTGTTCGGTCCCCCCAACTCTCAGGAGCTGACCTGCCGCGAGGAACTGCTTACCCTGTTGCTGTCGCTCCTTCCACTGGTGTGGAAGATCCCTGTCCAGGAGGAGAAAGCCCCAGGTAAGAGAGCCCGCTGCGGGGGCAGGGGTGGAGAGGAACTGGGCAGGGGTGGAGAGGAAACTAGGCAGGGGTGGAGAGGGACTAGCCAGGGGTGGAGAGGAAACTGGGCAGGGGTGGAGAGGAAACTAGGCAGGGGTGGAGAGGAAACTAGGCAGGGGTGGAGAGGAAACTAGGCAGGGGTGGAGAGGAAACTAGGCAGGGGTGGAGAGGGACTAGCCAGGGGTGGAGAGGAAACTGGGCAGGGGTGGAGAGGGACTAGCCAGGGGTGGAGAGGAAACTGGGCAGGGGTGGAGAGGAAACTAGGATAATAATAATACATTCAATTTATAGTGCACTCTATATTTGGAAACCAAATCTCAGAGTGCTTACAGGGTAAAAACATAGAATTTAAAAACATAGAAAAAAATATATAAAAAGACATAAAAACATAGAAAAAAGGGATAAAACACACAAGGCATGTATAAAAAGGTTAAAACTAAGAGAAGGCTTTTTTTTGAAGAGGTACGTTTTTAGTCCTCTTTTAAAGGAAGCAGTGGTCTCTGGTGCTCTGAGGTGGTCAGGGAGGGTGTTCCACAGGCGAGGAGCAGCCGAGCAGAAGGCCTGGTCGCCCCCCAGGGTGTGGAGCTTGGTCCTGGGGGGAAGGAGGCGGTTTGTGTTGGCGGAGCGAAGGTTACGGGTGGAGGGTTCTAGGGGTGGGGAGGACCTAGGCAGGGGTGGAGAGGAACTCTTACCCAAGTGTGTAGGTAGGCAGGGTTCGCACAAGGTCCTTGAAGTGCTTAAAGTGCTTGATTTTTTACACAAAAAAGTCAAGGTCTGGAATTCCTTGAAAACACCCCATTTTTTAACAAGGTGCTTAAAAAGTCCTTGAAATTCAAATGGACCATTCGCATTGAAAGTTTTGTTCATCCATGATAAAAAAAATTCTGAATCAAGAAATAAATCTTTTTTTATTTAAAGTGTAACTAATTGTCGGAAATTGATTTTAAGCCATAAATATTGGATCCGGTTTTATTTCTATATAAAACTGAATTTAAAAGTGAATTGTTTCCTTTTAAATACCCTTTTAAAATGAAAAATAGTATCTAGCATAGGCAAGGGTGGAGAGCAACTGAGTACCTTCGTACAAACTTAAGTGGAGTTTTGAGGTACTTGACTTGAGTATTTCCATTTAAGGGAACTTTATGGACCTTTCCTAAGTTGATAATGTAAACATTAAAAATCTATTAACATAGAAAACCGTCTCCCTAAGATGGAAACCGAGAGGATCGAGACTTGGATTTGTGACGTCCCAAAGATTTTTGGAAACTTCACCGCATGAGTTAATTTGAATTATGTGCAATATAAATAATATCAAATACTTTTACTGCTTACTGTATACACTTTAGGGTAAATCTAAATATCAAATACTTTTACTGCTTACTGTATACACTTTAGGGAACATCTAAATATCAAATACTTTTACTGCTTACTGTATACACTTTAGGGAACATCTAAATATCAAATACCTTTACTGCCTACTATATACACTTTAGGGAAAACCAAAATATAAACTTCTAACTTGAATAGTCGATAACGAGATGATCAGAATGGTATTCAGTCAGAATCCTCCCCAGCCGTGGCAGGAAATTCATCGACATCAACATGTATGTCTGACTGACATTTTATAACCTCCTCAAGTTTAAAGGGTAAGTTCATAATGTTGGACCCCTGGCCCTATCTCCTATGTTGTTGATTGGTAGAGTCCTTTCTCTGGCCCTATCTCCTATGTTGTTGATTGGTAGAGTCCTTTCTCTGGCCCTATCTCCTATGTTGTTGATTGGTAGAGTCCTTTCTCTGGCCCTATCTCCTATATTGTTGATCGGTAGAGTCCTTTCTCTGGCCCTATCTCCTATGTTGTTGATTGGTAGAGTCCTTTCTCTGGCCCTATCTCCTATATTGTTGATTGGTAGAGTCCTTTCTCTGGCCCTATCTTCTATGTTGTTGATTGGTAGAGTCCTTTCTCTGGCCCTATCTCCTATGTTGTTGATCGGTAGAGTCCTTTCTCTGGCCCTATCTCCTATGTTGTTGATTGGTAGAGTCCTTTCTCTGGCCCTATCTCCTATGTTGTTGATTGGTAGAGTCCTTTCTCTGGCCCGATCTCCTATGTTGTTGATCGGTAGAGTCCTTTCTCTGGCCCTATCTCCTATATTGTTGATCGGTAGAGTCCTTTCTCTGGCCCTATCTCCTATGTTGTTGATTGGTAGAGCCCTTTCTCTGGCCCTATCTCCTATGTTGTTGATCGGTAGAGTCCTTTCTCTGGCCCTATCTCCTATGTTGTTGATTGGTGATTGGTAGAGTCCTTTCTCTGGCCCTATCTCCTATGTTGTTGATTGGTAGAGTCCTTTCTCTGGCCCTATCTCCTATGTTGTTGATCGGTAGAGCCCTTTCTCTGGCCCTATCTCCTATGTTGTTGATCGGTAGAGTACTTTCTCTGGCCCTATCTCCTATGTTGTTGATCGGTAGAGTCCTTTCTCTGCACAATCCAATGCTGTTCTTTATACTGGATACCCAGAGCTCTTACTATTTAAACACAAAATGAATGCAAATTCAGTAGAGCCACGCTCCAGTCTGTATAAGCCCGGAAATGCAATGCAAAAAAACCTACTATCTATGCATTGTGTAATAGGTTTCAGCATTTACTTCGGGGCTTGTGCAGACCAGAGAGTGGTCCCATCGCTTTACATTGGTTTTCTGGCTACTAACTCCCGATTGTCAACATCATCGGTACGTAGGAAATAAGGCTAGGGGTCCAAAGTTCTGAATCGTTCCTTTAATTTTATACATTAAAATAGAAAACGTCCATATTTAGCCCAGTTGAATGTTATTCACAATAATAATAATGCAGGACCTGTCGCAGAGGTTTTTAATTGGCACGCAACGACACTCAATGTTTTACACAACCTGCCGGCCGTGATAACATCACAGCATCTGCTCACACTTCCTCCTTTGTCTACTGTAATATAACTTTGCATATTGTAACTCACAAGCCACAGCCTGAACCTTTCTTGAGAGAGTTCACCGACCTTACAGTACGAACCCTATGACTCTTGGGCCCAATCCCAATGCCCTTCCCTTTGGCCCTACCTCTAGTTTTGGAGTGCCCTCGACTGGGTACTTATTTGACGTAACCTACAGTGCAGTTTAACATATAATGATAGGCATAGATAGGCCTAGTATTTAGTCTGTGTATCAAACACGGCACTTTATTTGCAGCGTTTTTTGAGATTCCGTTTATTGCGTGTCTACAGTATTTTTACTGAAATGTTATGGAACTGAGGTTTTTTTGCAACAGTGTGCGTCTGGAGAGCAGTGTTTTAGTCGAGCCGCTAAATCTCAAGTCGGAGTCGAGTCCCCAGTGGTCGAGTCCGAGTCACCAAAGAAGAGCCCTAGTCCGAGTCCCAAGTCATCAAGGTTGAGTCCACTCCACTCAGCAGTCAAAGAGCTGACGTACAAATAAAGAAAAGTCTACATTAAACATAAATGACACGGCGTTCACCATTTCAAAATGGAGTTTATTTACTTTGTGACACAATAGCCAAACAAATGCACTAGCCATCAATATCTTATGCCAAATGATTAGGGTCCATTACATAAAAAATATCTATAAGTATTTATCAATTAACAAGTCCGAGTCCTCGTCTGCACCTTCTGAGTCCAAATGCAGTCGACGCTCGAGTCCGAGTCCAAGTCTGAGTCATCAGTGCTCAAGTCCAAGTCGAGTCACGAGTCCTGAAAATCACCGCTCTACGACCCCGGTCTACAGAGGAAACTAACCCGGAACGAGGAGCGGTACTGCCCGGTCGGTCCGGGTGGAGCAGTATCCGTTTGGTTAAAGTGAAAAAGCTACACTAGCTTGCAGCCGCAACTCATTCAGATGTAACATCTCAAACCCAAATTCAACAGATTCAGTCCAATTCATTGTCAGTGGACCAACTCCGACAAGTGTCTCCTCCTGATCACATCATAAAATTATCTGCTCTTGATGCCCTGATTTCCTGCTTTAGAAGACAACTTTGTTGTCCATGTTTATAGATATTATATAACTGTCCAAGATCATAGGAATAACGCAATGTAAAATGTAAAAACAGTGTTTGGGTGGATTTTCCCGTTTGAAGTAAAGTGCTACCCTGCCTCTCTACTCATTCACGTATGTGGTCGGTTGTATCAGAAATGTCAACACTGTTGTGTTTACACAGGCGTTGACCGATGACCCTGCGCAAACAACAGCTTACCGTTAAGGTGACTCGTTAAGGTATTCTTGTCCTAATTATTCTGGAGAGGGTGTTTTGTTTTGATACCGAGGCTCTAAAATATGCGGCCGGCACGCTTGTTGTTTTTGGGGTGTGAAGGGTGTCCGGTTCTCTTATATCAAATGACTCGTCCTTAATGGTGCAGTGGTGTTTTATTCAGAGTGTGTGAACTTGATCCCACTGTGAACCCCGTGGTCCTGTGGAGGTGGACAAGGTCCAGTGCAGGCAGGGGTTTATTTTAAACTGTTATTGATCGTCTTTAAAGCCCTACATGGCCTTGCCCCTCCCTACCTCGCAGATCCCCTGCATGTCCACACACCTCGTCCAGAGCTCTGAGGTCCTCTAACCAGATGCTCCTGGTCCTGGAGGTCCCCAGATCAAGGGCTTAAAACTAGGGATGCTCGATATTGGCTTTTTTACCGATACACCGATATTGTCCAACTCTTAATTTACGATACCGATATATGCAAGGTCCCCCCCCCCCCCAAAAACTGAATAATTTCAGGTAATTAACATTACATATATCTTGTCATGGAATTATCACAACATTATGCATACTTTTGACAATAAATAAAATCTGAATTTGTTCTTACTTGCTTAAAGGTGAAATAAATGTAGTAAATCTTTTTATTTATTTTTTTGAAAACCGATACCGATCATTTCCGATATCACATTTTAATGCCAATATCGGCCGATAATATCGGACATCCCTACTTAAAACCAGAGGCGAGCGAGCCTTTGCTGTGGCTGCCCCCCGCCCGCCTCTGGTACGGTCTACCTGCTAATACTAGGTCTGCCCAGTCACTTTCCACTTTTAAATCGCTGCTTAACCCATTTAGACCTGAAACGCCTGCTAATAATGCATTATATAGCCTGCATATACACACAAATGTGTTTCCCGATTCAATGGGTTAAAACTAGGGATGTTCGATATTGGCTTTTTTACCTATACCGATATTGTCCAACTCTTAATTTCCGATACCGATATCAACCGACACCGATATATGCAGGGTCGTGTGTGTGTGTGTCCCCCCCCCCCCCCCCCCCAAAAAACGAAATAATTTCAGGTAATTAACATTACATATCTCTTGGAATTAACACAACATTATGCATACTTTTGACAATAAATAAAATCAGAATTTGTTCTTACTTGCTTGCCTGGGTAAATAAAGGTTATAGAAATGTAAAAGAAAATTAAAACGATACCGATATTTTCCGATATCACATTTTAATGCCAATATCGACCGATAATATCGGTAGGCCGATAATTAACCCATTTATTCAGCCTGGCCTTCTGAATCCCTTGTGCAGAGCATCCGCTTAGTTTTAACCCTTTCACTGCCACACTACCAAATGGTTAACCCTTTCACTTCGACAAGAAGGTTAACCCTTTCACTGCCACACGACAAAGGGTTAACCCTTTCACAACCACACGACAGTGTGGTAGTGAAATGGTTAATGCGATTTTAATGTATATTTGTTTGATATGGTTTTTGCGTAGAATACCTTGAATGTTGTGTAAATAGTTCAGCAATTCCACAGCACAATGGATAACTATATCACATGTTAAAACACTCCATAGCGCAATGGATCATACATTTATATCACATGTTAAAACACTCCACGGCGCAACGGATACCAATATCGCATGTTAAAACACAACACTCGGAACAAATCACAGAAAACGGTGTTGCTGTCAGCTTTGTCTTTTTAGTTTGAATATGCACTGAAAATTGTAATGGACTTCCTGCTTGCGTGTAACATCATTATGGATACCCAAGTATGTCAAAATCAGGTCAACACTTATGAAGCTATAGTATGTGTTAGGGCTAAAGAAAGACCTCTTTAAAATGTCATGCTTTCCCAGAGATGTTCTTAAAACGTTTACCTCATTCGGCATGAGGCGGAGAGAGAGAAAAAAAGCATACAAATCTACTAATCGACTAACAAAAGACCAAACTGACTGATTAACTGATTAAAGTGGGGGAAGCCCTAAATGTTGTATATCCCAGGTCACTACAGCTTTAGAAGCTTGGGGGTTTATTCCCTGCTGAGCAGACCTCGGTGGTGTTATTCCCTGCTGAGCAGACCTCGGTGGTGTTATTCCCTGCTGAGCAGACCTCGGTGGTGTTATTCCCTGCTGAGCAGACCTCGGTGGTGTTATTCCCTGCTGAGCAGACCTCGGTGGTGTTATTCCCTGCTGAGCAGACCTCGGTGGTGTTATTCCCTGCTGAGCAGACCTCGGTGGTGTTATTCCCTGCTGAGCAGACCTCGGTGGTGTTATTCCCTGCTGAGCAGACCTCGGTGGTGTTATTCCCTGCTGAGCAGACCTCGTGGTGTTATTCCCTGCTGAGCAGACCTCAGTGGTGTTATTCCCTGCTGAGCAGACCTCAGTGGTGTTATTCCCTGCTGAGCAGACCTCGGTGGTGTTATTCCCTGCTGAGCAGACCTCAGTTCTGTTATTCCCTGCTGAGCAGACCTCAGTTCTGTTATTCCCTGCTGAGCAGACCTCGGTGGTGTTATTCCCTGCTGAGCAGACCTCGGTGGTGTTATTCCCTGCTGAGCAGACCTCGGTGGTGTTATTCCCGGCTCCACAGAGCAGATCCCAGTCATGCTATCCCCTTCTCCACTTGTTGTCGCAAACAAAGTCGTTACACAACAGGGCTAGGCCGCTAGCTGCGCTGACCTCACGATGACACTGGTATTTAGTGTCGGGGCACTAATTCTTTCTAACGTGCACCCGAGACATTGTTACCTTTATTAATTCCTAATGGAGTATGTGTTTACTGAAACATGTTCAAACAGCCTGAGATTAGCGTGTAAATTAGCTCTGCGTTACCGATCACCCCTTTAATGGCCGCCGCCGCCGTCGTCGCTCGGGTTCTGGGGGAATACCCCCCGGTTGGGAAATGGATCTTATTTGCCATCTACCCTGGAGTTAGACAAGCAGATACCCTTTTCTTCTCTGTGCATGCATTAGGCTTAGGGAACAGCCGCACCGTTAGCCTAGCTTAGCGTCATTCACTGGAAGTAGATGTGCCAGTGTAGCCTAGTTCCCAACAGTCACCAAATACACTCCAAATACAACTCCAAAACGTTCCTGTAAACATGTTGTGACCTGTGTATTTACCACGTGGAGAAATCATTTAAATTATTTTTTGTACATTTTCGTTTTCTAAGCACATATATACTCGGATTCTTTTTTGCCGAACCACTGCTGCCTGGGCGCAGTGATTTCATCACCTCAAAAGCCCTGTTGTTTTTTGAAAAACTGGGCTTTTGAGGTGATGAAATCACTGCGCCCAGGCAGCAGTGGCTCGGCAATACAAAAATTCCGAGTATATAATGTATTGTGTTTAGAAAACTAAAATGTCAAAAAAAAAAATTATTTCTCCACGTGGTAAATACACGGGTCACAACATGTTTACAGGAACGTTTGAAATACAGCTGCAAGCTGCAATTAGCGGGGGTTCAAGCACCGGGCATATGGGTCATTGAAGCATTGATGCCCGGTGCTTGAACCCCCGCTAATTGCCGCTTGCAGCTGTATTTCATTCCAATATAAGAGAAGAAAAAGGTAATTAACTGAAACATAAAACAAATTTAAAATAAGTCCGATGACGTCAACGTTTAGTTTAGATAGATAGGTACTTTATTGATCCCCTTGGGGAAATTCCAGTGACATACACATACAGCTCATCGTCTCATTAACAACATCATATCACAATCATTACATTTTTACAGTAACAACGGCACAACATAAATCCAAACAGGCATGTACATTTGTTGACACATGTCGACTACAGAATGCCTGAGACACCGTATGCGATTGTCGGCTGCAGCAACACCGGGGTGTCATTGCGCCAGGCGGGCGGGAGGGAGGGAGGAAAGATTGTCCAGCAACGGGAGGGGCAGGGACAGGGGGATAGGACTTTGGTGATGACCGCGAAATGAAACCTATGAAGTGTGCCGCACGTTCACGTCAACGCTCACGCGCACAACACACGCTTACCTAGGATTTGACTTGATTCAACAACAAAGCAGTCGGGGCGATGGCAAGCCGAAAACGGTCGCATGTGTGGTTAGTTACACTTTACAAAGCTAGATGCAGACAACGCTCGCTGCAATATTCTATATTCTATATATATTAACTAGGGATGTTCGATATTGGCTTTTTTACCGATATATCCGATATGCCGATATTGTCCAAGTCTTAATTTCCGATACCGATATATGCGGGGTTTCCCACCCCAAAAACACAACATTATGCATACTTATGCATCACAATAAATAAAATAAGAATTTGTTCTTACTTGCATGGGTAAATAAAGGTTAAATAAATGTAAAATAAAAAAATAAAATGTAATTTTTATTTTTGAAAACCGATACCGATCATTTCCGATATTACATTTTAATGCCAACATCGGCCGATAATATCGGACATCCCTAATATTAACAAATTGTTCTAAATAAATAATAATGATAATAAATCATTTGAAGTTTGGACAAATCTTTTACAACTGAGGTAGGTAGATAAAACATTTTGAGACTAAAAAAGTACTGAAAAAAGGTACCGTTACTGGGTACCGGTATCGATTCACAGGTACCGGTATCGGGTCAAACGTGACCGGTGCCCAACCCTAATAATACTGACTGAGGCGTGTGGTTTGTGTGTGTCGGCAGATTTCACCCTGCCTTCCCTGCTGGAGGTGTTTCTCAGCCGGGAGGTGAAGGCCGTCCCTCTCCGGGCGGGTCAGGAGAAGACCGGCACCGATGCCCAGAACCCCGGGAAGAGGTCGCACGCCGGCGGCAGCAGCGGCGGCTCCTGGAAGTCCCGGAGGTCGCGCCGGACCTCCCAGAGGTACTCCGTGAGGGATGCCCGCAAGTCCCAGCTCTCCACCTCGGACTCGGACGCCAACTCCGAGGACAAGACGGCCGCCGGCCAGTCCTCCGCGGCGAGGAACCGACGCTCTCACGGCTCCACCGTCCGCGTGAGCTGCCAGCACCACCGCTCGGAGACCCTGCCGCCACTGCCGCCACAGCAGCAGTCCACCGCCACCGCCTCGGAAACCATGAGCTACCCCCACCCCCACCCCCGAGCGCCCGGCTCCCAGACACTGGACACCGAGACGCTAACGGACCCCGCCGCCATGTCCATCTTCAACCGCATGGAGAACTCGCCCTTTGACCTCTGCCACGTGCTGCTCTCCCTGCTGGAGAAGGTGTGTAAGTTCGACATGAGTATTAACCACAACCCCGGCCTGGCCGTCAGCGTGGTGCCCACTCTCACCGAGATCCTGACGGAGTTCGGGGACTGCTGCGGGCCGGGGGGCGGAGGTGGAGGAGGTGGAGGAGGAGGAGGAGGAGGAGGAGGCGGCGGGACGACGGGGGCGGAGGAGCTGGCGGGCGGCTGGACGGAGGAGCCCGTCGCCCTGGTCCAGAGGATGCTCCTGCGCACCGTCCTGCACCTGATGTCGGTGGACGTGGGCGCGGAGGGCGAGGCGCTGCCCGACAGCCTGCGCCGCAGCCTCACCGACCTGCTGCGCGCCACGCTGAAGATCCGCGGCTGCCTGGAGAGGCAGGCGGACCCGTTCGCCCCGCGGCCCAAGAAGACCCTGGAGGAGGTGGCGGACGACTTCTCCTTCTCCCGCTACCGCCACCGCGCCCTGCTGCTGCCCGAGCTGCTGGAGGGCGCGCTGCAGGTGCTGCTGGGCTGCCTGCAGGCCTCGGCGCCCAACCCCTTCTTCTTCGGCCAGGCCCTGGAGCTGGTGCACGAGTTCGTCCAGCACCGCGGCCTGGAGCTCTTCGAGGCCACGGCGCTGCGCCTGGAGCGGGCGGGCCTGGAGGAGGGGTCCCTGGGCGACGAGGCGGCGGAGCGGCTGCGCGGCCTCATCGCCGGCGTGCTGAAGATCGTCGGCGCCGTCAAGAAGGCCAAGTCGGAGCAGCTGCACCAGTCGGTGTGCGCCCGGCGCCGCCACCGGCGCTGCGAGTACTCCCACTTCCTGCACCACCACCGCGACCTCTCGGGCCTGCCGGTCTCCGCCTTCAAGCAGGCGGCGCGGCGGAACCCCTTCGAGGAGGAGGAGGGGGAGGGGGGCGAGGGCGACGCCGGGGTGCGTTACCCCGAGCGCTGCTGCTGCCTGGCCGCCTGCGCCCACCAGCTGCTGCGGCTCCTGCGGCGCCTCTCGCCCGGCGGCCCCGCCGTGCTGCAGGTGCTGGCCGGCGTGCAGGCCGTGGGCATCTGCTGCTGCATGGACCCCCGCTCCGTGGTGGGGCCCCTGCTGCACGCCTTCCAGGCCCCGGGCCTGCGCAGCTACCAGTCGCACGTGCTCAGCGTGCTGAGCCGGCTGATCCTGGACCAGCTGGGCGGCGGGCAGCCCTCGGAGAAGGCCAAGCTGGCGTCCTGTAACATCTGCACCCTGGACAGCAGCCAGCTGCCCGGTCTGGAGGAGACGCTGCAGCAGGGGGGCGGCGGGGGCGGGGGTGGGGGGGTGGAGCCGCCTTCTTCGACCTCCTCCTCCTCGGCGGCGTCGCCCCCTCCCCCTCCCCCCCCCGGCCTCTCCTCCTCCTCCTACCGCTCCCACCAGGGCATCCTGCCCAGCGGCGGCGGCAGCGCGGAGGACATGCTGTGGAAGTGGGACGCCCTGGAGGCCTACCAGGCGCTGGTGTTCGGCGAGGACCGGCAGCTGAGTCAGCAGGTGGCGGGCCACGTGTGCCACCTGACGCTGCGGGGCAACGCCGTGGTGCAGTGGCAGCTCTACACGCACATCTTCAACCCGGTGCTGCAGCGCGGCGTGGAGCTGGCGCACCACGCGCAGCAGCTGGGCGTGTCGTCCACGACGTGCGCGGAGGCGTGCACCTACCACACCCGGTGCCTGCCCGTGGAGGTGCTGCTGGTCTACCTGCAGACGCTGCCCGCCCTGCTCAAGTCCAGGTGAGCCGCTGTTGTTACCTCCATAGATATCTATAGAACACTAGATAGCTTAAGGCGGAGTCACCAGCGTCACTGAACCGCCGCCATCTTGCTCCAGTCAGCCTTGAGTGAGGGTGAGTGAGCTGCACAGACAAAAATACTCATAACTCGCTGAAATATTGACGGATTTACAAACGGGTTGGTTTGCTATAAACATCAAAGATGTAGTTATGATATATATATTTTTTTTTTTAAGATGTTTTTTTTTACAAACCGCTTGAATCATAGCCACGTTAATAATGCTTGTAATAAACCAAACCGTTTGTAAATCCGTCAATATTTCAGCGAGTTATGAGTATTTTTGTCTGTGCAGCTCACTCACTCTCACTCAAGGCTGACCTGGGCAAGATGGCGGCGGTTCAGTGACGTCGCTCTCCATTGGCCGGCAGCGCGGGTAAGCTATCTAGTGTTCTATATATATCTATGGTTGTTGTTACCTCTGTGTGTGTGTCACCTGTTATTGGGTATAGGAAGGGCATGGAAAGGCAAACGTTTAACAATGAATTCTGGGGAAATTATATTCTATAATTTTTTGTGCGGTCAATAGATACAAAAAAATTTACTAATTCAGATTCAGATTCAGAGTATTTATTTGCCACATGGAATCATACAATCAGAGTTTCTTCATTACACAATCATAATTATCATTCCATGGACAAAAGGAGCAGGAAGAAGAATAAATCTTATAGTTACCTGCCCCTTATTCCTAAACTAAACAAGTATTTACTTAATGGTCGGCGTACAACCTAATTTACACAAATAATCATTTATACCATTATACAAGAAACACACAATCCACAGTTAAACAAGACATTTTTTTATAATAATAATTATAAAGAATAGAATTTATAATTTTTTTGAATTGATAAACACTATTACATCCCTTAATCTCACAATTTTTTGTAATTAATCTAGATTCAAAATAGCATTTTTCTACTTAAGACCGAAGCTTGTAACAGATATTTACTTGAGTAAAATCATGGAATTAATGTAAAATCAACACAAAGAAAGTATGTTTAGATTCCAAGACTATTTTAATAGCTTTCTTTGAATACAGTTTCTCTCCTGTGAAATACAAATGTTCAACAAAACCATCAACATTGACTCAGCTAGACCTCTTTCTTATATCCGCGGCGCTAAGATTGAAGATTTTTCACTCCATAGATTAATCTAGATACATTTATTTTAATGCTTTAAATCATTTAAATTAATCTCCAAAGTTAAAGCATTAATTTTGACAGCCCTAATTATTTTCTATTACTTCAACTGTGTTTTTAGGAACAACCAGGACTTAACAGCTCTGAAATAGGGTTGTGATGTGGAATTTGCCATGATTAATAAACTTGGGTATTATTAAGGTATACACCGGGGAAAAATAGGCTCAATATCTGTAGAGCGCTAACTTTGATTGATTTTAATTTATTCAACTACATTTATCCACTGTGTCTGTCCGTCTACATCTGTTTCTAATACATTTTCAATGACGAGTATCCATTTGTTGGACAGATGGAATTGACAGATTTTTATATATATATATATATATATATATATATATATATATACATATATATATATATATATATTATATTTCTTTTTTAACACACTGTAATACCTTACGTCAATTTTCAATCAGTTTGTAGATGGATCAATGTAGCTATTATTTAGTGCATCGTGCAAACACACTGTTGCTGGTCTGGACTGGTCCTCTGAGCTCCTCTCCAGTCAAACATACTGCTGCTGGTCTGGACTGGTCCTCTGAGCTCCTCTCCAGTCAAACATACTGCTGCTGGTCTGGACTGGTCCTCTGAGCTCCTCTCCAGTCAAACATACTGCTGCTGGTCTGGACTGGTCCTCTGAGCTCCTCTCCAGTCAAACACACTGCTGCTGGTCTGGACTGGTCCTCTGAGCTCCTCTCCAGTCAAACACACTGTTGCTGGTCTGGACTGGTCCTCTGAGCTCCTCTCCAGTCAAACACACTGTTGCTGGTCTGGACTGGTCCTCTGAGCTCCTCTCCAGTCAAACACACTGTTGCTGGTCTGGACTGGTCCTCTGAGCTCCTCTCCAGTCAAACATACTGCTGCTGGTCTGGACTGGTCCTCTGAGCTCCTCTCCAGTCAAACATACTGCTGCTGGTCTGGACTGGTCCTCTGAGCTCCTCTCCAGTCAAACACACTGTTGCTGGTCTGGACTGGTCCTCTGAGCTCCTCTCCAGTCAAACACACTGCTGCTGATCTGGACTGGTCCTCTGAGCTCCTCTCCAGTCAAACATACTGCTGCTGGTCTGGACTGGTCCTCTGAGCTCCTCTCCAGTCAAACATACTGCTGCTGGTCTGGACTGGTCCTCTGAGCTCCTCTCCAGTCAAACACACTGCTGCTGCTGGTCTGGACTGGTCCTCTGAGCTCCTCTCCAGTCAAACACACTGTTGCTGGTCTGGACTGGTCCTCTGAGCTCCTCTCCAGTCAAACACACTGTTGCTGGTCTGGACTGGTCCTCTGAGCTCCTCTCCAGTCAAACACACTGTTGCTGGTCTGGACTGGTCCTCTGAGCTCCTCTCCAGTCAAACACACTGTTGCTGGTCTGGACTGGTCCTCTGAGCTCCTCTCCAGTCAAACACACTGTTGCTGGTCTGGACTGGTCCTCTCCAGTTGAGCTTTCTCTGCTGCAGGGTTTAAATCCGAAAGATTGCCAAGTCCTCCTCCACCGTGTGGTGTTGTCCCTAGAGCCTTCTTTCTCTCCTTCACGTTTGACGTTAAATTTACTGTAAAAGTGAGAGACCAGCAATGTACTCTGCTGCACACACCTAAAAATAGCTCTGCTGTAACGCAGACCGGTGCAGACAACAGTTTAGAATGTTTTCTGACTTAAGTATTGATAACACGCTTAGTATTTGACAAATTAGAGGTTTCTTTTTTTTATGAATGTGGTCACTGATATGCGGAAATTAACTGGATCGGTTTTTATTTCTATTAACTCATTCAGCGCCGGAGCGATATGCCCGATATAGGTCTAGTACGCCACCGCTTTAATCAATGGGGGGACTGCGAGATTTGCGAGTGCTTAAAATATATCTTCAATTATAGCTATGGGTCTAATACACCCGTCGATTATCAGTGAGTTGCTTCCAGTCAACATGTACAAAACTGATTGTTTTTTCATCTGTACATTTCCGTTTTTATACCGTTTTGAATATGAGTATAGTTTTGGTGATTCTTAGTAATTCCAGAGAAAGACGCGATAATAGCCCTTTAGTCGAATACACTAAACACGTTGTCATTTTTCGCCTGCTTATCGAATCTTCCTGAAATCAACGCTAGATCATCATTATTATCCTTCCTCGTGCAAGAATGAAAAGAGCCTCGTAGCGCGAGGCTCCCCCAGTCCCCTCCTGGGGTGGCTGGCACTCAAAGTGTTAAAGCACATCTGTTCTCCCTAGCATTTAAAAAGATTTACAGTCTGCTGCCGTAATTTGTTTGTAGTTCTGTGTGCATTGTATTGTATTTAGTCTATGTGGTTTTTACTATATTATTGATTAACTGTGAAGCACTTTCGTCAACTTTGTTGTTTTTAAACGTGCTATATAAATAAAGTTGGATTGGAGAGATGTAGTATAATACAGTAAATAAAGACAATATGACTACTGGCCAGCAGCGTAACTAGTACAAGTAAGATATGTACAGTTATATAGTTTAGTTTATTTAGGATCCCCATTAGTTGTTACCACAGTAACAACTACTCTTCCTTCAAACATAAAATCATTGTACAATCAGAATAAAACAATACGTCCATGCACATTGTACAAGCAACAACACCCAAACAAAGAATAATAATGACTGACCCTTTTAAAGCTTTATCAGTAAAATCTCAAGATCAATTCTAAAACCTACAGGCGAGAGAGGCTAGAATGGACGTCTCCTGGAGTTAGTAGTAGTAGTAGTCATCATCACACAATACAATATACACAATCATTTAACAATATTTGATTCAGGCAATGACTGAAAAGGTACAGACTGAAGCATAATGCTTATATATGCCTGTCCTATATTCTTAAAGGAAAACTCCAACATTTTGGGAAATTTGCTTATTTAACATCTTCCCTGGAGTTAGACAAGAAGATACATACCTTTTTTGTCTATCTGTATGCATTAGGCTTAGGGAACGCCCGCACCGTTAGCGTAGCTTAGCTTCATCACTGGAAGTGGGTCAGACTTCTACCCTGAAGTTCCCTACAGTCACCTACAGTCACGAAATACACTCCAAATACAACTCCAAAACGTTCCTGTAAACATGTTGTGACCTGTGTATTTACCACGTGGAGAAATAAAAAAATGATTGGAATTCGATATTTACGTTTTCTAAGCAAATATACTCTGAATTTTTGTTACCTAACCACTCCTCTCTTGGCGCAGTGATTTCACGCAACGCAGTGCTACTTTCTAACGTGACGCCAGTGTTTGTTTACATTTTCATTTCATTCAAAGGATCCGAACCGATTGAAGTTTATGGATACCATGACTACGTGTCTATTCATTCTGTTTAAACCAATGGGGGTTTTCTTCACAGTTGCAGATAAAGATTAGGCTACACTAATATTATAGTATTAAAACCGATGAGTTATATTCATTAAAGAAAGTCGATTAAATAAAAAAAATAAAAAAATACTCATTCAATCAGATTAATCACTTTATTCAAATTGAGGATTTAGTTTGAGGATATTTATATATAAAAAAATATTATTTTTAGATTTTTTTTTTATTATTATTAAAAACGAAGGTTCGAACGTCCGTTCGAAAAACCCTGACGAAGTTCGAATCCCAAAAACAGGCTTCGGGGAAACAGCTCTAAAACGATATCATGATTTCCTAGGATGAAACGAGCGACGCTCCCGCCTGTACTCCTGACATCCAGCCGCCTCTGTGCCGCTAATCCGCTCGTCACCGGATCCGCCCGCTGCAAGTCTCTCCTCCGGTCGTGGCTAATTGATGCCGTTAAATAATGAATTTCTTGTCTTTGTGAACGGGGGCGAGACGGAGGCTTGTTGACGGTCTCTGTGGCACACTGGCACAGGGTCAGAGGGTTCTTACCGCAACATTTATTTTCTCCCAAGAAGCGCGTGTCTTTTTAAAAGAACGGGAGGAGGGGGTTCATCAACATTATTACATTGATTGATTGATTTTATTGTGGATTAGAGACATCATCCAAGGGATAAAAAAACATGATAAAATGCAAGCACTTATTTCCATCATGGTCCCCCCTGGTATTAAAAAACAGGACATACATAACATTACATAACATAAAACAACATCATAAAACATTAAGATAAGAATAATAAATAAATATGCTACCCTCTCTTTCCTATGCCGATAGTCATGTTCGTACAGACTTTTTGAAGCCAGTTAACCTGGGGGCCTGTTTGCCTGAATACTTTTGATAACAAATGTTTGTTTCCGCGTCTCTGATTGGCCAGGTCATTTCTGGTCATGTGACATGTACGCCCAATCGTGGGACCGCAAGTGTCTACACTGGTTAAGCTTAGGCGCTCTTTCGAAGTTGGTTAAGGTTAGAGTTTGTCTTAGAGCATGGCGATAGAACGCCTGCCCTTCTTTCGACGGTTAAGCTTAGGCACCCTTTCGAAGTTGGTTAAGGTTAGAGTTTGTCTTAGAGCATGGCGATAGAACGCCAGGTAGTTTGCAGGCTGTTAGACCCGGAAATAGGCGCAGAACTTGCTGTCCCACGATTGGCGCACATGTCACATGACCTGGCCAATCAGAGCGCAAAACTCGCACGCGGAAACAAACATTTGTTGTCGAAAGTATTCACGCGGCCTGTTTAATGAAATGATAAGGTAGCTAGCAGTCCCAAAGACAAGGGTGTTGAATGTTGATGTTTTTTCACCTACATCATTTCATGGAGCTGTAATTAACACAACACAAGGATTCAATGTTTACTCTCAATAACTGTCAAACTAAATTAACGTGCGCAAAACAGTTTTCGGATGTGTGTGAGTGAGATTATGTGCAACATAAATCAGCCTTTCCTTTTTTCTTTTTTTGGTGTAGTTTAATATTTCACCAGACCCTTTTTCAAATTGTGGGGTAGATTACTTTCCCTCACCTGTCCACCTGTTTACCTCAAATTGAATATTACCAACATTCCAAGCCACCAGCTAGCGGTCCCCCATTGTTACAATGAGCAATGCATCTCAATAAATTTGAATATCGAGGAAACGTTTATTTATTTCAGTAATTAAATTCAAAAAGTGAAAATCATATATTATATAGATTCATTACACACAGAGTGAAATATTTCAAGCCTTTATTTCTTTTCAATGTTGATGATTATGGCTTACAGCTAATGAAAACCCAAAATTCTGTATCTGAGAAAATTTGTATATTACCTAAAACCAATACAAAGAAATATATCAGGAAATTGGTCAGGGCTCGTTTAGCATGAATCAATGTGGCGTGGAGGCAACTAATATATTTCCTCAATATTCTAATTTATTGAGATGCACCTGTATATCATCTTTTTTAATATAATCTTATCTCCTGTGCTGACACAAGCACTAACATAGTGTGGAGTGGAGAGATTACACATTACAACAAATGGCCATTAGCTATAGTGTATTAGCTCAGCAGCTGTAACAGAATAATTATATTATTTACTTTTCAAAATATTAATTACAATTTTAATTATAATGAATTAAAGGATTCTATAAAGAATGTTCCATGTTCTGTCATCTAATAATATATTCCATTATTTTTCCTGATATTTAAGTTTTTTGCCGTGGTATAGTTTTAGAATCGGTATCGTGATACTTAGGCTGGTATCGAAGTCAACATTTTGGTATCGTGACGACACTAAATTAAAGGACCACGCCAACTTTTTGTGAAATTAGCTTATTTGCCATCTACCCTGGAGTTAGACAAGCAGATACATACCCTTTTCTTCTCTGTGCATGCATTGGCTTAGGGAACAGCTGCACCGTTAGCCTAGCTTAGCGTCATTCACTGGAAATAGGTGTGCCAGTGTAGCCTAGTTCCCAACAGTCACGAAATACAACTCTAAAACGTTCCTGTAAATATGTTGTGACCTGTGTATTTACCACCTGGAGAAAAAATAAATAATAATACTTAGACATTTTAGTTTTCTAACCTCCTCCACCCGTGCGGTCCGTCGGCAGACCGCAAATGACATAATGGTCATAAATCAATATTTCTGGACTGTTCTATAAAACTAGCGATTTTACTTTCAAACGTATTCAAGTATAAACATCATGAACATGTCACAACACCATTTAGAATGTATATTATCATCAATACGTTAGTTTAGGAACAGGTTAAAGTGCTATATAGATAGATTTTCCTCTTTGGAATGTCTGTATAATCCGGGAGAGGCGACCATTTTGTAAAACATTGAACCATGGGAATTGTAGTTTTTTTGCGGCCATTTCAAGTTCAAGTTCATGTTTCAAGTTTCTTTACTAGTTGTCATACAGAAATACAAAATACTTTGCATGAAATGCTTCTTTCTGTTTTGCTCCTGAGAGTGTGCTAGATAATAACAATCGAAGCTTCGGGGCCGAGCTTCGATTTTAATTCGAAGCTTAAAAAAAAAATTATTATAATATATATATATATTTTTTTTTTTAATCTTGTTTAATGTTGTGAGACTTGTACAGCACTTTGGTAAACTTTGTTGTTTTTAAATGTGCTCTATAAATAAATAAAGTGAATTGGATTAATTAATTAAGTAGCCCCTTTCGTGACTGTGACGCAGCCAACAAGGTTTCACTCGGCTGCGCTGCCTGGGTGCAGTGGGGCTGCTCTCACAGCCAACGACATGACATTACATAATTATGTTGGAACCTTCGTCTATCAAGCAAAAAATTATATTATATTTAATTTATAATTATATCAGACAATGCACCTACAAAAGCAGATGATTACAATTAAATTAGCCAACTTGGTAACACATTAGTCATAGCAGCATAGGCATAGCCTTATTAATGTTTTGTGTGGCGTTGCCGTCGTGTACAACGATACTTACGTTTTTTATGTGATTTGACAAAATTGTTGTAGGATCTTCTGACTCACGTTGAACTTCCTTAACACTTTCCGTGCCGGCCGTGCCAGTCCTATATACCCCGTTGAGTGCCAACACTCTATTCAATGACAGAGCGCTCACATTTGTGAACGCATAAACTATATCATGATGGCTATGTGTCTAATACGACCGTCGCTTATCAATGACTTGTTTGCAGTCAACATTCTCGAAACGGATTGTTTTTTAATCGGTTCATTTCCGTTTTATACCATTTTGAAAAACGCTAGTTTTTTTAAACTTTCAGAAAAATAAAAAGATTCTGCAGGAATCGCGCTTTACTGTAATACACAAAACACGTTGTCATTTTTCGGCCTATTTATGAATAGTTTTCAAATAAACGCTAGATTATCGATAGTTTATGTGTACTTATGCACGCTATAGAAGCGGGCTGAAAAATCAGCTACACACACTCACAGCCACACACACACATATGGGACACGTTGATATATAGGTGAAAACAGCTCTGATTATCCCAAGACTGGTAAAATAGATTCCTTACCTCAGATCAGATGTTCTCCAAAAAGATTATTCCAATTCCTCATCGCCATTCCAAATATCGATTGCGTTTATTGATCCAACGCTGGGTGGTCGAAAGACATATTCCACGCTGTTCTGATGGTGGTCGATGACTGGGATCGTCTCCGGTTACTTGCCTAAGTTGCCTGACAAGTAAAATGTGGATTCTGGACTCTTTTTTCCCCATGCGCTTCATTCAGTGTAATCCAATGGGGTGCAGTACCATCCAGAGAGACGATAGGGGGTGGTATTTTCCCTGTTCGAGCTCAGACAGATCCCCACTGGTAATGTGAGGCTAGATTGATGAAAAATGAATGGAAATCGTCAGTGACTGTATTCACAGTGTCAGAAATATTTTGTCTATTACTAGGCTTGCTTAAATTGTGATGAAACAAAGGAGAATATGAATTATGATTTTTCTTTGCATCTTTGACAGTGAATAACACCATGCTAATAATGACCAAACATTAAACTGCCACTGATCTCGTTCAGTACCTTCTTGAGATCATGTGTACAAAAATTCTAAGGAAATGGATAAAGGGAAGATGATTAAACAGAAGGTTCTGTAGATACTGTACTGAATTCTCCCATCCGGACCAATGCAAATTTCAAATATTAAACAGAAGGTTCTGTAGATACTGTACTGAATTCTCCCATCCGGACCAATGCAATTTGAAATATTATTATAGAATATACAATAGCAGGCTTATAAGTTACCTTATTATAGCCAATTCGCACATTTATATATATACATATATTATCTTTCAAATGCCCGAGTTCAATTTGGATTTAGTATCACCAGGCGTGCATGAGAACAGATAATGAAATCTACTGTAATGTACAGTAGCTTTTTTATTTTTATCAGGGTGGCACCATTTTGAAACTATTTTCAAATCTAATTGTTGCTGAATGCTAACAATAGGCAAGAGAAACTAACTGCGTTTTCAAAATTTGTCAAAAACTTTACCTTTTGTGGTAGAATTATCCCGAATAATAACAGTTATTGAAATAATTCATAGAGAAATCTGAACCTTGAACCCCATAGAACTTTAAGGGAAGTGTAGTTTTCCAAAATTCCAATGCAGAACCAGACCTATGGATCTCCGTTACAAAATGGGAAAATAGAGGCAAAACGGCGCTACAGGGATAAAATTGAACTTCAATATGAACAGGCTGACTCTAGAGGTATGTGGCAGGGCCTCGGAACGATGACAGATTACAAACGTCAACAAAGTCTCCCTTCAACACACAGAACCCAGTGAGCATGAATAACCAGGCTCCAGCTGTGCTGAGGCACAATGCCCCCACGACGAGACACAACGGCTATAATCCAAGACCCGTGAATGATTCATACGCCGCCGCAATGTTATAATTCTTTGTAGCCGCGGGCGCGCGTGAGAGGCTCACCTTTCAAACGGCGGGGCTGATGACGCTGCCCGTTCGGCGCGCGGGCGTTTTGCAAATTTCACACCATGTTTGTGCTTATGATGCCCGCCGATCGTTAATACACAAGAGTCACATGCATATACATAAACCGTGCATACAATATACCTCTGTGTGCGTTGGAGTGGTCGGGGGGTCTTAGGTTGCATGCTCACAACAAAGTCACATGCATGTAAATGGGAATCCTGGTGCATAAACCTATTATTATAATATTCCTTTTAATCATAATGTTGTTGCTTTTATGTCCTTATTTGACATTTGTACGTTATCTTCCAGCCATTGCCGTATAGCGGAAATAATGAAGTGCCGTTTTCTCATGTCACCCCTCTCTTTCTCTCTCTCTATTTCTCTCTCTCTCTGTTTCTCTGTCTGTCTCTCTCTCTCTCTCTCTCTCTCTCTCTCTCTCTCTCTCTCTCTCTCTCTCTCTCTCTCTGTCTCTCCATGTCTCTCTCCTGTCTCTCCTCTGTCTTTCTCTCTGTCTCTCCCTCTCTCTCCCACTCTGTCTGTCTCTCTCCCTCTCTGTCTGTCTCTCTTTCCCTCCCTATCTCTCTCTCTCTCCCTCTCTGTCTGTTTCTCTCTCTCTGTGTGTGTGTCTCTCTCTCTCTCTCTCTCTCTCTCTCTCTCTCTCTCTCTCTCTCTCTCTCTCTCTCTCTCTCTCTCTCTCTCTCTCTCCCTCTCTGTCTCTCCCTCTCTGTCTCTCTCTCTCTCTCTCTCTCTCTCTCTCTCTCTCTCTCTCTCTCTATCTCTCTCTCTCTCTCTCTCTCTCTCTCTCTCTCTCTCTCTCTCTCTCTCACTCTCTCTCTGGCGTGCGTAGTGTCTGTCTAATGAAGCTGAAGTGCCTTTAAACACTTTCTTCACCCTGTGCTCTGAGTCACAGAATCACACCACTTTTTTTTTTACAAGTATTGAATATCTACAGGCTACAGATCTCCTGGGAAGGCGCTTTGAGAGGAGTTAATAATTAGTGAACGGACTGCATTTATATTTAGCAGCTTTTATCCAAATTGCTTTACACCTCGTGCCTCACATTCACCCCCTCTCTCTCTCACACACCGAGATCGGAGGAGACCATGGCCGGCGTGTCGATCAGGGGCGGAGCTAGGGGGTGGCTACTGGGGCTCAAGCCCCGAATGTTTTCTGAAAAGCCCCGAATCTATTAAAAAAAAAATAATAATTATGTGTTTTTTTTTTTTTTTTACAATTCATCATTGTTACATGAAAATATGTTTGCACCAGATTTAGCAGAAGCTAATTCCCATCTGTGGTCTATCCAGCTGCTAACTGTGAGTTAAGTCTTGGTGTCATGGTAGACTCAGAACTAAGCTTTAAATCACAATCAACAAGTTGACAAAAACTTAATTCTTCCACCTTAGAAACATAGCTAAAGTACGGCCATTTATAAATCAAAAGGACGCTGAAAACCAGATCCATGCCTTTATCTTAAGCCAACTCGACTACTGTAATGCACTCCTTACCGGCCTCCCGAAAAAATACGATACGATGATAACTATTTTATTGCAATGCACTATTGCATTATTTTATTCTATTTTACTAACTATTTTATTGCACTGCACTATTTTACTTTGTATCAGTGAATCATAGACGCCTGGCCATAAGAGCATTCGGAGCATCTCTGCTCTCCCACTATTGAACTTGGGGGAGCAAAGGTATGATCTTGCTCCACCACTTTTTGATCATATGAAAAATATGATATACCCCCCCCCCAATATATAAATCTAACCATAACTACGTTATGGTTAACTGAGTTTTATAGTGAAAAGAGCAGCTTTATTGGTCAATATTGAAGGCTCTATATTGCAGGAAATTGCACGTACAGGTTAATTAAATTTTAAAAAAATCTGCCGTGGAGGGGGTCGTGCCTGACCCCCTACAAACCACCCCTTGCCTGCAAAAAAAATTTAAATTATTAAAAAATTGAAAAAAAAAAAACATTGAAAAAAGAAAAAAAAAAACGGGGGGGGGGGGGGGCACCTATCTGGGCTAAGCCCCGGATCTCCTATAATCCTAAATCCGCCCCTGGTGTCGATGTGTCCTTGAGCAAGAAGACACTTAACCCCTAATTGCTCCCGACGAGCAGGTCGGCTCCTTGCGTGGTCGCCTCCACCGTCGGTGTGTGAATGTGTGAGTGAGTGGGTAAATGTCGGGCAGCAACGGTTGCCAAATACTTACTGTCAAATTACAGTAAAATCAAATAAATTTACAGATTACAACCTTTATTTAATGGTTAATATTTTTGATAAAAAGGGAATTTCCTTTTATTTTTAATTTTTTTACACAAGTGCCTACTTCGGTGTCTATCTGTAGACCTGCTTGTATGTATTATGGATGAATGTTCCGTGTGTGTGCGGGGAGGGCGGGGGATTTATGTTCTGTCTATAATTCTGTTTCTTGGAGAATGCCCCTCCACAGAGCTCATCAGCCCCTCCACAGCGCTCTCATCAGCCCCTCCACAGAGCTCTCATCAGCCCCTCCACACAGCTCTCATCAGCCCTCCACAGAGCTCTCATCAGCCCCTCCACAGCGCTCTCATCAGCCCCTCCACAGAGCTCTCATCAGCCCCTCCACAGCGCTCTCATCAGCCCCTCCACAGAGCTCTCATCAGCCCCTCCACAGAGCTCTCATCAGCCCCTCCACACAGCTCTCATCAGCCCCTCCACAGAGCTCTCATCAGCCCCTCCACAGCGCTCTCATCAGCCCCTCCACAGAGCTCCCATCAGCCCCTCCACAGAGCTCTCATCAGCCCCTCCACAGCGCTCCCATCAGCCCCTCCACAGAGCTCTCATCAGCCCCTCCACAGAGCCCTCATCAGCCCCTCCACAGAGCTCTCATCAGCCCCTCCACAGAGCTGCCATCAGCCCCTCCACAGAGCTCCCATCAGCCCCTCCACACAGCTCTCATCAGCCCCTCCACAGAGCTGCCATCAGCCCCTCCACACAGCTCTCATCAGCCCCTCCACACAGCTCTCATCAGCCCCTCCACACAGCTCTCATCAGCCCCTCCACAGAGCTCTCATCAGCCCCTCCACAGAGCTGCCATCAGCCCCTCCACAGAGCTCCCATCAGCCCCTCCACAGAGCTCCCATCAGCCCCTCCACAGAGCTCTCATCAGCCCCTCCACACAGCTCTCATCAGCCCCTCCACAGCGCTCTCATCAGCCCCTCCACACAGCTCTCATCAGCCCCTCCACAGAGCTCTCATCAGCCCCTCCACACAGCTCTCATCAGCCCCTCCACAGAGCTCCCATCAGCCCCTCCACAGAGCTCCCATCAGCCCCTCCACAGAGCTCTCATCAGCCCCTCCACACAGCTCTCATCAGCCCCTCCACACAGCTCTCATCAGCCCCTCCACACAGCTCTCATCAGCCCCTCCACAGAGCTCTCATCAGCCCCTCCACACAGCTCTCATCAGCCCCTCCACACAGCTCTCATCAGCCCCTCCACAGAGCTCCCATCAGCCCCTCCACAGAGCTCTCATCAGCCCCTCCACAGAGCTCTCATCAGCCCCTCCACACAGCTCTCATCAGCCCCTCCACAGAGCTCCCATCAGCCCCTCCACACAGCTCTCATCAGCCCCTCCACAGAGCTCTCATCAGCCCCTCCACACAGCTCTCATCAGCCCCTCCACAGAGCTCTCATCAGCCCCTCCACAGAGCTCTCATCAGCCCCTCCACAGAGCTCTCATCAGCCCCTCCACAGAGCTCTCATCAGCCCCTCCACAGAGCTCTCATCAGCCCCTCCACAGAGCCCTCATCAGCCCCTCCACAGCGCTCTCATCAGCCCCTCCACAGAGCTCTCATCAGCCCCTCCACAGAGCCCTCATCAGCCCCTCCACAGAGCTCTCATCAGCCCCTCCACAGAGCCCTCATCAGCCCCTCCACAGAGCTCCCATCAGCCCCTCCACAGAGCTCTCATCAGCCCCTCCACAGAGCTCTCATCAGCCCCTCCACAGAGCTCTCATCAGCCCCTCCACAGAGCTCTCATCTCATAAATGCAGTCCGTTCACCTGCTGAACATCCTTACTCCTACCTTGCTCCGATACGTACAATAATATGTTCTACTGTGACGGCAGTGATCGGCGCAGGCAGGAGAATTATTAGCCTGTAGATATTCAATACTTGTAAAAAAAAAAAAAAAAAAAAACGTGTTGTGATTCTGTGACTCAGAGCACAGGGTGAAGAAAGTGTTTAAAGGCACTTCAGCTTCATTAGACAGACACTACGAGAGGGAGGGAGGGAGAGAGGGAGAGAGGGAGGGAGGGAGGGAGGGAGAGATGGAGAGAGGGAGAGAGGGAGAGAGAGAGACTCATTGTCATTTATAATCACTATATCTGATAATGGCTTCAAGTCATGTTGCTCTTCCACTAAATATCCCTCTAACCTTGGCGACTCTGGAGTGTGGTGACCCCCCCCCCCCCCCTCCCTCCAAACTCCCTCAAGCTTGTCATCGTTAATCAGTGCTATCGGTACCGCGTGCGTATCTGCATAAAGGTGTTTTAAGAAGGCGGGGGTTGGGTGTCGGTTATGTTGTTCAGATGCCAAATACACCATGACACACGTTCCCCTTCCCTCTTATGTTTTCAAGTTTTTGTTTCATTTGTCACATATGAGGTATTACAGTGAAATGCTTCGTTCTGTATGAGCCTCCTGAGATTGTGCTTCATACAGTAAAAAAGTAAAAAGACCAAATACTATTCAAGTCAAGTCATTTATTTATAAAGCACGTTTAAAAAAAACTCAAGAGCCAACCAAAGTGCCTGTACCGTCGAAGCATAAAATTCATAATACAAAATGACAGAAAAGGCACAGCGGGACAAGACAACACAGGGATAGAGTAGCACAAAGTACAGTATAGCACACAGGGGAGAGAAGACCACAAGCACAGATACAGAGGGGAAGGGGCGAGATACAATTGCATGGGAGTGTGTGAGTTAGGGTGTGGGAAAATCAGGGTTTATTGAAGGCTAGGGAGTAAAAATGAGATACAAAATATACAATATGCAAAGGCGAGGTAGAGATGCAGTGTAAATATTTTATTAATAAATACACAAATAAAATATGGTGTGGTGCTCAAAAGTGTTGAAAGTGAATGTTAAAGGTGAGTGTGTGTGTGTTCCCCCCCCCCCCCCCCCCCCTCTGCCCCTCCCCCTGGGGTCGTCTCTTGCTTATTCCCGGCGGAGATATTTGAAATAATAGAAATGGAACGGAATATAAAACTAGAAAAATACTATTATTCGCCGCTCGACCGCCTGGGACGCCTTCCCCTCTTTGCCCTCCTCCTCCTCCTCTTCCTCTCGGGCGCGGAGGCTGAGAGCGCAGTAACGGCGTGATTCATCACGCAGCGGGTGGAGGCGAGGTGCAGGGGTCAGCGACAGGCTGAGAATCCACCGCGGAGAGAGAGACCCATCCCGCGGCTCGTGATCCATCGAAACGCAGAGAGAGGGAGGGGAGAGAGGGAGGGAGAGAGAGGGAGGGAGAGAGACCCATCCTGTGGCTCGTGATCCATCGAAACGCAGAGAGAGGGAGGGAGGGAGACCGATCCCGTGGCTTGTGATCCATCGAAACGCAGAGAGAGAGGGAGGGGAGAGGGAGGGAGAGAGACCGATCCCATGGCTTGTGATCCATCGAAATGCAGAGAGAGAGGGAGGGGAGAGAGGGAGGGAGGGAGAGAGACCGATCCCATGGCTTGTGATCCATCGAAATGCAGAGAGAGAGGGAGGGGAGAGAGGGAGGGAGGGAGAGAGACCCATCCCGCGGCTCGTGATCCATCGAAACGCAGAGAGAGAGGGAGGGGAGAGAGGGAGGGAGAGAGACCGATCCCGTGGCTCGTGATCCATCGAAACGCAGAGAGAGGGAGGCAGGGAGGGAGGGAGGGAGAGAGGGTGAGAGTGAAAGAGGGGGGACGACGTGTATTTATTTAAAAAATTTTAACAATAGAGCTGAATGGATAACTGTCGATTTTAAAACGGTTTTCATTTAGATTTCTCTTTCAAGGTGAGAGATCCGAGGTTTTCCTTCACTCTGTGGCGAGTTTTTTTGTGACCGTATGTGACCTAGTTTTTTCTGTTTTCGCACTCCTCACACATGCAGTAGGACAGTGATCACTATTTCCTAGATCAAAACACCATTGATCACTATTACCTAGATCAAAAACACCAGTGATCACTATTACCTAGATCAAAAACACCAGTGATCACTATTGCCTAGATCAAAACACCAGTGATCACTATTACCTAGATCAAAACACCAGTGATCACTATTACCTAGATCAAAAACACCAGTGATCACTATTACCTAGATCAAAAACACCAGTGATCACTATTACCTAGATCAAAACACCATTGATCACTATTACCTAGATCAAAAACACCAGTGATCACTATTGCCTAGATCAAAAACACCAGTGATCACTATTGCCTAGATCAAAAACACCAGTGATCACTATTGCGTTGATCAAAAACACCAGTGATCACTATTACCTAGATCAAAAACACCGGTGATCACTATTACCTAGATCAAAACACCAGTGATCACTATTACCTAGATCAAAACACCAGTGATCACTATTACCTAGATCAAAACACCAGTGATCACTATTACCTAGATCAAAACACCAGTGATCACTATTACCTTGATCAAAACACCAGTGATCACTATTACCTAGATCAAAACACCAGTGATCACTATTACCTAGATCAAAAACACCAGTGATCACTATTACCTAGATCAAAAACACCAGTGATCACTATTGCCTAGATCAAAAACACCAGTGATCACTATTGCTTAGATCAAAAACACCAGTGATCACTATTGCGTTGATCAAAAACACCAGTGATCACTATTACCTAGATCAAAAACACCAGTGATCACTATTACCTAGATCAAAACACCAGTGATCACTATTACCTAGATCAAAACACCAGTGATCACTATTACCTAGATCAAAACACCAGTGATCACTATTACCTAGATCAAAACACCAGTGATCACTATTACCTTGATCAAAACACCAGTGATCACTATTACCTAGATCAAAACACCAGTGATCACTATTACCTAGATCAAAAACACCAGTGATCACTATTACCTAGATCAAAAACACCAGTGATCACAATTCTGTCAATTCTATTGGAAAATACAAGATCAATTAGTGTGGATTTTGAGCAGTCTTTCAAGTTGTGTCAAGTCGGTTCTGTTATCATCTGGGTTAGGTTTAGGTCACCACTGACTTCCTTTAGGTGATCCGAGTTACTATTCAGCCAGTTCAACTTAAAATCTCCCACCGCCAATAGTTCATCAGAAAAACGAGAAAGGAGGTTTGCTAAAGTGTCTACCATTTCTGTGCCAGCAGCTGGGGGTCTATACACACGCCTATTACAACCACTGAGGAGGGCCCCAACTGGATCTTTAAAGTAGGGATGTCCGATATTATCGACCTACCGATATTGGCATTAAAATGTGATATCGGAAAATAAAAAAAATAAAAATTGTTTTTGTTGTTTTACATTTCTATAACCTTTATTTACCCAGGCAAGCAAGTAAGAACAAATTCTGATTTTATTTATTGTCAAAAGTATGCATAATGTTGTGTTAATTCCATAACAAGAGATATGTAATGTTAATTACCTGAAATTTTTCCGTTTTTTGGGGGGGAAACCCTGCATATATTGATATCGGTATCGGAAATTAAGAGTTGGACTATATCGGTATCTGTAAAAAAGCCAATATCGAGCATCCCTACTTTAAAGCAATACATTCAAGTTTGTATCTAAAATGGGTACCGATAAACTCACGTTGACATACGACCAGAATGGCTTAGAGCTTTTGTATTATTCCTGCCTGTTTTCCTGCCTGTTGCTGAAAGATGGGACAGAAAACCCACAAGGTACAGTCCAAAGCACGGCTGCATTTGGCCTTTGGATGACGGCGTTAACTTTCCAACCCGCTCCCAACTTGTCGTCTGATCTTGTCGTTGCAGCAGGGTGATCCGAGACCTCTTCCTGAGCTGCAACGGGCTGAACCAGGTGACGGAGCTCATCTACCTGGACCAGACGCGCTCCTGGGCCCTGAAGGTGTTCCAGACCCTGATCCTCGGGGGCGTCCACGGAGACCACCAGGCGGACGGGGCGCTCCAGGATCCGGAGACCGCCGACGCCCAGGAAAGAGAGGCCGTCCTGGGCCTGGCCGAGGAGCTGGGGTCCCGGGGCGCCCCCGGCGAGGGCCCGCAGAGCCTCAGCAAGTTCTACGAGGGCCTGAAGGACGCGTGCCCCGGACGGCGGAGGAGCGGGGCGGCGAGCGCCGGCGGCGGCCGCGGGGAGGCCCACCTCAACACCATCAACCTCTTCCTGTGCGTCGCCTTCCTCTGCGTCAGCAAGGAGGCGGACTCCGACCGCGACTCCTCGGCCAACGACTCCGAGGACACGTCGGGCTACGACAGCACGGCCAGCGAGCCCCTGGGCGGCCGGCTGCCCTGCCTGTCGCCCGACAGCGTGGCGCTGCCCTCCAAGGAGCAGGTGCGCCGCGCCGCCGACGTGTGGTCGGTGTGCCGCTGGATCTACCTGGCCAGCCCCGTGTTCCAGAGGCAGTTCTTCCGCCTGGGCGGCCTGGACGTCTGCTCGCGCCTCATGGCCATGGTCATCCAGAAGCTCACCTCCAAGACCACCAAGGACGGGAAGGGCAAGAAGAAGAGCAAGGGCGGCAAGGCCAGCCCGTCCGGCCCGGAGTCCCCCGCCCCCGCCCCCTCCTCCGCCGTGGCCCCTCCGGAGGAGGAGCCCGGCTCTACCTCGCCGGGGGCGGAGGAGACGACGACGACCCACGACGCGGCCGACGACCCCCTCAGCCCGGGCCCCGCCGAGGGGAAGACCAAAGACCCGGCCGGGAAGCTGGAGGAGGAGTGGCCGCTGCAGAGCATCCGTCTCCTGGAGGCGCTGCTGGCCATCTGTCTCCACAGCGCCAACTCGGCGCTGCAGAGGATCGAGCCGGAGCTCTCCTTTCAGGTACGCTGTCCGCGCCCATGGCTGTACGCACCCACCCACACGCATCTTTCTACATCCTAGGGATGGGCAAAACTCACACAGTTTCTATTTGATAGTCACTATAGGGAAATATTCAAATACGAATAAATTTTTTTTTACACTAGGAGTCGCAGCAGGCTAACGTTATTTTCCAGGAACAAAAGCATGAATTCCGAAAGTTAACTCGTTTGATTGATTGGACATTTTATTAACAGATTGCAGAATGGGTACAATACAGTACGGCTCAATAAAACACACAATTGTTTACTTTCATCTTGTTTACATCAGGGTCCCCCATTTTCAATTCATAACAATTGATGCTTGAAATGTCTGAGCTTCCAAGTTAACGTATGGTTTTGTTTTTACTTAATAGCAAACGTGAGATAATCCAACAAGCGAGCTGTCATTGTTAACAGCTAACACTAACGCACCAAGCTAGCCGGCTGCTGTCATTGCTAACGGCTAACGCTAGCGCACCAAGCTAGCCGGCTGCTGTCATTGTTAACAGCTAACGCTAACGCACCAAGCTAGCCGGCTGCTGTCATTGCTAACAGCTAACGCTAGCGCACCAAGCTAGCCGGCTGCTGTCATTGCTAACAGCTAACGCTAGCGCACCAAGCTAGCCGGCTGCTGTCATTGCTAACGGCTAACGCTAGCACACCAAGCTAGCCGACTGCTGTCATTGCTAACAGCTAACGCTAGTGCACCAAGCTAGCCGGCTGCTGTCATTGCTAACAGCTAACGCTAGCGCACCAAGCTATCCGGCTGCTGTCATTGCTAAGGGATCATCCCTATGTTCCCCGGGTCCTATGTTCCCCGGGTCCTATGTTCCCAGAGTGATTGATTAATTGATTGAACATTTTATAAATGTTTATTATTTTATTAATTATTAATGTCCGCCTTGTTTCGAACTGGTTAAGCTTAGGCCCTCTTTCGAAGTTGGTTAAGGTTAGAGTTTGGAATCAGGGCTGGTGGTCTAAAATGTTCAATCAATCAATCAATCAATCAATCGGGGAACATAGGACCCGGGGAACATAGGACCCGGGGAACATAGACATGCTCCCATTGCTAACAGCTAACGCTAGCGCACCAAGCTAGCTGGCTGCTCCCATTGCTAACAGCTAACGCTAGCGCACCAAGCTAGCCGGCTGCTGTCATTGCTAACAGCTAACGCTAGCGCACCAAGCTAGCCGGCTGCTGTCATTGCTAACAGCTAACGCTAGCGCACCAAGCTAGCCGGCTGCTGTCACTGCTAACGGCTAACGCTAGCGCACCAAGCTAGCCGGCTGCTGTCATTGCTAACGGCTAACGCTCCCTGTCTGCCGTCCTCTGCAGCTGCAGTCCGTGGAGGAGACCCTGTGCGAGGTGAGGGACCAGCTGTCTGGCTCCGGCGTGGTGAGCTCCGACCTGGCCGTGCCCCTGTTCGACTCCCTGCTGAGGGTGGCCCTGGCCGAGGTGTCCTCCTGCCCCGCAGCGCCCGAGGAGAAGCCTGAGAGGGTGAGTCCTGACCGGGGGAGTCCTCCTGATCGGGTGGAGGGGTTACGGATGCACCTTTTGATATTGAACTTTAAAAGGGGCATTTGACCTATACTCTGAACTCTTATTTAGTCAAACTGTGGGTGAATATGAGTAAGTATTTACTCAGACAAAGGTAGGCTTGACATTAACAAAATGCGGGTAGACCGTGCAGAGTCACCGTTTTAGAGTCGTAGTGAAGAGTCTCTCTCGCTCTCTCTCTCTCTCTCTCTCTCTCTCTCTCTCTCTCTCTCGCTCTCTCTGGTGCACGCTTACTTGCGTCGCGCGTAATGAGATTCTCTGTCTCAAGTAGCCAAACTTTACACTATAAAAACGAACTGGATATTTGGATAGTGTGTGTGTGTGTGATTTTTGGCTGGGGAAAATGCTGAGTGGCTAGTGACTTTGGAAACCACTAGCCACAGTGGCTGGTGAGCCAACAAGCCCTGCTTACAACTAGGGCTGGGCGATATGGCAAACATTTTTAAATCCGATTTCCGATTTTTTTTTTTTTTTTTTTTGATATTTTTTCCCCCCTCCTTTTTCCTCCGATTTTCTCCCATCCCAATGTTAGTCGTTATGCCAATTCTATTCCCAATCCCCTTCCTGGTCGCTGCACACTTACCCCCCACAGTCGGTCTGGGAGAGTGGAGGCTATCACGTGCTTCCTCCGACACACGTCTAGCCAATCAACCGCTTCTTTTCACCTGGCAGCGCGGATCCTCCCCGAGAGGGCGTAGCGTATGGAAGGATCACACTATCCCCCTTAGATTCTATCCGCGCTGAGCAGGCGCCCCGACCGAACTGTAGGAGTCGCTGTTTACAACGACCCGGACCCACCCCGCCAGCTTCTCCCACCCTCTAATACTGCCAATTGTATTAGTGTGAACGGCCAGCCAAGCTGGTGACAACCCCGGAGCTGTGAGATGGATTCGAACAGGCGAATCCAGCGTCTCCGGGGTTGGTGACGAACGCAATCTCCGCTACGCCACCTGACCGCCTCCGATTTCCGATTTTAATCGATTTTTTTTTCTCTTGAAAACTAGAAACGCCAAGGAAATCATATATATACTCCCTGTATATATACTATATCTAAACTATACTATACAAGAACCACATCGGTTCTTTCCTTAAAGTGAACTTTTTTATTCCTCATTCCTTTAAAGTGACCTTTCCATTTAGTTTAAAGTGACATTTAGTTTAAAGCGATTCTTTAAAGCGACTGCAGCATGCGTATGTGTGTGCTCATGTGTACTTGTGTGTGGAGTGTTCAGTGTTCTGATGGCCTGGGGGAAGAAGCTGAGCCGTAGTCTCTCTGTTCTCGTTGCGTATGTACGTAGGCGCTTGCCTGACCGCAGCATCTTGAACAGGCTGTTGTTGGGGTGGTGGGGGTCTTTCATTATTCTGCAGGATTTGCACCTCCTGTTGTATATAAGTCCTGCATCTTGGGTTGCGGCTGGGTGGCATAGAGGTCCAAGCACTCGCCTACCACCGCAGAGACGCTGGTTTCGATTCCCGGTGTCAGCGGTACCTTCGGCTTGGTCCGTCGTCCCTACAAACACGATTGTCAGTGGGGTATATGAGTCCTGGTCCTACTGGTTGCCTGTTCAGCGGGGAGGGGATCTGGGGGAGATGGCGTGAACCTTCCAGCACACGTTACGCTCTCCCAGTGAAACTCCTCGTCGGGTGAAGAGAAGCATTCTTTGTGATAGTCTACACCCTCCCCAGACCAACGGCAGGGCAGCATCTGGTAGTCTACACCCTCCCCAGACCAACAGCAGGGCAGCATCTGGTAGTCTACACCCTCCCCAGACCAACAGCAGGGCAGCATGTGGTAGTCTACACCCTCCCCAGACCAACAGCAGGGCAGCATCTGGTAGTCTACACCCTCCCCAGACCAACAGCAGGGCAGCATCTGGTAGTCTACTCTACACTCTCCCCAGACCAACAGTAGGGCAGGGTGGGGATTGGCATAATGACTAAATTGGGGGATGGGAGAAAAGATAGAAAGACTCAAAAACAATTCTTGTCCAGACATCACATGAGGACAAAATTCAATTGACCCTCGACATTTCCCAAAACCAATGAATTTGTGCACATTCTGGGTATGTGCAAAATAAATAAATACCAATTTGATCCATTGCTTTTAATAATAATTTCTTGGATTTATATAGCGCCTTTCATGAGACCCAAGGCGCTTTTTACGGAACAGTGTCGTCGTAGACCATTCGTTTGGCGTCAATAGACAGAAATGACTGTATTTGGGTAAATAAACGAGGCCTATTTATGCAGAATATATTGAGCCCCTGGTGTGTTTTATCCTTGAGCTGACTGGCCTCCAGGTGGGGAGAGAACAAGAAGAGGTTGATTAATGTTACTTTATAGACCAGAAGAAGAAGTTGATTAATGTTACTTTATAGACCAGAAGAAAAACTTGATTAATGTTTTATTAACTTTATCAATGTATATGATTTCCTTCCCCTTAGTTTGTCCCCCTCTTCAGTTAAGTGCCTTGGGTTCCTTGAAAGGCGCTTTATAAATTTAATAAATTATTATTATTATGATGTCTAAAAGGTGTATGAATCCTGTCTATAGCAGCTCTAAGCCGTCCTGCCTCCCTCCTAAGGACACGCATGACTGGGCAGAGGCATGAGCTCATACCAGAGATGTTGCACCAAGCGACATGATTCAAGTGACTTTTAATTTCCTGGAATGTGTTACGTGGGTTTTCACGAGGCAAGCCACCCACCACCATTATTACCACCACTACCACCACCATTACCACCACCATCACCACCACCACCATTACCACCACCACCATCATCACCACCACCACCATTACCACCACTACCACCACCATCACCCACCACCATTACCACCACCACCACCATCACCCACCACCATTACCACCACCACCATTACCACCACCACCACCACCACCACCACCACCATTACCACCACCACCACCATTACCACCATTACCACCACCACCACCATCACCCACCACCATTACCACCACCACCATCACCCACCACCATTACCACCACCACCATTACCACCACCACCATCACCCACCACCATTACCACCACCACCATTACCACCACCACCATCACCCACCACCATTACCACCACCACCACCATTACCAACACCACCATTACCCACCACCATTACCACCACCACCACCACCCACAACCATCACCACCCACCACCACCACTACCACCACCACCATCACCACCATCACCACCACCACCCACCACCACCACCACTACCACCACCACCACCCACCACTCCCACCATCACCACCACCAGGCATGCGTTGCTCATGGGACGCGGTTGCACACCGTGCAAACCAGTCTTTGAGCAGAAGCACGCGCACGCACATGCACGGATGTGTACGCGCGTGCACACAGGAATGCGCTGCACTCGACTGATGCGCCAACCGTGATGCGCCAAGTACTACTTTGCATAACAATACGACCGGTCGTCAGGTGTGTTCAAATACGTTCTCAGATACATTCACACACAACTTGTGAATGAAATGTGCTACATTCCATTCGTAGAGGCAATTAGGCACTGTCTTTAGTCTGTGTATGCGAGGGAACATTTATGCGCATGCGCTCGGGAGCGCTCGTGCACGTGGCGTCATTAAAACATAGTGCAACCAGTCGTCCCATGAGCAACGCATGCCTGACCACCACTCCCACCATCACCACCCACCACCCACCACCACTCCCACCATCACCACCCACCACCATCCCCACCACCACCACCACTCCCACCATCACCACCCACCACCACCATTACCACCACCACCACCACCACTCCCACCATCACCACCCACCACCACCACCACCACCATCACCACCACTCCCACCATCACCATCCACCACCCACCACCACTCCCACCACCACCATTACCACCACCACCACTCCCACCATCACCACCCACCACCACCACCACCACCATCACCACCACTCCCACCATCACCATCCACCACCCACCACCACCACCACCACTCCCACCATCACCACCCACCACCACCACCACCACTCCCACCATCACCACCCACCACCACCACCACCACTCCCACCATCACCACCACCCACCACCACCACCACTCCCACCATCACCACCCACCACCACCACCACCACCACCCACCACCACCACCACTCCCACCACCCACCACCCACCACCACTCCCACCATCACCACCCACCACCCACCACCACCACCACCACCTCAGGAGAGAATACCGGTTCTGTTCACATCAATAGTGTAGAGGTTTTGTATTTTTTCTGCGCTAACGAAAGGTCAGAAATGTTGCGCGTGTGCAAGGCCATCTCTATCCCTGTTTCCAGGGTTCATCTGCGGGGCGGATTTCAAATTATCTTTGGGGGGAGCAGATGAAACGATATAAAATATATGAAATGTTTTTGTATTCAAGTTGTTGTCTTTTGCGGTGCTACCGGGAGCTTGGTGTGTCTGGCGAAAGCTTGTATGGAATGCGCAATAATTTTAATCGGTGCAGCCGCCAGTTCCGTGTCACAATGTGTTTTTTTTGCTAGTATGGTTGTGAAATTAGTATAAAACTTTGCTCTAAGTGATATTAAAAAAAGGTAATTAAAAAAAGTCTTAAATGATCCCCCGGTACCGTCACGGGGCGATCCCTTTAGACCAGGGGTTCTCAAACCTTTTTATACCACGACCCTAGAAAATTGTATTACAGCACTATGTTATCAATACACATTTATAAACTAGGCATATTTAGCCAAAATATGTTGCCAGAACATTAAAAAAAAAAATAGCTTTTTTATAATTTTCACGACCCCACTTTGGGTCGCGACCCGTAGTTTGAGAACCGCTGCTTTAGACACAATATTGATGGTCATCATCTGGACATCAGGACGCCCTTAGTTTCAGGCCCTGGGCAATGCAGCAGTGTGGCCTTTAGAGCAGCCAGAGATCTGCAGGAAGGAAGGGCTGATTCCTGTGAAACAAGTCGTTCCATTATGTAGAAAAATTTGGGCCCTCTGGGTTTGTTTGTTTTCCCCCCCGGTTCAGCCGGTTTCCCAGGCTTATATGCAACCGCCTGTGTTAACCGTGTCTTCAGAATCCCATCATTACAAGCAAACCATCTTCCCTGCAATTTTTTTTTATGCTTGCCGTTTGGATAAAAGCGCTCACTCGTAGCGCGGGGGGACCTTAAAGAACCGTAAGGACAGAGAGTCGCTATGTTCTCCGGGTGTAGCGGAGTAGGTCATCTGACGCTTCTTGGCCGAACCTTCTCGTCGAGATGATTAGCCCGCCGGTGTAGCGGCAGGGTGTGTCGAAATGTTTCTTACCGTCTTAAAATGCCTGTCTGATTAAGCTGGTTCCAAAACCCCGGGTGGATTTGGGACGTTTATATAACAAGAGTTACGCTTCGGTGATCCCCGTCTCTCAGTAGCTTAGCTCTTTCTCAATGAGGAGCTTTGGTCTGGGGGTGGGGGGGGGGGGTATTCACTTAACGGTTATGACTATGTGCTGTATTGCTCCGAGGTTTTAGGGATTTAGCTGCCCTTTTTCCCACGGAAGGATTGCTGTTTCGAAGTGTTCTTCGGTTCCACCTGCAGTTTGACGATCGTAGTTGCCGGATTTTCCGTTTCGCGGTATTCGGGGCGTCTCATGCTGCTTTATGTTTTGATCCTGGAAAATGCTATAGAAGGTATTTATGTGTGCATGCGTGTGTGTGTGTGTGTGTGTGTGTGTGTGTGTGTGAGAGAGTAATGCGGGTATAATCCTTTACATACCTGTTTTATACTATATCTGTACATAGCCCCTACCTACTCTTACTAGTTACACTGCTGGCCAGTATGACTTACTACCATAGTGTCTTTATACCTGTATCACTGTACGTGATATTACTATAACACTGTATATACATCTGATTAGCGCTATTACTCAGTAGTACTCATTTATATAATAGTCCGGTTTAATCACTTGTATATTGTTATTGCCCTTTGCTGTTGCATTTGCACTCTAATCTAATTACAATAATCATGAAAAAATAAAATATAATAATAAAATCAGAATGATCAGATTAGATATTAATTAGGAAACCGGTGATCAATAATGTTGTTAAAAAAACTATTAAATGTGAAGAGTTGAGGATTGTGAACATATATTTTTGTACATCTTGAAATCATATTATTATAGTGGTTGTAGATGATGATAATGGCATAAAAACGCTTTTCAAATCCTAGTCCGACTTTATGCTCCATGGAGTTTGAGTACCAGGCAATCCAAAGTTTGAAAATTGACAAACAGATTATGGATTTACCTTTAGTTATTTACAAATATGAATGAATTGATTTTATTTCGGTCTTCTTTTACAAAGCAATGTACAGTAGTAGAACATTTACAAAAGGAAGAAAATGACCGAAAAGGTGTAGGCAAAAAAAAAACGAAAAAACATAATTCAGTAGATAATTTTGCAAAAACAAAAGGTTACAAAAGTTTCATAGTTTTATATACAGAACGTATACACATTTATTTATTTGTTTTTTATATATTGAATTTATTTTTCACGATTTTTAATAGTTATGTTATTATAAAATATAATTAGGGTAAAATAATCATTTTAAGCAGGTAAGCAGTCATTTGTACTAGATTAGGTGTAAGTAACCTCGCCTGTGTGTGTGTGTGTGTGTGTGTGTGTGGGGTTGCTTGCGCTCAGAAGACTCAACACTTCAGGGAGCTTGTCTGAATGCCTCGCCAGTCAGCTGATGTCGGTCTTATGACGAAAATCTTGTACTTTTTTCCCTCTTTTATTTTGTCCCATCACTTGAAACATTTCGTGTGCCATTCTTCCCCTGTGAGGGCAGTGGGATTGTTGCTTTTCATACAGGGATTTCTCCAGGCTTATATTTTTTATTGATTTTATAGGCAGAACGTTTGTAGATTTCTAAAAAAAAAAAAAAAAAAGGATAGCTGGCTTTACAACACCTTATGGGTAAGACCATTTTCTGTTGTTTTCTTTGTACATAATATATACGTTTCTTTTTCTTTTTCTTTAAAATGTTTTTCTTTGTGAAGCTGAAAATGTTTTAGCGCTTGCTCTGTGAACCAGAGCTTTGGTTTGATTCCAGTTCGACGTAGACGGTTTCAACTTGACGACATTCTAAAATGGACCGAAGTTTACTCCCCCGTTGCAGTGTTTGCTGATGTCGATACTGTTGCAGTGGTTGTCTATAGCAACAGCTGATGGGGGGGGGGGGGAATAAACTCTGATCCAATCTGTTTTCCCGAGCAACGCAATTCCACTGAAAACTGTCGCAGTGTTCATTCCACTCACACAGCCTTCTGGTAGACATCTCTCTATCTGGCTGCCTCTCTTTCTCTCTCTCTCTCTCTCTCTCTCTCTCTCTGACCTTCCTTTGCCTATGTCACTCTTTTTAACTATTTTACCGCCCCACCCCCCCTCCTCTCCCTCCCCCTCCCTCTCCCTCCCCCTCCCTCTCCCTCCCTCCTCCCCCTCTCCCTTCACCCCTCTACCCAATCCCACCCCCCTCATCCTCTCCCTACCCCTCCTCTCACACACACACCCCCCCCTCTCCCTCCCCCTCCCTCTCCCTCCCTCCTCCCCCTCTCCCTTCACCCCTCTACCCAATCCCACCCCCTCCTCTCCCTCCCTCTCCCTCCCTGCCCCTCCTCTCCCTTCACCCCTCTACCCAATACCACCCCCCTCCTCCTCTCCCTACCCCTCCTCATCCCCTCCCTCTCCCTCCCTCCTCCCCCTCTCCCTTCACCCCTCTACCCAATACCACCCCCCTCCTCCTCTCCCTCCCCCTCCTCATCCCCTCCCTCTCCCTCCCTCCTCCCCCTCTCCCTTCACCCCTCTACCCAATCCCACCCCTCCTCCTCTCCCTCCCCCTCCTCATCCTCTCCCTCCCTCCTCCCCCTCTCCCTCCCCCTCCTCATCCTCTCCCTCTCCCTCCCTCCTCCCCCTCTCCCTTCACCCCTCTACCCAATCCCACCCGCCTCCTCCTCTCCCTCCCCCTCCTCATCCCCCCCTCTCCCTCCCTCCTCCCCCTCTCCCTTCACCCCTCTACCCAATCCCACCCCCCTCCTCCTCTCCCTCCCCCTCCTCTCTCACACCCCCCCCCCCCTCTCCATCTCCCTCCCTGCCCCTCCTCCTCCCCCCTCTCCCTTCACCCCTCTCTGCCAAATCCCGCCACCCCTTCTCATCCCCCTCCTCTGTCCCTCACCTGACCCCATCCCCTCCCCCTCCTCTGTCCCTCACCTGACCCCCCTCCTCCTCCAGAAGCAGCAGGTGCCCGTGGAGAGTGCGCCCCCTGCAGGAGGGGATCTCTCTGAGGAGGCCGAGGAGACCCAGGGCTGTGGGCTCAGACCTCTGGGGGAGGAGGGGGGGTACGAGGCGGACAGCGAGAGCAACCCTGACGACGCCAAGCAGGAGGAGGGTAGGTGCACGCCCACACACACACACACACACACACACACACACCTACACACACACACACACACACACACACACACACACACACACACACACACACACACACGCACACACACACGCACACACACACACACACGCACACACGCGCACACACACACACACGCACACACGCGCACACACACACACACACACACACACACGCACACACACACACACGCACACACACGCACACACAACCCCACCGACACCACTAAGCAGGAGGAGGGTACAGTAGGGACAGGCGTGACGGTGGAGGGTACAGTAGGGACAGGCGTGACGGTGGAGGGTACAGTAGGGACAGGTGTGACGGTGGAGGGTACAGTAGGGACAGGCGTGACGGTGGAGGGTACAGTAGGGACAGGCGTGACGGTGGAGGGTACAGTAGGGACAGGCGTGACGGTGGAGGGTACAGTAGGGACAGGCGTGACGGCGGAGGGTACAGTAGGGACAGGCGTGACGGCGGAGGGTAAAGTAGGGACAGGCGTGACGGCGGAGGGTACAGTAGGGACAGGCGTGACGGCGGAGGGTACAGTAGGGACAGGCGTGACGGCGGAGGGTACAGTAGGGACAGGCGTGACGGTGGAGGGTACAGTAGGGACAGGCGTGACGGTGGAGGGTACAGTAGGGACAGGCGTGACGGTGGAGGGTACAGTAGGGACAGGCGTGACGGCGGAGGGTACAGTAGGGACAGGCGTGATGGTGGAGGGTACAGTAGGGACAGGCGTGACGGTGGAGGGTACAGTAGGGACAGGCGTGATGGTGGAGGGTACAGTAGGGACAGGCGTGACGGCGGAGGGTACAGTAGGGACAGGCGTGATGGTGGAGGGTACAGTAGGGACAGGCGTGACGGTGGAGGGTACAGTAGGGACAGGCGTGACGGCGGAGGGTACAGTAGGGACAGGTGTGACGGCATGGCTAAGCAGGAGGAAACACCCACACACATTTGCTCTCACACACACACACACACACACACACAAATGTGTTTGCTCTCAAACACACACACACACACACACACACAAATGTTTGTTTATACAGTCGGTAGTTTTCTTTGCAGGAGTAGAGAATAATCTCATCTGATGTTACTTAATTTTACAGAGTTTTATTATGACGTTTATTGAGTATTGTTCGTTGGTTCTTTTTTTTATTGAGTCACACAGTCTAGTCGAAGAGACTCTCACTTACTAACGTGTAACGTGATTTAATAAACTGTGACTTTGAGTCTAGTCGGTGTTTCTGTATTTTGGCACATCATCCATACACACCCAGTTCATGTGTCTTTAAGATACTGACTGTGTGACATCCAGTTCACTTCATGTCTCTGTGTCTTTTAAGACTGCGTGACATCTATACCTAACTCCTGTACCACTCCAGCAATCATGTTCTCTCTCTCTATCTTCTTTCTCCTTTCCCTCCTTGAGACTATTCTTTTTTAAGAACGCTGTACATCACATTATTTACCGTACGACGCGCTCCGTCTCCCTCCTGACGTCTTGTTTACACGGGTGCTCTTCTTAACGTTGACGGGGGATCGAGAGGCCGTGTATTTGTGTCGACCCCCCTAAAGCGTCTAATAATTCAGCCCTGGGAAAAAAAAAACACATTGGCTCCACCGAGATGATCAGTCATTCTATCTGGTAGGGGTGGGAATCACCAGAGGCCTCACGATACGATACTATCACGATACTTGAGTCACGATACGATAGTATTGCGATACTAAATATATTGCGATATGCTGAGTATTGCGATATTAATATTGCGATATATTGCGATTTATTACCTTTTTTCAACTGCAAAGTAAAACTTTGTCGACATGTTTTATCTAATAAAATAAAGTTCAGTCTGTTCATCTCACTTCAATCATTTTGAATTTTGAGTGAATGTGTGAGTGAATGGGTAAAAATGTGAGGAACAAATTGTAAAGCACTTTGGATGAATGAATGAATGAATGAATGAAAACTGTATTAACAGATTGCAGAATGGGTACAGTACAGTACAGCTCAATACATACAATTGTTAAGGGGATGCAGACCAGAGAAAGACTTTCGTCTTGTTTACATCAGGGTCCCCCATTTTCAATTCATCGGATAAATAAAAGCAGCCATTTACCATTTAATGTGACTTTACAAATTGACCAGAGGATTTAGCTGAAGTAGGTTGACTGAAAGGGGGGACTGAAGCAGGGGGACTGAAGCAGGGGGACTGAAGCAGGGGGACTGAAGCAGGGGGACTGAAGCAGGGGGACTGAAAGTCACACATACACGTCCTGGTAAAGAGCTGGTGTTGCATTACTATGGAGAGGAGTGAAATATGGATCGGCCAGTGAAATTATGGATCGTTGCCATTGTAAATGACAGGAAATCGACTTAACTATGTTACCGTTTAATCTAGCTAACTCAACAGTTTCAGTAGTAGCCATGTTGGCCGTTTATAAGCTTTAACATCACAGCCTGCCCTATCTCTGTATTTTATTTGTCTCCGTTTGAATGGCTTATGTATCGAGATCAACCACATGCTTTATTTGGTGTTATGTGTTCCCCCCCCCCCCCCCCTCCCTATTCTGATTTCAAAATGTTGAAATGCAGTGTTATATATATCCGGAAACGATCCTTATTTCACCGAGGCACAGTGGTGAGCTCTGTTGCCTCACAGCGAGAGGTCCTGCTTGTGATCCCGACGGTGTGGGGCTTTCTGTGTGGAGTGTTGCAAGTTCTCCTCGTGTTCTCATGGGTCGTTTTTCTTTGGGGAATAAACAATACTACGTGAGGTTCCATATAGGGATGCTCGATATTGGCTTTTTTACCGATACCGATATTCCGATATTGTCCAACTCTTAATTTCCGATACCGATTCCGATACCGATATCAACCAATACCGATATATGCAGGGTTTCCGCCCAAAAAAACTGAATAATTTCAGGTAACTAATAATTTCACTGGATGCATTCAAAAGGCTTTCTAAATGTAAGCATTATCTGTACAAAATAATCATTACATATCTCTTGTTGTTGAATTAAACCAACATGCATACTTTTGACAATAAATAAAATAAGAATTGGTTCTTACTTGCTTGCCTGGGTAAATAAAGGTTAAATAAATGTAAAAAAAAAAAAAATTGTTATTGTTTTTTTCTTTTTCTTTTACCGATACCGATATTTTCCGATATCACATTTTACTGCCGATATCGGCCGATAATATCGGTCGGCCGATAATATCGGACATCCCTAGTTCCATATAATCACGGGGAAATCATAGTTCATTCGGGGGAGTAGTACTAGGGGCAAATCATAACTCTCTTCCATACGCCACGGTAGCCCAGCGTGCATGCTGGTAGGTTATCTCCCATCACTTCTTTCCCCCGAATCCCAGCTGGTGTTATTCTCGCTCGCCGCCTGCCACCCGTGTCCTCCACCGGAGAGAGAGTCGTTCCCAGTGTGAGACGGAGAGCGTGGCTACTTGTATTCCCAGCCTAGCCGGTCCACACAGGTGCGGCCGTAATCAAGCTGATGAAGCGGGTAGATTAGTACGTACCTCCCCTCTATGACGCGCGTTGACGCGGCCTAGGCTCTGCCTCATGCGCTCCCCGGTGGATACGTTAGCCGTCAGGAGATCTCCCAGCGAGACACCACAACATGGACGCAATAAATAAGAATGAACAATGTAGGGCTGGGCGATATGGCCTAAAATTTTTATCTCAGATTTTCTTTTTTTAAATCTGATTTCCGATTTTAATCGATTTGTCAAATAAAAGGTGAATCCCTTTTTTTTTTTTTTTTTTTTTTTTATAATCAATTTAAATTTTTCAAAATCGTCCTAGATCGTTAATTCGAATTAATTGAAAAATCTATTAATCGCCCCGGCCCTAGAACAATGTAAAATCAGCGAAGACCGTTACAAGTCGACACACACGGTGGTCGGAGATCATACTTGTAAACGCAGCGAGAGAAGGAGGAACCTTCAGCTTCAGGGTCAGTCGGAGGGCGTTCCAGGTGTTGGACGCATCAAAGGAAAAAGCAGTGTTTCCTAGTTCAGAGCAAACTGGAGGAACCCTGAGTCATTTGAACGTGTAGAATATCTTCCAAGATTATATTCCAACAGTGTTGTGACATAAGAGGGAGGTTTACCCATAAGGGCTTTAACAATAAACAAATACCAATGATGGTACATACTTCTGTCATTGCCCTTGTCCAAATGACCGGCGTTGGAGCTGGACAGTGGACACCCACTGCTCCTAAATAGTTCTGATGGGTTAAAGATCCCCTCCACTCAAAAACCTGTTTTTCTTTTCATGCTCTGCTCCTCTCGGGGGGGCATAACTTGGACGACACACATTTGTGTTATTTGTGCCGAACCTTTATCTCCGGGGCTCCTTTTTGACATTCCTCCCTCGTGCTTCCCTGAAATCTTGAGTGTGTGTGATGTGATGTCACAAATATGTCGAAACTATCACGGGCCCAATATCTGGCAACTTATTGATTCATTGATTGATTTGTATTTATCTCGAACCAACACGCATAACGAATCACAACAAATTGATAAAAGCAAAAACAATATACATACATATACACATACATACATACATATATCTACATACACACACACACATACAAACATTTGTAAACACACATACACACAAACACACTCACACATACAAATACAAATAAACCAAAACATAGAATTCGGTTCGAGAAGGGGCAGAAAGAATGCTGATCTAGTCCTGCCCCTTCCTTACATCACAAAATTGACAGATTCTTGCTCTCTATATCTATAGTAAGAGCAACTTAGCTTCGGCATTATACAGAAAGCTGAGTAGGAACTGACAAAAACATGAGAATATAAGATTCAAGAGGTTTATTTGTCACATACCGTAATTCCTCTAATAGTAACCGGGTCTCAAATACAAGCCGGGTCTCTATTAATGGCCGGGTGCGCTCTTGAGCTAAGCAATTATAAGCCGGCCTCCTAATACAAGCCGGGTTACTAATATACTGAGCTGCATACTGAGCTAGTTACTTGATTTCACTTTGAAAACGTTGAAATGACCAGTGACCACCTGTAATTGCACTGTTTACTATTTCATACAGTACTTGGTTTCAATAAATGAACCCAATTTTACTGGGTTCAAACTGACACAAAATGTTGATTTATTCATTATGATCCGTTTGAAAATTTGAAATATAGGCCTCCCTCTTATACATGCCTCCTCCTAATACAAGCCTGGTACCCGCTACAGTTGAAACAAATACAAGCCGGGGTTACTATTAAAGGAATTACGGTACATACCATGGCATACAGTGAAATGCGGGTGGTCGTGCAATAATACTAATAATAAAATAGACATAAAAAAACAGGTAATAAGAAGACATAAGATGTGCATGATAAAAATAGACATGCTAAATTCCTGAGAAGGCACTGGGTCCTATATACACTATACAGTTTTAACTCTGTCATTATGCTATACTTGCTATATCTAAACTATACTATACAAGAACCACATCGGTTCTTTCCTTAAAGTGACCTTTATTATTCCTCGTTCTTTAAGTTTAAAGTGACATTTTGTTTAAAGCGATTGCAGCATGCGTGTTGTGTGTGTGTGTGTATGTGTGTGCTCATGGAGTAAGAATGGAAGCTGCCAACTTGGAAATGCTGGTGAATATCAATGGATGCTTGTTTTTTGCATATCCATAGATCCTTGCATTCTTAATGAGGATGAAGGTAAATACAATTGGAGGGGGCCTCAATTGGACCTCATGGAGGTCTTTTCATGTATTTTGCATTGTTTTTACACAATGAGGGGTTTTGCCCCAATGCTGAGGAAATGTGAAATAATGTACTTAGTGCAGTTCAGCTGTGACAAGAACCCTCCCTATTGAAACAAGAAGCCATTCAGAATTGCAGCGACAATCGCCGCGGAAAATAACGACTAATCGCGGAACCAGAATCCCAATACGATCACTGCCTAATGGGTGGAAACAGCTGTCCTGTCGTAATTAGCATATGCATATCTGGGGTGAGTTCTGTCTTCAGCCAGGGTTTGGACCCCATTATCCCAGCATGCTGTTCTGTGTGAAAGGAACGAAGGTGGAATGGGGGGGAGGGGGTCATATTGGATGCAGCATTTTGCCGTCTTCAGGTATAGTGAAATTGTGGGACCTTTTGTGGCTCGGGAGGTATAGCAGTCGTCTGGTAATCCGGAGGTTTCCGGTTCGATTCCCGGGCAGCGTGTCGTCGAAGTGTCCTTGAGCAAGACACTTAACCCATAATTGCTCCCGATGAGCAGGTCGGCACCTTGCATGGTCGCCTCCGCCGTCGGTGAGTGAATGTGTGAGTGGGTGGGTAAAAATGTGAGGAACAAATTGTAAAGCGCTTTGGATACAAGCTGTTGTATAAATGCAGCACCATTTAAATACGGAGTACAAAGGCCTGGTATGAGATAAGATAATATAAGATGTTCCTTTATTGATCTCCATGGGGAAATTCAGGCATCATAGCAGCACAGGGGAGGGGGGAGGGGAGCTACAGGTAGTGCTGTACGTGGTGCGCCAGCGCCACCCTGGCGCCCCGTTTACTTTTACTCTTACTTGTACTGTAGTAACGTCACTGTTACAAAGGATCAGATTAAACCGAATATATATATTTATTGATTGATATATATTGCATAGTATTTGTATATCGTTTGATATCCCTTGTATATTCCTTGTACATATACACGGAATATCCCTTTAGCCCAGACCATAATATTTCATTCTCCTATTGGACAGCGGTCCACAGGCGCCAGAGCCGTGCC
>NC_140173.1:148843554-148880444 GCF_963971535.1 Notolepis coatsorum | reverse complement strand
ACTTGAGGCGACGACGACGCGTCGGGTGGGGGGGGGGGGGGGCCTACCGAGTTAGCGTTAGCTGGGATGCAGGGAGGCGTGGTCCAGGGGAGAGCCGGTAAGACCAGCTTTAATCAGGGTGCGGCTGGGTTGGAAGAGGACACTCGTTGGCTACCATGCTGACCATCTTTAATCAGGGCGCGGCTGGGTTGTGTTAGTGCCTTGCTCTACCCAGTGAGCTACACAGGGAATTGGACCCCTAACCCTGGCAGTGTTGGTGCCTTGCCCTGCCCACTGAGCTACACAGGGAATTGGACCCCTAACCCTGGCAGTGTTGGTGCCTTGCTCTACCCAGTGAGCTACACAGGGAATACCTGATACCTCGTATCAGGGTTAGGGGTTCCATTCCCTGTGTAGCTCAGTGGGTAGAGCAAGGCACCAACACTGCCAGGGTTAGGGGTTCCATTCCCTGTGTAGCTCAGTGGGAGACTCTATGTTCGAATCCAGCGGTCGGCGGTACCTCCGGCTTGGTCAGTCGTCCCTACGAGCATAATTGGCAGTGTTCGCGGGTGGGAAGCCGGCGGGGGTTATGAGTCCTGGTCGTTGCAAACAGCGACTCCTACTGGTCGGTCGGGGCGCCTGTTCAGCAGGAAGGTGATCTGGGGAAGATGCGCTACGTTCTCCCAGTGAAAGTCGCTGTCGGGTGAAAAGAAGCGGCCGGCTGACTCCACATGTATCGGAGGAGGCGTGTGGTAGTTCTACACCCTCCCCAGGCCGACCGCGGGGCAATGCACGCAGCGACCAGGAAGGGAATTGGCATAACGACTAAATTAGGATGGGAGGAAAATGTAGAAAGCCCAAAAGAAAATAGCTGACATAGCAGCTCTAATGCTGTGTAGCAAATGTTAGCTGTGATCTGATTGGACGTCTTTTTCTCACGTTCGAACGCACGGCACGGAGGTGTACGTAGAGAATCGAAATCAACGATTACCGGCGCTACCTCAGCTAACATTACATGAGTTACGTACTACATACACTACCGTTAGCATTGTTAGCTGACGCTAACTAACGTCGGCCACTATCGATACGTTTTCAACATCGCCGTCTGTCGATTCCTCTTCAGATACCCCTTCGACTTGTCATCCCTTCCTTCGGTTGAATCGAGTAGGTGGCGTTGACGTCTGTGCGCTCCGTGGCTGAAGTTGAAACTTTTTCAACAAGAGTGCCAGAAAAAACACTTTAAAAAAAAAACATTGAAAACGATAGAAAGAAAGGCCCCAGACGCGCTCAAAAAGACGTCCAATGTGATCACAGCCTAATGCTTTCTAGAGGTGGTAGACGCTTTGCATTGTGGGATAGATCTATATATATCTATATCATATATATATATCTATATCTATACCAACGCCAGGGCCCTCAGATCGGCTGATAAGGGTCTCCTAACCACTCGTAGGTCCAACTTCTAGGGGGGGACGTGCTTTTGCGGTCGCAGCCCCTGACCTCTGGAACAGCATCCCCATGTCCATCAAATTTGCCCCCTCCATCGAGTCTTTTAAATCAAAACTCAAAACCCACCTATATCGCCTGGCCTTCCCTGACTCACTTTGACTCTTGCCGTACTTGTTGACGTGTTGTTCTGTTTTTCCTTTGTCTATCCGTTGATTTTATTTTATTTCTCTGTTTATTTTATACTTTTCTTTGTACTTAGCTTAGCCATGTGAAGCACTTTGGTTGACAAGCGTCATGTTTAAATGTGCTATACAAATACATTTGATTGATTGATTGATTGATCACCATTCATTGTGCCTCAAATAGAGCCGCCATCAGCTCTATTTTAATCTTTCAAAATGTTCAGTTGCTATCGCATGCACTTATCTGTGTTTCATTACACACATGAGTGCATGCTTACCAACTGTCTCGCCTGTTTTACTGCAACACTACTATCACCAACATCTAAGAAGGGAGCTCCGCCCTTGAACGGCCCTTCTAAGGTTTCTCTCCTCCACATTGCCTGTGGTGCATTTTTTCCCTATTGCTAGGTTTTAGTAAGTTTTTCCTTACCTTCGCGTGGGGTCTGTCTGGGAGTGTTGCATTTATTTAGCATTTATTTTACATCTTTTGGACTTTATGGTGTTTTTGTTTTGAATGAAAAATGAATGAAAGAAATCAAGTTTTGTTCTTGATTTATTGTGATGTTTCTTCTTGACGTGTCCGGCCCATGGGGACATTAACGTGTGTTGTCGTCGGGCCTTTGATTTGATTTTGATTTGATTGTTTTTTCGGCTCCTCCCAGCTGTTCTGTAAACACGGCTGCCTCTGTTCTCTGATCCCCCGCAGGGCGGAGTCAAGACCATCCTGTCTGGATTCCACAACATCCTCACGCAAACAGACCCCTCGTTTAAAGGTTGGTTATCTGGATTCATAACCGTGAATAATTACTCTCGTGTCACTCTTGTTTACTCTCGTATCACCACTTTTTCCGACAACGGTCTTGACCGGGGCTCGAACCGGTGATCTTTTCCGATCATGAGTCGGAGCTCTACTCGTGTAGAGCTCATGTACTCATGTGCTGCCGGACAAAGGTTGTTTGTCTGGATTGTCGGAGCCCTCGTTTAAAGGTTGGTTATCTGGATTCATAAACCAAAAGGGGCAAATTATTGATTTTGGCACCACTTTAGGAACGGGCGTAATTTTTTAAGTACCGTAATTCCTCTAATAGTAACCCTGGCTTGTATTTGTTTCAACTGTAGCGGGTACCAGGCTTGTATTAGGAGGAGGCCTGTATAAGAGGGAGGCCTATATTTCTAATTTTCAAACCGATCATAATGAATAAATCAACATTTTGTGTCAGTTTGAACCCAGTAAAATGTACTCGGTTCATTTATTGAAACCAAGTACTGTATGAAATACGGTAGTAAACGGTGCAATTACAGGTGGTCAAAAAAAGTTTAATAAAGTAAAATAGTGCAATCACAATACTGGTATAATAATAATAACTTCGTTTTATACAATTCTGAGGTAGGCTTACTCTCTTGGTAAACATTAACACCATACCTACCATTATATGGTATTTACTGCACAGCCAGGCCAGCATATACATGAAACCCGGCTTGTATTAGGAGGCCGGCTTATAATTGCTTAGCTCAACAGCGCACCCGGTCATTAATAGAGACCCGGTTTTTATTGAATACCGGTTACTATTAGAGGAATTACGGTATTTGTTTTGGCTCAAGGGAATTGAGCCAAATCAATACCCAGCCCTAGTGGCATGCCGGGCACACGGTGCCAAGCGGTAGAAAGGCCTGTAGATACGATGCCAAAAGCACCGTTTTGTCCATTATGGTATATAAGATAAGATAAGATAAGATAAGATATTCCTTTATTAATCCCCTTGGGGAATTCAGGTATTATCGCGGGAGGGGGGGGGGGGGGGGGGGGGGGGTACAGGAACCTGCATGGTAATAGTAGAAAGACATAAATACAGGCAATAAAAATTATAGTACAGTAGAAAAGTAAAGATAGGCAGTGTAAACACTATAAATATAACTCTGAATATAAGAATATGAGCAAGTAGACAGTGTGATCAAAGGTGCAGATGACAGTGGCTCAGGAGGTAGAGCAGTCGTCTGGCAATCCAGAGGTTCCCGGTTCGATTCCCACTCCTCCCGGGCAGCTTGTCGAAGTGTCCTTGAGCAAGACACTTAACCCCTAATTGCTCCCGATGAGCAGGTTGGCACCTTGCATGGTGGCCTCCGCCGTCGGTGAGTGAATGTGTGAGTGAACGGGTAAAAATGTGAGGAACAAATTGTAAAGCTCTTTGGATAAAAGAGTCATATAAATGCAGCCATTTACCATTTATAGTGTACATTACAATAAATATGGTTACAATAAACACTAGAATCTAAATAATATACGATGAGTAAGTAAACTATACAGTATACACAAGGGAATCTATTTCCGGTTGGCCTGAATGATATTGTGATGGCTCGCCACGGATAAATCAACATTTTGTAAACACAAACACATATTTGGTTTGATTGATTGAAAACTTTATTAACAGATTGCAGAATGGTTTACTCAACCACCCTGGAGCTCAACACAGCCTCCCCCCACACAACTCATCAAATGGTCCTAACATTTCAACGTATGGATGTTTTCATCATCTGAAAAGGCCCTCGAGTTAAATCTTTCATGGGAGCATTTTATAAACCCTTCGAATATTGATCTGCGCTGTGCTGTATCGGGTTCCACTCGGGACACTCGCGGTCACGTTTATTTATTCATGTTTTGACCAAGACATGATTCCTGCAGGCTCTGCTGACGGCGCTCTTGTGTTTACTCTCGTATCACTCTTGTTTACTCACGTATCACTCTTGTTTACTCTCGTATCACTCTTGTTTACTCTTGTATCACTCTTGTTTACTCGTGTCACTCTTGTTTACTCTCGTATCACTCTTGTTTACTCTCGTAGCACTCTTGTTTACTCTTGTGTCACTCTTGTTTACTCTCGTATCACTCTTGTTTACTCTCGTGTCACTCTTGTTTACTCTTGTGTCACTCTTGTTTACTCTCGTGTCACTCTTGTTTACTCTTGTGTCACTCTTGTTTACTCTCATCACTCTTGTTTACTCTTGTGTCACTCTTGTTTACTCACGTATCACTCTTGTTTACTCTCGTGTCACTCTTTTTACTCTTGTGTCACTCTTGTTTACTCACGTATCACTCTTGTTTACTCTCGTATCACTCTTGTTTACTCTTGTGTCACTCTTGTTTACTCACGTATCACTCTTGTTTACTCTCGTATCACTCTTGTTTACTCTTGTGTCACTCTTGTTTACTCTCGTATCACTCTTGTTTACTCTCGTATCACTCTTGTTTACTCTCGTGTCACTCTTGTTTACTCTCGTATCACTCTTGTTTACTCTCGTGTCACTCTTGTTTACTCTCGTGTCACTCTTGTTTACTCTCGTGTCACTCTTGTTTACTCTCGTGTCACTCTTGTTTACTCTTGTGTCACTCTTGTTTACTCTCGTATCACTCTTGTTTACTCTCGTATCACTCTTGTTTACTCTCGTGTCACTCTTGTTTACTCTCGTATCACTCTTGTTTACTCTCGTGTCACTCTTGTTTACTCTCGTGTCACTCTTGTTTACTCTCGTATCACTCTTGTTTACTCTCGTGTCACTCTTGTTTACTCTTGTGTCACTCTTGTTTACTCTTGTGTCACTCTTGTTTACTCATGTGTCACTCTTGTTTACTCTCGTATCACTCTTGTTTACTCTCGTATCACTCTTGTTTACTCTCGTGTCACTCTTGTTTACTCATGTGTCACTCTTGTTTACTCTCGTGTCACTCTTGTTTACTCTCGTGTCACTCTTGTTTACTCTCGTATCACTCTTGTTTACTCTCGTATCACTCTTGTTTACTCTCGTGTCACTCTTGTTTACTCTGGTGTCACTCTTGTTTACTCTCGTATCACTCTTGTTTACTCTGGTGTCACTCTTGTTTACTCTCGTATCACTCTTGTTTACTCTCGTGTCACTCTTGTTTACTCTTGTATCACTCTTGTTTACTCTCGTATAACTTGTTTACTCTTGTATCACTCTTGTTTACTCTCGTGTCACTCTTGTTTACTCTCGTGTCACTCTTGTTTACTCTCGTGTCACTCTTGTTTACTCTCGTATAACTTGTTTACTCTCGTATCACTCTTGTTTACTCTCGTATCACTCTTGTTTACTCTCGTATCACTCTTGTTTACTCTCGTGTCACTCTTGTTTACTCATGTGTCACTCTTGTTTACTCTCGTATCACTCTTGTTTACTCTCGTATCACTCTTGTTTACTCTCGTGTCACTCTTGTTTACTCTTGTGTCACTCTTGTTTACTCTCGTATCACTCTTGTTTACTCTCGTATCACTCTTGTTTACTCTCGTGTCACTCTTGTTTACTCTCGTGTCACTCTTGTTTACTCTCGTGTCACTCTTGTTTACTCTCGTATCACTCTTGTTTACTCTTGTGTCACTCTTGTTTACTCTTGTGTCACTCTTGTTTACTCTCGTATCACTCTTGTTTACTCTCGTATCACTCTTGTTTACTCTCGTGTCACTCTTGTTTACTCTAGTATCACTCTTGTTTACTCTCGTATCACTCTTGTTTACTCACGTATAGGGATGGGAATCGAAAACCGGTTCCGGTTGGGAACCGGTTCCTAATTGGCCGATGCCTGGAACCGTGTGGCTCCCGTGACTTTCGATTCCCTTATCGCTGCCAGGTTTTTCCTAGTTGCGTAATAATGTTAGCGTTAGCATGTAGCCATGGCAGACTCTATTTGATTCATTAAGGGCTCGAAATTGCCTGGGTTTTGGTAATATGCTCCCGAAATGCTCCCGCTGTTTGGCTACTTCTATGTGCAGTGAAAACTACTTGAATGCTTTAGAACATAGTCATTGATTTAGTTTAGGGTGAGCTAAAATTAGCCGCGGAGCTATCGCTAGCTAACGTGAGCTAACGCTATTTAATCAAGCTCACAAAGAGAGATAAACAGCTGACAGCGGATAGTACATGTACAAATACAATAAAACAGCGGGTGGGGACTGTTGTGTAAACCTTGTACTCTTTAGTTCACATATAATAAGAGCCGGATTGTTTGTTTACTAAGTCTCTACTCTGAGTCCGTCAGACAGGAAGTACCATGGTGCAACGTACAAATGTGTCCGTGTAGCAACACAAGCCAATACCTTACAGGACAGGGGCCCGGGGAGGGAGCTCTGTGTGTCTGTGTGTGTGTGAGACAGAAGTCAGAGGAATAACGACTGTTATTCAATAGATTAAATTAGTTTAAGAATAAAAAAATAAATACATTTTAAGAGAATCTCAAATACATTATTTTATTTAAGTGTAGGCTATAGTTAATGTTTTATTTTTTACAGTTTTTGTATTTTTCTGACATGGTAAATGGCTGCTTTTTTATATAGCGCTTTTATCCAAAGCACTTTACAATTTGTTCCTTACATTTTACCCAATCACTCACACATTCACACAACGACGGCGCAGGCAACCATGCAAGGTGCCAACCTGCTCATCGGGAGCAGTTAGGGGTTAAGTGTCTTGCTCAAGGACACATCGACACGCTGCCCGGGAGGAGCGGGAATCGAACCAGGAACCTCCGGATTGCCAGACGACTGCTCTACCTCCCGAGCCACTGTCGCCCCTGACATGGGGGCTCAACAATAAATGACAATCAGAAATGTCAAGTTGCATGTTGTTATTCTAACCAGCTTAGTTCTGTTGCATTTCCAATTTATTTATTTAAATTATAAATTGACCAGGTATCGATAAGAGAATCGATAAAGAATCGAATCGATAAGCAGAATCGATAATGGAATCGTATCGATAAAATCCTATCAATTCCCATCCCTACTCACGTATCACTCTTGTTTACTCTCGTGTCACTCTTGTTTACTCTCGTGTCACTCTTGTTTACTCTCGTGTCACTCTTGTTTACTCTCGTATAACTTGTTTACTCTCGTATCACTCTTGTTTACTCTCGTATCACTCTTGTTTACTCTCATATCACTCTTGTTTACTCTTGTGTCACTCTTGTTTACTCTCGTGTCACTCTTGTTTACTCTTGTGTCACTCTTGTTTACTCTTGTGTCACTCTTGTTTACTCTCGTATCACTCTTGTTTACTCTTGTGTCACTCTTTCGTGTCACTCTTGTTTACTCTCGTATCACTCTTGTTTACTCTCATATCACTCTTGTTTACTCTTGTATCACTCTTGTTTACTCTTGTGTCACTCTTGTTTACTCTCATATCACTCTTGTTTACTCTTGTATCACTCTTGTTTACTCTTGTGTCACTCTTGTTTACTCTCGTATCACTCTTGTTTACTCATGTGTCACTCTTGTTTACTCTCGTTTCACTCTTGTTTACTCTCGTATCACTCTTGTTTACTCTCATATCACTCTTGTTTACTCTCGTATCACTCTTGTTTACTCTCGTATCACTCTTGTTTACTCTCGTTTCACTCTTGTTTACTCTCGTATCACTCTTGTTTACTCTCGTATCACTCTTGTTTACTCTCGTATCACTCTTGTTTACTCTCATATCACTCTTGTTTACTCTTGTGTCACTCTTGTTTACTCTCGTGTCACTCTTGTTTACTCTCGTGTCACTCTTGTTTACTCTCGTATCACTCTTGTTTACTCTCATATCACTCTTGTTTACTCTCGTATCACTATTGTTTACTCTCGTTTTACTCTCGTATCACTCTTGTTTACTCTCGTATCACTCTTGTTTACTCTCGTATCACTCTTGTTTACTCTCGTATCACTCTTGTTTACTCTCGTGTCACTCTTGTTTACTCTCGTATCACTCTTGTTTACTCTCGTGTCACTCTTGTTTACTCTCGTGTCACTCTTGTTTACTCTCGTATCACTCTTGTTTACTCTCATCACTCTTGTTTACTCTCGTGTCACTCTTGTTTACTCTCGTGTCACTCTTGTTTACTCTCGTATCACTCTTGTTTACTCTCATCACTCTTGTTTACTCTCGTGTCACTCTTGTTTACTCTCGTGTCACTCTTGTTTACTCTCGTATCACTCTTGTTTACTCTCGTGTCACTCTTGTTTACTCTCGTGTCACTCTTGTTTACTCTCGTGTCACTCTTGTTTACTCTCGTGTCACTCTTGTTTACTCTCGTGTCACTCTTGTTTACTCTCGTATCACTCTTGTTTACTCTTGTGTCACTCTTGTTTACTCTTGTATCACTCTTGTTTACGCTCGTGTCACTCTTGTTTACTCTCATATCACTCTTGTTTACTCTTGTGTCACTCTTGTTTACTCTCATATCACTCTTGTTTACTCTTGTGTCACTCTTGTTTACTCTTGTGTCACTCTTGTTTACTATCATATCACTCTTGTTTACTCTTGTGTCACTCTTGTTTACTCTCGTATCACTCTTGTTTACTCTCGTGTCACTCTTGTTTACTCTCGTATCACTCTTGTTTACTCTCGTATCACTCTTGTTTACTCTCGTGTCACTCTTGTTTATTCTCATGTCACTCTTGTTTACTCTCCTATCACTCTTGTTTACTCTCGTATCACTCTTGTTTACTCTTGTATCACTCTTGTTTACTCTCGTGTCACTCTTGTTTACTCTTGTGTCACATTTTGTACCAAAATGAATAAATTAAATTAACGATGTCTCTGATTGGTCCCCGCCCACAGATTGCCAGACCGTGCTGGTGGAACTTCTGGTTGCCATGGTGAGCCAGCGAATCACGGCAGAGGAGTTGGCCCTGTTGATTCGTCTCTTCCTGGAGAAAACCCCTCCCATTGTAAGTGGCGCGGCCTGTCACTCATCAAACACAGCACTGTTAGCCTACTGTATGTTCACAGCGTTTACACCGTTAACCCTTTCACTGCCGCAATGCCAAACGGTTAACCCTCTCACTGCGACAATACAGAAGGTTAAGGTTAACCTTCTGTAGTGTGGCGGTGAAAGGGTTAAGCTCAGCACTGTTGGCTTACTTCCCATACATTTACTGTCGTTTTACTATTATGTACCTTAACCTCAGGCAGGCAGGAAAGTGGCTATTTCTTTTTACTTGAACTTGAGGACTGCATACTTTTTTTGCAAAGCTTAGCTTTATACTTTATACTATAGCACATGCGTGAGCGTGGTCTCTTTTGAAAGATAACATTCTGAAGGTACTAATGCAAAAAAGGAGAATCACTTTTAGTGCTAACGAAATAGAGTAACAGAGGTTTGAACTTGAGTTGAACTTGTGTACTCACATTTCTCTTTAGTGGTTACAAGATTCCATTATTCAACACTGAAAGCCCTCCTGGGCCTCTTCGCTCTGTATACAATTAGCACCGGCGTGCGGGGGGGGGGGGGGGGGGGAGGCGGGGGGACCAACCTGCCGCTGCCGCTCGTTATCACGGAGCTGTTGATGATTGGAACGCGGTGTAACGCGCCTCAGGAACCCTGAGCAGAGCGTCCGCTGAGGAGGAGACGGAGGTTATTTTTACCCTCTGTAGACTCCGTGACGCATTGTTCGCCACGTCCTCCAGTGTCCTGCAGTAGCGTCTGCTGGCATGAGAAGGAGACGCGTCATTGGATCAGGTGTCTCCTGTGTGTGTGTGTGTGCGTGTGTGTGTGTGTGTGTGTGTGTGTGTGTGTGTGTGTCTACGTCTACCAGGGTTCGCACAAGGTCCTTGAAGTGCTTAAATCTTTTTAACAAGGTGCTTAAAAAGTCCTTGAAATTCAAATCAACCATTCGCATTGAAAGTTTTGTTCATCCACGATAAAATAGTTCTGAATCAAGAAATATAAATTGGCTAAGATTTGCTGAGCACGTTCTCTTATTCAGCAACATGTTTGCGGTTTGGGGTTCATTGCCTTGCTCAAGGGCACTTCAGCGGTAGGAGGGAGGGCAGAGCTGTTTGTTATTTCCTCGCTGGTCTGGGGAATTTAACCGGGCAACCCCCGCGATCACAAGATCACTCCTCTAACGGTTAAAAAAAGAAAGAGGGTGAGAACCACTGGCCTAAAGGTTAGAGTCTAACTTTCGGACCCCCAAATGTATACACATTAGGACCATCAAACTGATACACATTAGGACCTTCAAACTGATACACATTAGGACCATCAAACTGATACACATTAGGATCATCAAACTGATACACATTAGGACCATCAAACTGATACACATTAGGACCATCAAAGTGATACACATTAGGACCATCAAACTGATACACATTAGGACCATCAAACTGATACACATCAGGACCATCAAACTGATACACATTAGGACCATCAAACTGATACACATCAGGACCATCAAACTGATACACATTAGGACCATCAAACTGATACACATTAGGACCATCAAACTGATACACATTAGGACCATCAAACTGATACACATTAGGACCATCAAACTGATACACATTAGGACCATCAAACTGATACACATTAGGACCATCAAACTGATACACATCAGGACCATCAAACTGATACACATTAGGACCATCAAACTGATACACATTAGGACCATCAAACTCAGATAGCCTCCCGTTAGCTACCGTTAGCTAGTCGACAACATTAGTAGCTAATAATAATAGTAGCGTGATCTACTGGGCAGTGGGCAGGTACACAGCAGTGCACGGAAGCGGTTTCTATAGTTACCACTATAGCGGTTTCTATAGTTACCACTGTAGGGACGTGTAGTCTGACGTCACTCTGGACCGCCCGCGAGGTCCACCACCCGTATAGGGATTTATCATTGGGGAAATGGATTATCGGCTATTGTAACAATTCTACCTCATGGACATTGAAAAGCTTTCCATTTTTGCACAAAATGAGTTCCCTTCTATCGCTAACATTATTTGTGGTTGAAATAAAATTCTGCGATTTTTTTTTTTTTATTATTTTTTACGATTAATTGCGAATATTTTCACGTTGAGCTATAGATTGTGGATGAATACGCACAGAAAGGTACACCATAGGGGCGGTCGGGTGGCGTAGCGGAGATTGCGCTCGTCACCAATGCAAGAGGCTGCGGTCTCGACTCCCGGTGTCAGCATCGCCCTGCGGCTTGGGCCGGTCGTCATACTAACTCGTTTGGCTGAGTTAGCGGGAGGGAAGTCGAGGGTGGTAATCTGGCGTTGTGGACAGCGACGCCTACAGGTCAGGTCTGGGCGCCTGCTCAGCGAAAGGCAGGAAGTGGTGAAGGCAGCGTGACCTCCCACGCGTTACGCTTCACCAATGAGAGTCCTCGCTGCCAGGTGAGAAGAGAGCCACTGGCTGTCTCCGCACGTGTCGGAGGAAGCATGTGGTGGACTTCAGGGTTCCCTTGTACCGACCAGTAGGAGGAACATGCGCACAACAACCAGGTAGGGGAGGGGGGGGGAATTGGCATAACGACTAAATTGGGACGGGGAGAAAAAATTTGTAAATCAGGCGGAGAAAAAGAGGATAAAAAAAGAAAGGTACACCATGCAAATGTCAATGCTTTATTTGTTTTAAACGAGATGATTTAGAAATGGGCAATGGGGGGAAATACGTTGCGTTTTCAAAATGGTGGACCGGCCGGAAACGGCAATGACGTAACCACTACACCTCCACTATAGCGGTTTCTATGGTTACCACAGGGCGAGGAGCTGGTGTTGACTCGCAGAACACATGCCCCGCCCCCGTCTCTGTGAAGGTGACGAGGCGTTACTGTTTTACCTTCACGAGTCTCTCTGGGTTGCCTCGGGTCTCAGAGACGTTCATTACCGATGGATTTATGTGGTAATAGACGGCTCTGGTTCAGATCCTTCTAGACGGATCTCAAGAGCAACTTCCTAACACCAGGGTGCTAATGAGAACGCCAGGGAGCGTGAGGATACACTGCTACACACACACACACGCACACACACACACACATGCACACACGCACACACACACGCACACACACACGCACACACACACTGATATACTACCGTCTGAATATAACACCCCCACTGCTCTGTGACCTGCCATGAGATCATACTGATGTCTCTCATGTCTAATATCATGTCTTAATTGAAATATCGAATAGGGGCGACAGTCGCTCAGGAGGAGCGGTCGTCTGGTCGTCTGAAAGGTTCCCGGTTCGAGTCCGGCCTCCTCTCTCGGGCAGCTTGTCTTTCATTTTCAGTTTTTTTTTTATTTTACACAGTTTAACACTTTGACTGCCTAAAAACGCTTTACAGCGTCATTGCTGGCGATGCTAAAGTTGCCGGGGGACGCTGTACAGCGTCCTTATATCAATATTTCAAAAATCTGCGATCTGATCCATAATGTCCCTCCGCTGGTCTGAGAACCACCAGCAGGACCCACTGAGCTCTCTGGCGGTTCAGGAGCGCCATCTGGTGGCCGATCGCGCAACCGCTTAACAGGAAGCACAGTGGAGGTTGTGCTACATGTCCGTATTGCTTCCGGCCACTCGGGATAGGTTCCGGCATTCTAGCTCGTCACTCTACATAGCGATCGATTGCCAATAACTCGATAAACAACATGATTTGGACGTATATACCATTATACAAGCTGGAGATGGACCGGGTAATAATATATCCCATAATGATAAAATGTCTACTCGACGATGATCGCCCAACGGCGCGCGGAGACTGGGGTGAGTTTCAGCGTGTAACGTTACCATCTTCGATACTAACTGCTTTTATCAACATTTGACCCACATTAGATGATTGGTATAACGCTGCCCACGGAATTATAAACGCCCCCTCGCCCATCCGGTCAACATCAGATGACGTGTAGTAACTTCTAGAAGTACGTCTAGTTGGAATTTTTTATATCGCGCTGATTGCCATCAAACTGTATTTCATCATCAATATAATGCATTTGGGGCTATATATCACGTTCTGGAGAAAGTTGCAGAAAGAGATGAAAACATACTTATACATTAGACCATACTTTACTATGAATATGTGAATGAAAAAGTTTAACGTTGCTACACAATGAACAATACATATAGGACTTTGAATGGGCCCTAATAATGGCAATGTAGCAATAGAATTTAAAAAGTTATAGCCCTGCAAAGAAGGGGACTTTCTCCATAGACAAATAGCGCTGGCAATCTATGGTATATCATTAATTTAACCCATGGCAGCCAAAGTGTTAAAAATACACAAGAATTACTCAAAAATGACAAAGGAATAACATAATATACAGTGTGCAGGGAGAGAATGTGACTATAAAAGTGATGGCAAACTAACCACGTCCTACAGTCGCTTGTTGTCTGCTGGCACGAGAAGGAGACGCGTCATTGGATCAGGTGTGTGTGTGTGTGTGTGTGTGTGTGTGCGTCCTTGTCCTTGTCCTTGTCCTTGTCCTTGTCCTTGTCCTTGAGCGAGACACCAATTAACCCCTAATTGCTCCTGATGAGCAGGTCGGCACCTCGCATCGTCGGTGTGTGAATGTGAGTCATGAGTTGTAAAGCGCTTTGGATAAAAGCTGTTATATAAAAGGCAACCTCCCCTCTCTGCTCTGTGATCTACCAGGAGATCTAGTCTCTCATGTCTAATATAACCTCCTCTCTCCTCTGTGATCTACCAGGAGATCTAGTCTCTCATGTCTAATATAACCTCCCCTCTCCTCTGTGATCTACCAGGAGATCTAGTCTCTCATGTCTAATATAACCTCCTCTCTCCTCTGTGATCTACCAGGAGATCTAGTCTCTCATGTCTAATATAACCTCCTCTCCTCTCTGTGATCTACCAGGAGATCTAGTCTCTCATGTCTAATATAACCTCCTCTCTCCTCTGTGATCTACCAGGAGATCTAGTCTCTCATGTCTAATATAACCTCCTGTCTCCTCTGTGATCTACCAGGAGATCTAGTCTCTCATGTCTAATATAACCTCCTCTCTCCTCTGTGATCTACCAGGAGATCTAGTCTCTCATGTCTAATATAACCTCCTCTCCTCTCTGTGATCTACCAGGAGATCTAGTCTCTCATGTCTAATATAACCTCCTCTCCTCTGTGATCTACCAGGAGATCTAGTCTCTCATGTCTAATATAACCTCCTCTCCTCTGTGATCCACCAGGAGATCTAGTCTCTCATGTCTAATATAACCTCCTCTCCTCTCTGTGATCTACCAGGAGATCTAGTCTCTCATGTCTAATATAACCTCCTCTCTCCTCTGTGATCCACCAGGAGATCTAGTCTCTCATGTCTAATAGATCCTCCTCTCCTCTCTGTGATCTACCAGGAGATCTAGTCTCTCATGTCTAATATAACCTCCTCTCTCCTCTGTGATCTACCAGGAGATCTAGTCTCTCGTGTCTAATATAACCTCCTCTCCTCTCTGTGATCTACCAGGAGATCTAGTCTCTCATGTCTAATATAACCTCCTCTCTCCTCTGTGATCCACCAGGAGATCTAGTCTCTCATGTCTAATAGAACCTCCTCTCCTCTCTGTGATCTACCAGGAGATCTAGTCTCTCATGTCTAATATAACCTCCTCTCCTCTGTGATCTACCAGGAGATCTAGTCTCTCATGTCTAATATAACCTCCTCTCCTCTGTGATCTACCAGGAGATCTAGTCTCTCATGTCTAATATAACCTCCTCTCCTCTGTGATCTACCAGGAGATCTAGTCTCTCATGTCTAATATAACCTCCTCTCCTCTGTGATCTACCAGGAGATCTAGTCTCTCATGTCTAATATAACCTCCTCTCCTCTGTGATCTACCAGGAGATCTAGTCTCTCATGTCTAATATAACCTCCTCTCTCCTCTGTGATCTACCAGGAGATCTAGTCTCTCATGTCTAATATAACCTCCTCTGTGATCTACCAGGAGATCTAGTCTCTCATGTCTAATATAACCTCCCCTCTGCTCTGTGATCTACCAGGAGATCTAGTCTCTCATGTCTAATATAACCTCCCCTCTCCTCTGTGATCTACCAGGAGATCTAGTCTCTCATGTCTAATATAACCTCCTCTCCTCTGTGATCTACCAGGAGATCTAGTCTCTCATGTCTAATATAACCTCCCCTCTGCTCTGTGATCTACCAGGAGATCTAGTCTCTCATGTCTAATAGAACCTCCTCTGTGATCTACCAGGAGATCTAGTCTCTCATGTCTAATATAACCTCCTCTCTCCTCTGATCTACCAGGAGATCTAGTCTCTCATGTCTAATATAACCTCCTCTCCTCTCTGTGATCTACCAGGAGATCTAGTCTCTCATGTCTAATAGATCCTCATCTCCTCTCTGTGATCTACCAGGAGATCTAGTCTCTCATGTCTAATATAACCTCCTCTCCTCTGTGATCCACCAGGAGATCTAGTCTCTCATGTCTAATATAACCTCCTCTCCTCTGTGATCTACCAGGAGATCTAGTCTCTCATGTCTAATAGATCCTCCTCTCCTCTCTGTGATCTACCAGGAGATCTAGTCTCATGTCTAATAGAACCTCCTCTCCTCTGTGATCTACCAGGAGATCTAGTCTCTCATGTCTAATAGAACCTCCTCTCTCCTCTGTGATCTACCAGGAGATCTAGTCTCTCATGTCTAATAGAACCTCCCCTCTCCTCTGTGATCTACCAGGAGATCTAGTCTCTCATGTCTAATATAACCTCCTCTGTGATCTACCAGGAGATCTAGTCTCATGTCTAATATAACCTCCTCTCTCCTCTGTGATCTACCAGGAGATCTAGTCTCTCATGTCTAATAGAACCTCCTCTCTCCTGTGATCTACCAGGAGATCTAGTCTCTCATGTCTAATATAACCTCCTGTCTCCTCTGTGATCTACCAGGAGATCTAGTCTCTCATGTCTAATATAACCTCCTCTGTGATCTACCAGGAGATCTAGTCTCTCATGTCTAATATAACCTCCTCTCTCCTCTGTGATCTACCAGGAGATCTAGTCTAATATAACCTCCTCTGTGATCTACCAGGAGATCTAGTCTAATATAACCTCCTCTGTGATCTACCAGGAGATCTAGTCTAATATAACCTCCTCTGTGATCTACCAGGAGATCTAGTCTAATATAACCTCCTCTGTGATCTACCAGGAGATCTAGTCTAATATAACCTCATCTGTGATCTACCAGGAGATCTAGTCTAATATAACCTCCTCTGTGATCTACCAGGAGATCTAGTCTCATGTCTAATAGAACCTCCTCTCTCCTCTGTGATCTACCAGGAGATCTAGTCTCTCATGTCTAATATAACCTCCTCTCCTCTGTGATCTACCAGGAGATCTAGTCTCTCATGTCTAATATAACCTCCTCTCTCCTCTGTGATCTACCAGGAGATCTAGTCTCTCATGTCTAATATAACCTCCTCTCTCCTCTGTGATCTACCAGGAGATCTAGTCTCTCATGTCTAATATAACCTCCTCTCCTCTGTGATCTACCAGGAGATCTAGTCTCTCATGTCTAATATAACCTCCTCTCTCCTCTGTGATCTACCAGGAGATCTAGTCTCTCATGTCTAATATAACCTCCTCTCTCCTCTGTGATCTACCAGGAGATCTAGTCTCATGTCTAATATAACCTCCTCTGTGATCTACCAGGAGATCTAGTCTCTCATGTCTAATATAACCTCCTCTCTCCTCTGTGATCTACCAGGAGATCTAGTCTCATGTCTAATATAACCTCCTCTCTCCTCTGTGATCTACCAGGAGATCTAGTCTCTCATGTCTAATATAACCTCCTCTCTCCTCTGTGATCTACCAGGAGATCTAGTCTCTCATGTCTAATATAACCTCCTCTCTCCTCTGTGATCTACCAGGAGATCTAGTCTCTCATGTCTAATATAACCTCCTCTGTGATCTACCAGGAGATCTAGTCTCATGTCTAATATAACCTCCTCTGTGATCTACCAGGAGATCTAGTCTCTCATGTCTAATTATAACCTCCTCTGTGATCTACCAGGAGATCTAGTCTCTCATGTCTAATATAACCTCCTCTGTGATCTACCAGGAGATCTAGTCTCTCATGTCTAATATAACCTCCTCTCTCCTCTGTGATCTACCAGGAGATCTAGTCTCTCATGTCTAATATAACCTCCTCTCCTCTGTGATCTACCAGGAGATCTAGTCTCTCATGTCTAATATAACCTCCTCTCTCCTCTGTGATCTACCAGGAGATCTAGTCTCTCATGTCTAATATAACCTCCTCTCTGCTCTGTGATCTACCAGGAGATCTAGTCTCATGTCTAATATAACCTCCTCTCTCCTCTGTGATCTACCAGGAGATCTAGTCTCTTATGTCTAATATAACCTCCTCTCCTCTGTGATCTACCAGGAGATCTAGTCTAATATAACCTCCTCTGTGATCTACCAGGAGATCTAGTCTCTCATGTCTAATATAACCTCCTCTCCTCTGTGATCTACCAGGAGATCTAGTCTAATATAACCTCCTCTGTGATCTACCAGGAGATCTAGTCTCTCATGTCTAATATAACCTCCTCTCTCCTCTGTGATCTACCAGGAGATCTAGTCTCTCATGTCTAATATAACCTCCTCTCTCCTCTCTGTGATCTACCAGGAGATCTAGTCTCTCATGTCTAATATAACCTCCTCTCTCCTCTGTGATCTACCAGGAGATCTAGTCTCTTATGTCTAATAGATCCTCCTCTCCTCTGTGATCTACCAGGAGATCTAGTCTCTCATGTCTAATATAACCTCCTCTCCTCTCTGTGATCTACCAGGAGATCTAGTCTCTCATGTCTAATATAACCTCCTCTGTGATCTACCAGGAGATCTAGTCTCTCATGTCTAATAGAACCTCCTCTCCTCTCTGTGATCTACCAGGAGATCTTGCTGAGGGGCCTCCTCCAGATCGTCGAGGCCAACATGCACGTGGAGCCGCTCCACTTCGTGCCGTTCCCCATCGTCCTGGGGGGCGCCTCCACGCCGGGCGGGGGGGGCGCGTCCCCCGGCTCCTCCCGGCTGAACGGGACGTCCTCCTCGGGGGGGAAGGGGGGCGGCGGCGGCGGCGGGGGGGGGCTGCTCTGGAGGGGCAAACTGTCCCCTGGGCGCCGGGAGCCGGACGCCGAGCCCCGACCCCCCGGTCACCTGCGCACCTCCCCGTGGCACGTGGCCCCCCTCCACCTGCCCCTGGTGGGGCAGAACTGCTGGCCCCACATGGCGAGTGGCTTCAGCGCCTCCGTGTGGCTGAGGGTGGAAGAGCAGGAGGAGAAGGGAGGGGACAAGGAGAAAGGTGAGGCAACAATACTTTTTTTTAATTTTTTTTAATTTTTTTTTTATGCGAAGCACTTCAATGAACGTCACTCACTCACTCACTCACTCACTCACTCACTCACTCATTCACTCACTCACTCACAAACTCACAAACTCACTCACTCACTCACAAACTCACTCACTCACTCACTCACAAACTCACAAACTCACTCACTCACTCACAAACTCACTCACTCACTCACTCACTCACAAACTCATTCACTCACTCACAAACGCACTCACTCACTCACAAACTCACTCACAAACTCACTCACTCACTCACAAACTCACTCACTCACAAACTCACTCACTCACTCACAAACTCACTCACTCACAAACTCACTCACTCACAAACTCACTCACTCACTCACAAACTCACAAACTCACTCACTCACTCACAAACTCACTCACTCACAAACTCACTCACTCACAAACTCACAAACTCACTCACAAACTCACTCACAAACTCACTCACTCACTCACTCACTCACAAACTCACTCACAAACTCACTCACTCAAACTCACTCACTCACTCACTCACTCACTCACAAACTCACTCACAAACTCACTCACTCACAAACTCACTCACTCAAAGTCAATCACTCACTCACTCACTCACAAACTCACTCACTCACTCACTCACAAACTCACTCACAAACTCACTCACAAACTCACTCACAAACTCACAAACTCACTCACTCACTCACAAACTCACTCACTCACTCACTCACTCACTCACTCACTCACTCACAAACTCACTCACAAACTCACTCACTCACTCACAAACTGAGTCACAAACTCACACAAAAATACTAGAGGTTACTACAGGGTTCGCACAAGGTCCTTGAAGTACTTAAAGTGCTTGATTTTTAGGGCGGCCGGGTAGCGCAGCGGACTAAGCGTATGTCTACCACCACAGAGCCAGTGCGATCGAATCCAGCTGTGGTGCCTCCGGCTTGGCCGACCGTCCATACTGACACAATTGGCAGTGTTAGAGGGTGGGAAGCCGGTGGGGTGGGTCCTGGTCATTGTAAACAGCGACTCCTACAGTTCGGTCGAGGCGCCTGCACAGCAAGGGAAGGATCTGGAGGGAGGTAGTGTGATCCTCCCACACGTTACACTCTCTCAGTGAGAATCCGTGCTGCCAGGTGAAAAGAAGCGGTGGGCTGGGTACACATGTGTTGGAGGAAGCATGTGATAGTCTCCACTCTCCCAGACCGATGGTAGGGGGTAGAGTGCGCAACGACCAGGAAGGGGAGTGGGAATTGGCATAACGACTAATATTGGGAGGGGAGAAAAACAGAAAAAGAAGGGGGAAAAAGATAATACAAAAAAAAAAGTGCTTGATTTTTGTCCAAAAAAAGTCAAGGCCTGGAATTCCTTAAACAGCCAATTTTTTTAACAAGGTGCTTAAAAAGTCATTGAAATTCAAATCAACCATTCACATTGAAAGTTCTGTTCATCCATGATACAATAGTTCTGAATCAAGAAATACATATAGTGCTTAGAAAAGTGCTCGAAAGTCCTTGAATTTCATTTTGCAATGTCTGCGGGAACCCTGTTACTACTAGAGGACGTGAACTAACTTTCCATCCTCCGGTTTACCGTCCTCCAGAGGAGGCGAAGGCTCCCGCGGCCGCGCCCCACCACGGCACCACCAACTCGGGGCAGAGAGCCATGGAGGAGGGCCTCACCCACATCCTCTCCATGGGCTCCAAGGCGCTGATGCTGCAGGTGTGGGCCGACCTCTCCACCGGGTCGCTCACCTTCAGGTGAGGAAACAGACCGGACCGGACTGCATTAGACGTGCTGATGAGTGTTTTGTTTTGTGTTGTCGCTGTGACCCGTTCCAACCACTAGGGGCAGACAGGCGCCTGGGGACCAGCCGTAATGCCAGGACGGAGGGAATGTCATTTTAATTTCCAACTAGGGATGTCCGATATTATCGGCCTACCGATATTATCGGCCGATATTGGTATTAAAATGTAATATCGGAAATTATCGGTATCTATTTTCAAATATTTTTATTTAATTTTAATTTTTTTACATTTATTTAACCTTTATTTACCCAGGCAATTATATATTTGCTTAGAAAACGCAAATGTCAAAAGAAATAATAATTCTCCATGTGGTAAATACACAGGTCACAACATTTTTACAGTAAAGTTTTGGAGTTGTATTTGGAGTGTATTTCATGACTGTTGGGAACTAGGCTACACTGGCACACCTACTTCCAGCGAATGACGCTAAGCTAGGCTAACGGTGCGGCTGTTCCCTAAGCCTAATGCATGCACAGAGAAGAAAAGGGTTTGTATCTGCTGGTCTAACTCCAGGATAGATGGCAAATAAACTAATTTCCCAAAAAGTTGGCATGCTCCCCCTATCAATCCCTACCAGATCCGGAAATTGGTTTTAAGCCATAAATATTGGATCCGATTTGTTTTCTTTTTTTTTATCCACTTTTTCTCCCATTTTTTTCTATATTTTTTCTCCCATCCCAATTTCGTATCATCCAATTCAACCCTCCCCTGTCACGAACGCTGTTTCTTGCCTCCCACAAGCCGGCTGCAATGTGGACTAAGTCATACATAGCACAAGTCCCCTCCGGTACTTGAGGTAACAGCAGTCGCATCTTTTCACCTGCGCAGCACGATCTCTCAGCGGCGAGGAGTAACGCGTGGGAGGCTCACGCTGCCCCCGACACTTCCTGATTCTACTGCGCAGGCGCACCAACCGACCTGTAGGAGTCGCTGTCCACAACGCCCGATCCCCACCCATCAGTTTCCCACCCCCTAATACGGCCAATGTGTATTAGTATGAACGACCAGCTAAACTGAAAGCAATGTGGAGCACTGGGCTCGAACAGGCGAGCCCAGCGTCTCCGTCATTCGTGGCGAGCGCCTTGCCCACTACGCCACGTAGCCGCCCCCCGATTTGTTTTCTATAAAAAACTGCATTTAAAAGTGAAGTGTATCCTTTTTAAATGCCCTTTTAAAATGAGAAAAGAGTGCTTAGGAAAGTACTTGAAAGTCCTTGCATTTTTATTTTGCAATGTCTCTGTGGGAACCCTGGTTGAAAGTCTCTCACCACCCGGTCCTCTGCTCCCCTCAGGATGTGCATCGACCCCAACGACGAGATGAAGGCCGGCCTGCTGGCCCAAGCCCTGTCCGGCGAGGGCCTGGTGGCCCCGGGCCGGTGGCAGCACCTGGGCCTCACCTACAGCCAGCAGCCGGAGGGGAAGAAGAACATCCACGGCCGCCTGGTGGTCTGGGTGTGCGGAGTCAGGTACGGGACGTCCTTAACCCTGTCACTACCACACTACAGAAGGTTAACCCTGTCACTACCACACTACAGAAGGTTAACCCTGTCACTACCACACTACAGAAGTTTGACCCCTTCACTACCACACTACAGAAGGTTAACCCCTTCACTACCACACTACAGAAGATTAACCTTTCACTACCACACTACAGAAGGTTAACCCCTTCACTACCACACTACAGACGGTTAGCCCTTTCACTACCACACTACAGACAGTTAGCCCTTTCACTACCACACTACAGACGGTTAGCCCTTTCACTACCACACTACAGACGGTTAGCCCTTTCACTACCACACTACAGACGGTTAGCCCTTTCACTACCACACTACAGACGGTTAGCCCTTTCACTACCACACTACAGAAGGTTAACCTTTCACTACCACACTACAGAAGGTTAACCTTTCACTACCACACTACAGAAGGTTAACCCCTTCACTACCACACTACAGAAGGTTAACCTTTCACTACCACACTACAGAAGGTTAACCCCGTCACTACCACACTACAGAAGGTTAACCTTTCACTACCACACTACAGACAGTTAACCCTTTTACTACCACACTACAGAAGGTTAACCTTTCACTACCACACTACAGAAGGTTAACCCTGTCACTACCACACTACAGAAGGTTAACCTGTCACTACCACACTACAGAAGGTTAACCCCTTCACTACCACACTACGCTTAACACTGTCACTACCACACTACAGAAGGTTAACCCTGTCACTACCTCACTACAGAAGGTTAACCCTGTCACTACCACACTACAGAAGGTTAACCCTGTCACTACCACACTACAGAAGGTTAACCCCTTCACTACCACACTACAGATGGTTAACCCTTTCACTACCACACTACAGAAGGTTAACCCCTTCACTACCACACTACAGAAGGTTAACCCTTTCACTACCACACTACAGAAGGTTAACCTTTCACTACCACACTACAGAAGGTTAACCCCTTCACTACCACACTACAGACGGTTAACCCTATCACTACCACACTACAGAAGGTTAACCTTTCACTACCACACTACAGAAGGTTAACCCTCTCACTACCACACTACAGAAGGTTAACCTTTCACTACCACACTACAGACGGTTAACCTTTCACTACCACACTACAGAAGGTTAACCTTTCACTACCACACTACAGAAGATTAACCCTGTCACTACCACACTACAGAAGGTTAACCCCTTCACTACCACACTACAGAAGGTTAACCTTTCACTACCACACTACAGAAGATTAACCCTGTCACTACCACACTACAGAAGATTAACCCTGTCACTACCACACTACAGAAGATTAACCCTGTCACTACCACACTACAGAAGATTAACCCTGTCACTACCACACTACAGAAGATTAACCCCTTCGCTACCACACTACAGAAGGTTAACCCCTTCACTACCACACTACAGAAGGTTAACCCCTTCACTACCACACTACAGAAGGTTAACCCCTTCACTACCACACTACAGACTGTTAACCTTCTGGGTTAATGGTAATTAGACTCTCTCTGTTGTCTCTGTAAGATAATGTAGACTCTCTCTGCTGTGTCTCTGTAAGATAATGTAGACCCCTCTGCTGTGTCCCTGGACTCTTAAGATAACGTAGACTCTCTCTCTGGTGCGCCCCCTGCAGGCAGTGCGAGGTGTCCCTGGACTACACGCTGCCCAGGAAGTCCAGCCTGTCGTCGGACAGCAACAAGACCTTCTGCATGCTGGGCCACTGCCTGCACGCCTCGGAGGAGCTGTCCAAGCAGGCCGCGCCCTGGAGCATGGGCTCCGTGCTGCTCTTCAACGGTAGGAGCCCTGACCCTCGAACCATAAACCAGGTGGCCTGTTGTTGGGATGTTAGATCCTAATGTGAAAAACTGTGATTTTATATGTCTGCACTTTTATTTTTCTGTTGTGAAGCACTTTGAGCTGCAATTCTTGTATTGAAAGGTGCTATACAAATAATATATTATTATTATTATTATTATTATTATTATTATTATTATTATTATTATTATTATTATTATTATTATTATTATTATTATTATTATTATTATTATTATCATAAGATTCCGTGCACCTCCCAGCCCCTGTTCGGCGGTTAAGAAGGTTACTGTCCTGCTGTGATCCTGTGAGTGTCTGTGTGTGTGTCTGTGTGTCTGATTGTGTGTCTGTGGAAGCGTGTGTGTGTGTGTGTGTGTGTGTGGAAGCGTGTGTGTGTGTGTGGAAGCGTGTGTGTGTGTGTGGAAGCGTGTGTGTGTGTGTGTCTGATTGTGTGTCTGTGGCAGCGTGCCTCCTAAGCTCCCCCGGTCATCATCATCCAGGCAGACCTCTGTCCACCATCTGGCTCCATCTCTCCTCTTGTTCCCGGCTTCTGCCTCAGTGCTGCCCCCTCCTGGCAAACTGCCTCAGTGCTGCCCCCTCCTGGTAAACTGCCTCAGGGCTGCCCCCTCCTGGTAAACTGCCTCAGTGCTGCCCCCTCCTGGCAAACTGCCTCAGTGCTGCCCCCTCCTGGCAAACTGCCTCAGTGCTGCCCCCTCCTGGTAAACTGCCTCAGTGCTGCCCCCTCCTGGTAAACTGCCTCAGGGCTGCCCCCTCCTGGCAAACTGCCTCAGTGCTGCCCCTATGCCTTCTACAACGCTGTTCGGTTTCCGGGTTCCTCTGATTGGCCACTAAGCCCACGTGACCCTACGCTAGCACGCCCCCCGTATCGCCGCCAGTTATCGCTTACGCCCGCGCATGCGCATGAGCCGCGACAAGTCCCGTCAATGACAGAGCTCTCATATTTGCGAATGCATAAACTATATCTTAAATTATGGCTATGTGTCTAATATGGCCGTCGCTTATCAATGACTTGTTTTGTTTACATCAGGGTGAACGCTGTTGCATTAGCAAATATGAGAGCTCTGTCAATTGATAAGCGACGGCCATATTAGACACATAGCCATAATTTAAGATATAGTTTATGCATTCGCAAATATGAGAGCTCTGTCATTGAAGTGGGTGGTGGCAGCGTAACAGCGTTCACCCTGATGTAAAGTAGCGATTTTTTTATTGGTTTGTCATGACAAACCAATTACATAATCCAACATATGTGTAAAGAAACAACATATTCCAGTTAACGGTATATTTTTTTAATGATTCATTACGGTATAAATTAGGTTAACTGGAGCTGCGTATTGCTGCCTCTCATATTTGCTAATGCAACAGCGTTCACCCTGATGTAAACAAAACAGGTCATTGATAAACGACGGCCATATTAGACACATAGCCATAATTTAAGATATAGTTTATGCATTCGCAAATATGAGAGCTCTGTCATTGAAGGGGCTTGTCGCGGCTCATGCGCGGGCGTAAGCGATAACTGGCGGCGATAAGGGGGGCGTGCTAGCATAGGGTCACGTGGGCTTAGTGGCCAATCAGAGGAACCCGGAAACCGAACAGCGTTGTAGAAGGCATAGACGCGCCCCCTCCTGGTAAACTGCCTCAGTGCTGCCTCAGTGCTGCCCCCTCCTGGTAAACTACCTCAGCGCTGCCCCCTGCTGGTAAACGCACCGCGGTCTGGGCCGCTTCGCTCTCGCCATCGACATCAATCCTACAATTCACCTAACAAAACCACGGAGCATCCGTTCTGATTCAAATGTCCTCGAATTGACTGGGAGGAAAGAAAGTGTATTATCTGAAAGTGAATTGAATCCATTCCCGGTAAATGTAGGATTAGTCGAGCGCACACTGAGGATTATGTACAGTGTTCTGTAGCCATAGTTACCATAGTTCTGTACAGTGGCATGGGCCGGTCAGGGTCCCGTGTGGGCCGCATGCCTGACTGCTGGCAGGGTTTAGTAGGTTTTAATGAGTCTGGAGCCCAGGGCTGAGACCGGTCTCATTCAGGCCCAAGGCTGGCTGAGGATCAACTGACTGCACCCTATATTATATACTGTATTATCTACTCATTCTACTGTATTCTTTTTTTTGTATCCACTTTTTCTCCTTATTTTTCTATTTTTTCCCATCCCAATTTCGCCTCGCCAATTCTCCCTTCAATTCTCCCCTCCCCTGTCTCGAACATTGCTAGACCATGCCTCCCACTGGTCGGCTGCAGTGAGGACGAAGCCTTGCATCACGTGTCCCCTCCGGTACACGAGGAGGCAGCCTGTCGCATCTTTTCACCGCAGCAGCTCGAACTCTCAGTGGCGAGGAGTAACGCGTGGGAGGCTCACGCCGCCCCCGATACTTCCTGATTCTGCTGTACAGGCGCACCGACCGACCTGTAGGAGTCGCTGTCCACAACGTCCAATCCCCACCCACCAGCTTTCCCACCCCCTAATACTGCCAATTGTGTTAGTATGAACGACCAGCCAAGCCGGTAGCAACGCCGAGAGCTGGGCTCGAACCCTGCATCTCCTGCGTTAGTGGCGAGCGCCTTGCCCACTGCGCCACTTAGCCGCCCTATCTACTGTATTCTATACTGTATTCTCTACTGTATTATATACTGTATCTACTATATTATATACTGTATTATAGACTGTATTCTATACTGTATTATATACTGTATTCTATACGGTATCTACTGTATCATATACTGTATTCTATACTGTATTATAGACTGTATTATATACTGTATTATATACTGTATTCCATGCAGGTGTGTGGTAGTGAAAGGGTTAACCATCTGTAGTGTGGTAGTGAAAGGGTTAACCGTCTGTAGTGTGGTAGTGAAAAGGTTAACCGTCTGTAGTGTGGTAGTGAAAAGGTTAACCGTCTGTAGTCAGTGGTGCAGTCGTAATATGACAGTAGGCCAAACGCCACGTGCACGCGCGCTCACGCACGCTCACGCACATACATGTTCCCTCGGTTGCGAACAGAACAGATGATTATTATGCATAACAATGTTTTTTTTTTTTTTTTTTTTTTTTTTAAATCCCCCCTCCATTTTCCTCCGATTTTCTCCAATCCCAATGTTAGTCGTTATGCCAATTCCCAATCCCCTTCCTGGTCGCTGCGCACTTACCCCCCACAGTCGGTCTGGGAGAGTGGAGGCTATCACGTGCTTCCTCCGACACACGTCCAGCCAATCAACCGCTTCTTTTCACCTGGCAGCGCGGATTCTCATTGAGAGGGCGTAGCGTGTGGAAGGATCACACTATCCCACTCAAGTCCTATCCGCGCTTAGCAGGCGCCCCGACCGAACTGTAGGAGTCGCTGTTTACAACGACCCGGACCCACCCCGCCAGCTTCTCCCACCCTCTAATACTGCCAATTGTATTTGTGTGAACGGCCAGCCAAGCTGGTGACAACCCCGGAGCTGTGAGCTGGATTCGAACAGGCGAATCTAGCCGCTCCGGGGTTCGGTGACGAACGCAATCTCCGTTACACCACCTGACCGCCCTGCATAACAATGTTTTAAATGTAATTGTAGTTACAATGCACAACTTGTCTCATCCTTCCAGTCGGGAGATCAAGCAACCCCCCACCTACAGGGCTTGTTATGCAAAGTCTAGGTGATAAGTGCCGGCCGGGGTATACGGCGCGACGAGGTTCTCTAGCTGGGATTTGAGAGAACAGATTTCATTAAAGAAAACTGAATCAAAACAATCTCCCTCAGTGACGTAGCCTAAACGGCGTTTAACCGCGTTTGACCACCACTGCATGCCTGTCTGTAGTGTGGTAGTGAAAGGGTTAACCGTCTGTAGTGTGGTAGTGAAAGGGTTAACCATCTGTAGTGTGGTAGTGAAAGGGTTAACATTCTGTAGAGTGGTAGTGAAAGGGTTAACCGTCTGTAGTGTGCTAGTGAAAGGGTTAACCTTATGTGGTGTGGTTGTGAAAGGGTTAATATGGTATCTGCCGTGTCCAGTTTTGGGAAAATCTATTTGCGGCGGGCCCCCGTCTACGATTATGTATGGCTGCCTGGCCCTCTGCCAAGATGATGAAGTCTGTGTTCGTGGGAATCGCCGTGTTGTGATTTGTTTCACGCGGCGATGTTTCACGGGCTCTCTGTCCCCGGCTCTCTGGGTGCCAGGCGAGCTCGCTTTGGAGCACGGAGGCTTTGATTTGATTTGATCTTTATTTATCTCGAACAACCATAAACACAAAAACTTGAAATAACAAAAAAAAATATATATATATATATATATATATATATATATATATATATATATATATATATATATATATATATATATAAAATAAAAAACTAAATCAAATACAAATAAGATAAGATAAGATATTCCTTTATTGATCCCCTTGGGGAAATTCAGGCATCATAGCAGCATGGGGGAAGGGGGGGGGGGGGTACAGGTAGTAAAAACAACACAAGCAGTGTAAACAAATAGGTCAATATAATTTACTATCTAACTAACTGAAAAATATATTCACAGTATTCACAGTGTCATAAGGTGCAGTATGCATAAGGTAGTGTTATAATTTACTATCTACTGAAATGTACATTATTCACAGTATCACTGTATCCACTGAAATATACATTATTCACAGTATCACAGTATCCACATAAGGTGCAGTATGCCTAAGGTAGTGTTATTGTCCTCCTTGGGTTCCTATAAGTCCCAGGTCAATGTCTGGTAGCAGTCGCTGCCCCCTGTTGTGGAGCCTGGAGGCTGCTAGTCGCTGCCCACTGTTGTGGAGCCTGATGGCCGCTGGTATGAAGGACTGTCCGAGGTGGTTAGTTGAGGGTCGGGGGGGGTATGAGTCTGTGGCTGAACGAGCTTCTCATCTTGACTAGCTCGTCGTAGAGGGGGTGGGAGGGGTTCTCCATGATGGCAGCCAGCTTCCTTCTCATCCCCCTCTCTGCCACCACCTCTAGTCTAGGTAGCTCGACTCCCACCACGGAGCTAGCCTTCCTCACCAGCTTGTTGAGCTTGTTGGTGTCCCTCTAGTTGATGTAGCCTCCCCAGCATGCCACAGCATAGAAGAGGACACTGGCCACTACAGACTGGTAATATATCTTCCTAGACATGGAAGCAATTGTGAACATAGCTCAAGACAAATGGTTTTGTTCGAGGAGGGACAGAAAGAAGCAAAGCTTATCTGCTCCTGCCCCCTTCCTTACAATATCATATTAATATGTAATAATAAGTTATCTATCAATATCAAAAAATAATATACCTATATCCACTACAGCACAAGATAAATAAATAATTACAAAAATACTAGTTCACGTTATTCTCAAGCTCCTCTAACTTATACTTGGAGCTGTGGATTCTCTGCGCGCCCCGGACGAGGTGGAACACGGCCCCTGAAGAACACTCCCCTTGTTGCGGCTCCTAATCGGCCCGTGAACGGCACCAGGCGTCCCCCCCGACCCGTGAACATGACCGATATCATTAGAGAGGGGCTCTCGGGGCTCGGAATGGGAGCGTGACGGTGGTTTCGGCAAGGAGCTGCAGGATGATATATATAAGGGAGGGAAGGAAATAGACAGAATATGTTTTTATTAATGTAGGCCATCGGAAATAATAATATACACAGTTATATATCCTATCCATACAAAGCCAAAAGGAAAAAAAAATCAGATTTGGGCCGCGCTTTCGCTTGCAGCGTAGTGAACACAGCCCGAGTGAACACGGAGACGGTGGTTATTACGAGTTCCTCGTTCCTACGGGGATGTATATCGGTCTGCTTTGTATTATGTGCACACTTGTACTGAAAAGGATTTGTTTAGTGTATTAGCTTACTTGTCGAGGACAAGGGCAGAGAACATCCACAGTTGCAGAATTCAGATTCAGATTGATTCCTTTATTGTTCTTCTTCCCCCACTTTTATATTTGTATTGATGATGATGATGATGATGAAGACTTTATTTCAGAGCCTCAAGGTCCATATTACACATATACAAAACAACAACAACAAGAATACAATAACAAAAGAAACAAGGCCAACAACATAGATTAAAATATATAAAGGCATCGATTCCAATGTTTCCACAAACCCAGAGGAGTACCTTGTATCACTTTGTTTTACATCACCAACGGCACCTATTATCTTGCCTTTTGACTCTAATCATGTGCGCGTGCCTCCCTCCCTCACCCACCCAGGTTCCAGAATAGGATCCGAGGAGGCCTTCTACCTGTACGCCAGCGGGCCCGACCTCACCTCCATCATGCCCTGCAAGTACGGCAAGCCCAGCCTGGTGTTCTCCAAGTACGTGACCCAGGAGGGGCTGCAGTGCGAGCAGGTCCGCGAGCTGCTGATGAAGAACAAGGAGGTGGACACCACGGCGCTGGTGGTGAGTCTGTCTGCACTCTCAGTATATACTATATATATATATATATATATATATTTGATTACATATAATGAATATATATATATATATATATATATATATATATATATATATATATATATATATATATATATATATATATATATCCACATCTGTCTGTACATACATGCATATACTCTTTCTATATACCTACTCCAGGGTTCGCACAAGGTCCTTGAGGTGCTTAAAGTGCTTGATTTCTGACCAAAACAATCCTTGAAAACAGCAATTTTTTTAACAAGGTGCTTAAAAAGTCCTTGAAATTCTAATCAACCATTCGCATTGAACGTTTTGTTCATCCATGATAAGACATTTCTGAATCAAGAAATACATTTTTGCGGTCAGGTGGCGATATACAGGTCTATACATTCTAAAATATACAGTCTCTAGAAGATATACAGGTCTATACATTCTAAAATATACAGTCCCCAGAAGATATACAGGGATATACATTCTAAAATATACAGTCCCAAGAAGATATACAGGGATATACATTCTAAAATATACATTCCCAAGAAGATATACAGGGATATACATTCTAAAATATACAGTCCCCAGAAGATATACAGGGATATACATTCTAAAATATACAGTCCCAAGAAGATATACAGGGATATACATTCTAAAATATACAGTCCCAAGAAGATATACAGGTCTATACATTCTAAAATATACAGTCCCAAGAAGATATACAGGTCTATACATTCTAAAATATACAGTCCCCAGAAGATATACAGGGATATACATTCTAAAATATACAGTCCCCAGAAGATATACAGGGATATACATTCTAAAATATACAGTCTCTAGAAGATATACAGGGATATACATTCTAAAATATACAGTCCCCAGAAGATATACAGGTCTATACATTCTAAAATATACAGTCCCCAGAAGATATACAGGGATATACATTCTAAAATATACAGTCTCTAGAACAGGGGTCAGCAACCTTTTTGACATGGAGTGCCTGTTTGAAATATAGTTGTAACTAGTGTGCCTCAACAATATTCCATGCATCGTAAATATTTTTTCTCATAATCAGGTATTTTTAATGATAATTTTTACATTATTACATCATTATCGTTATTATTAACAATATTATTATGATTGTTGTATCAACCCTAAATCTGAGTTGGGGGGGGGGGGGAGGGGGGAATGCGATGCAGACAAACAGCTGCATACAGTGCGACCATTTCACTCACATTTGCCCATTCATTTTTGGACACATCACACACCATCGGTGTGTGTACTGTACGTGGGCTGTCATAGCTCCACCTACAGGCCTAATGGAGAACACCAGGAGAACACCAGGATGTGAATGGAGGGTGAATGTGAGGTATATCGTGTAAATAAGTTTTGATTGATCGCAAGACTACACTGTAAAAAATTTATAATAAGTTACCAGAACTTAAAAATATTGAGTTCAGTTACTGTGCATTAAGGTTTTCAGTTTTCAATCCATAATAATCCAGGAAAATAAGTACACAACCACATTATTTCAACCTAATAAAACTATGTTTATTGTCATTGTTTTAAGAACACAAGTTGACTTGGTAATACTCACATTTTGAGTAAAGAATATGGCTTTTAACATGTGCAATGTTCAATGAAATAGAAAAATAAATAATAAAATTAGTTGATTAATCCCACTGGTCACAATGGTGACCGTAATAATGTTTTTGTTATAAGGCTCTGCAAATGTTACTGAATGATGTAGCAATGTATTTCCAGCTAAATTGAAATAAACAAATAAAGGGTCTCAATTAAATATGTGGTAGTAAAAAGAACCTGTGGGAGGATTTCAACAAGATAAATGCGACAACAGTGCAAAATATTTCACTATAATATTTCAAAGCAAAAAAAATTAAATATAATCTTTTTTTTTTTTTTTTTTTTTTTTACTGCTGCCCCCTGTGTCTATGCAAATGCCCCCGCGTGCCTATGCAGGCACGCGTGCCTAAGGTTGCCTACCCCTGCTCTAGAAGATATACAGGTCTATACATTCTAAAATATACAGTCCCCAGAAGATATACAGGGATATACATTCTAAAATATACAGTCTCTAGAAGATATACAGGGATATACATTCTAAAATATACAGTCTCAAGAAGATATACAGGGATATACATTCTAAAATATACAGTCCCAAGAAGATATACAGGGATATACATTCTAAAATATACAGTCTCCAGAAGATATACAGGGATATACATTCTAAAATATACAGTCCCAAGAAGATATACAGGGATATACATTCTAAAATATACAGTCTCTAGAAGATATACAGGGATATACATTCTAAAATATACAGTCCCAAGAAGATATACAGGGATATACATTCTAAAATATACAGTCTCTAGAAGATATACAGGGATATACATTCTAAAATATACAGTCTCTAGAAGATATACAGGTCTATACATTCTAAAATATACAGTCCCCAGAAGATATACAGGGATATACATTCTAAAATATACAGTCTCTAGAAGATATACAGGGATATACATTCTAAAATATACAGTCCCAAGAAGATATACAGGTCTATACATTCTAAAATATACAGTCCCAAGAAGATATACAGGTCTATACATTCTAAAATATACAGTCTCTAGAAGATATACAGGGATATACATTCTAAAATATACAGTCTCTAGAAGATATACAGGGATATACATTCTAAAATATACAGTCCCCAGAAGATATACAGGTCTATACATTCTAAAATATACAGTCCCAAGAAGATATACAGGGATATACATTCTAAAATATACAGTCTCTAGAAGATATACAGGTCTATACATTCTAAAATATACAGTCCCAAGAAGATATACAGGTCTATACATTCTAAAATATACAGTCTCCAGAAGATATACAGGTCTATACATTCTAAAATATACAGTCCCCAGAAGATATACAGGGATATACATTCTAAAATATACAGTCTCTAGAAGATATACAGGTCTATACATTCTAAAATATACAGTCCCCAGAAGATATACAGGGATATACATTCTAAAATATACAGTCTCTAGAAGATATACAGGGATATACATTCTAAAATATACAGTCTCCAGAAGATATACAGGGATATACATTCTAAAATATACAGTCCCAAGAAGATATACAGGGATATACATTCTAAAATATACAGTCTCCAGAAGATATACAGGGATATACATTCTAAAATATACAGTCCCAAGAAGATATACAGGTCTATACATTCTAAAATATACAGTCCCAAGAAGATATACAGGGATATACATTCTAAAATATACAGTCTCTAGAAGATATACAGGGATATACATTCTAAAATATACAGTCTCTAGAAGATATACAGGTCTATACATTCTAAAATATACAGTCCCCAGAAGATATACAGGGATATACATTCTAAAATATACAGTCCCAAGAAGATATACAGGTCTATACATTCTAAAATATACAGTCCCAAGAAGATATACAGGTCTATACATTCTAAAATATACAGTCTCTAGAAGATATACAGGGATATACATTCTAAAATATACAGTCTCTAGAAGATATACAGGGATATACATTCTAAAATATACAGTCCCCAGAAGATATACAGGTCTATACATTCTAAAATATACAGTCCCAAGAAGATATACAGGGATATACATTCTAAAATATACAGTCTCTAGAAGATATACAGGTCTATACATTCTAAAATATACAGTCCCCAGAAGATATACAGGTCTATACATTCTAAAATATACAGTCCCCAGAAGATATACAGGTCTATACATTCAAAATATACAGTCCCAAGAAGATATACAGGTCTATACATTCTAAAATATACAGTCTCCAGAAGATATACAGGTCTATACATTCTAAAATATACAGTCCCCAGAAGATATACAGGGATATACATTCTAAAATATACAGTCTCTAGAAGATATACAGGTCTATACATTCTAAAATATACAGTCCCCAGAAGATATACAGGGATATACATTCTAAAATATACAGTCTCTAGAAGATATACAGGGATATACATTCTAAAATATACAGTCCCCAGAAGATATACAGGGATATTATTAATCGATTTCTTTCATTATTATTCTAAATAAATAAATAAATATTTAAAAAAAAATATATATATATTAAAATGGGTTATTAAAAATATTATTATCACACACACACACGAACTAGCGTTAAATAATATATATATTTTTTTACACATGCAAAAAAATAATAAGTGACGCCACTTATCGATTTCACGCAGTTATGGATAAATCGATGAGTGGTCTCAGCCTTTTAGATATTACACCTGACCCAGCTGTGTCTGCCCCCCCCCCCCCCCCCCCCCGCAGGAGAGCCTGGCGGTGGTGTACGCGCCCAGCAGCCCCCGCCTCTACACCATCTACGAGCCCGTCATCCGCATGAAGGGCCAGGCCAAGACGGTGGTGACGCTGCGGCCCTTCAGCTCCCGGGAGGTGCAGAGCGCCTCGCTGGAGCCCCACTGCCTCCGGGGCCTGGTCCCCGCGGAGCCCCAGGGCCTGCAGGGCGTGCTGCACAAGATCGGCGGCACCGGCGACTTCGTCTTCCTCTTCGCGCAGGTACTGTACGCGGGGTTCGCAACAAGGTCCTTGAAGTGCTTGGATTTTGACGGAGGAAAAAAAAGTCTAGGTCTGGAATTCTTTGAAAACTGCCTATTTTTTGACAAGGTGCTTAAAAAGTCCTTGAAATTCAAATCGACCATTCGCATCGAACGTTTTGTTCATCCATGATAAAGAAATTCTGAATCAAGAAATACGTTTTTTGTCGGAAATTGGGCCATAAATATTTCAATAAAAAAAAAACAGCATTTAACACTTTAATCGCCGAAAACGCTGGAACTCGTCTTTCCCCGCCCTGCTCATTCTGCCGAAGACGCTGTAACACGTCTTTGATATCAATATTTCAAAAATCTGTGATCGAAATCATATTTCTCCTCCGGGGACCTGAGATATACTGCTGAGCTCCACTCAACTGTCTAACGGTTCAAGAGCGCCATCTGGTGGCCGATCGCAGGTCGGCCAACAGGTGCGTTAGCCGGACTCCATCTCGACACACTGGATAATCAATAGCTTGCCCTAACTCAATAAACAACGTTATTTGGACGTATATACTATTATACAACCTGGAAATGGTTCATCTAGATCAACATCCCATAATCGAAAACTGTCTACTCCAAGCTGATCGTCCAACGGCGCGAGGAAGATACGTTAAGATCCAGCGTTATTTTCCAACGTGTTCTTTACTAACTGCTCTGATGACCATATGACCCACACTAGATGAATGATATAACATTGCCCACGGAATTATAAACGACCCCCCGCCCATCCGGTCAACATCAGATGATACGTAGTAACTTCTAGAAGTACCTCCAGTTGAAATTTTTTATCTGGCACCGATCGCTACCAAACTGTATTTGATCATCAATATAATGCATTTGGGGCTATAAATCAAGTTCTGGAGAAAGCTGCAGAAAATGATAAAAACATACTTATACTTTAGACCATATTTTAGTATGAATATGTGAATGAAAAAGTATAACGTTGCTACATCCTGAACAATAGATATAGGACATTGAATGGGCCATAATAATGTCAATTTAGCAATAGAATTTAAAAAGTTATAGCCCTGCAAAGAAGGGGAACTTCTCCATAGACAAATAGAGCTGGCGAGGGATGGTAAATTATGAATTTAACCATGGCGATCAAAGTGTTAAAAGTGAATTGTATCCTTTTAGATGCCCTTTTAAAATGAAGAATAGTGCTTGGAAGAACCTGAAGTCCTTGAATACAATTTTGCAATGTCTGTGGGAACCCCGAGTACGGGATGTTTTTTTCTCTCCGGTGGAGTTCCGTTGCCGGGGGAAACGGCCAGGGTCCCCTAAAGTGTGTTTCCTGTCGTCTGTTCGTATAGGGAGGTGTAGTCTGACATCACTATAGTTTCCGCGAGGTCCACCACCCGTATTGAGATTTATCATTGGGGAAAATGGATTATCGGCTATTGTAACAATTCTGCCTCATGAACATTGGCAAGCTTTCCATTTCTGCACAAAATGAGTTCCCTTCTACCACTAACATTATTGTTTTAAGCATTTTTGGTTGAAATAAAGGTAGTTATGAGGTTTTTAATTTGTCGTTAAAAAAGAACTACACTTACCAGGAGAACGCCTGTCGTTCAGTGCTGTCACGTTTGTTCTGATGTTACCAGAAGCGGCCCCCTCTAGTGTTGTAACCATGTTCAGAGGTCTGTTGCTTGTGGCGGAGCAGCCAATCAGGAGGAACACCCGCTGACCTGAGGTCAGAGGTTAGACGTGAGAGAGTGAACAGAGAAAACACAGGATATTAGAAGAGCGTTGTAGGAGATAAAGACGGCCTGCTGGCCTGGCACACAGTGTCTCCCTCTCTCTCCCTCCTGCCGTCTCCCCCTCTCTTCTCTGTTCCTTGTTATTCGTCTCTCTTCTTCCTTCCTCTGTGTGTGTATGAATGTATGTGTGTGTGACTGACGGTCGCATGTGTCTCTCTGTGTCTGTCTGTCCTCTGTTTTT
>NC_140173.1:148770321-148843354 GCF_963971535.1 Notolepis coatsorum | reverse complement strand
GAAGAGCCACGGCTTCTCCCTGCTGGCCACGCAGCTGTACCTGCACCCGGGCAGCCAGGCCTGCTGGAGTGCTTCCTGGAGATGCTGTTCGGACGCCCTGTGGGCCTGGAGGAGGAGTGAGTCAGTCAGGGGCTCTGTCGCCGTGTGTGTAGCCAGACCTCCAGGGATAATAATAATAATAAGGGATGTCCGATATTGGCATTAAAATGTAATATCGGAAGTTATCGGTGTCGTTTTTTTTCTTCGTATAAAATAGAAAAAGTCAAAAGTACTTCAAATAAAGTGTTCAGTCAATATATACATATATACAATATACAATACAGAGTAAAAAGAGTACAATGCAGAAATGGGATGAGGTACAAACTTAGGGTAAGGTGCAATGAGGTATGGATTGTAGTGCAAATGTCTTTACTAATAAATATAAAGTGTGTTAAAGTGTCTAAAGTGAGTAAAGTGAGTGTTACGGTGAGTGTTTATGTAAAGTGAGTGTGTACGTGTTGCAGTGGTCAGGAGATATAACGCACCCACCTCGACTCAGCTTAGACATCCTTTTAACAATCAAAATAATAAAAAAAAGTGTTGTTTAACCCTTTCACTACCACACTACAGACGGTTATAACCGTCTGTAGTGTGGTAGTGAAAGGGTTACCTCCTGTAGTGTGGTTGTGAAAGGGCTAAACCCTTTGTCGTGTGGCATTTACTACCTGTACCCCTCCCCCCCTCCCCCCCATGCTGCTATGATGCCTGAATTTCCCCAAGGGGATCAATAAAGGAATATCTTATCTTATCTTATCTTATTGGAAAGGGTTAACCTTCTGTATTGACGCAGTGAAAGGGTTAACCATTTTGGCAGTGTGGTAGTGAAAGGGTTCATGTATTTTATGTTTTTATGACATTAGATTTTATTACGGATCCCCATTAGCTGGTGCCATAGCAACCAGCTAGTCTTCCTGGGGTCCACACACACAAAAACATACAAAAACAATTATTATTGCAAAACAAAATTATTAAAAGTCAGTACTCAACACACAATACAATGGATAATGAAACTAACAATTAAGATGGCTAAAATTACATACAAGCACAGAAACGGAAAGCAAAAAAACAAAACAAAATACTTTACAGTGTTAAATACAATTTAAGTTTCTTTTAAAAGTGAATCTACCCGCACCCAAGTGGCGACCCATGTAACGCGCTGCGTCGCGAAGCGGCCGACCCGGGTTCGATTCCCGGATTTTTATTTAATATTTTTTATTAAAGATATATTGTTATTTTTTGTTTAAGTTTGAATTCAGTTAAAATGTTCAGTTTCAGTTAAATTCAGTTATTCTTTTTAATAGAATGGATCATTAAAATCAAAGGGTGTTGCACATAAATAGGCACTTCAATCAACCGGTTTTAATAAACAAACAGAAACAGTAGCATGTGGATCTTTAGGACAATTAGGCTATGAAAATTAGGCTGCCTCTAAATATAAAAAGGAATGAAATAAGAATGGTTTGCTTAAAAAAATATATATATATATTTATTTATTTATTTTATAAAAAATTTATTTTCGATTTTCTGATATGAAAATCGAATGTAGATATGGGATCGAATATTGGGTCCCATCCCTAATCTAAATGTATGTGATGTCTCTCCCCCCTAGTCTGGACCTGGAGGACATGGACAGCATCTCGCCCTTCAGGAAGCGCTGCATCATCCCCGTGCTGGGCCTGATCGAGAACTCGCTGTACGAGAACTCGCTGGTGCACAACATCCTGTGCATGCTGCTGCAGCTGCTCAACGCCTGCCCCAAGCTGGCCGACATCCTGCTGGACCACGGTCTGCTGCACGTGCTGTTCAACACGCTGTCCACGCTCAACGGCCTGGAGAACGGGTAATAATCATAATAATAATAATAATTAGGGATGTCCGATATCGGCAGTAAAATGTGATATCGGAAAATATCTGTATCGGGAAAAAAAAAAAACAATAACAATTTTTTTTTTTTAAGATTTATTTAACCTTTATTTACCCAGGCAAGCAAGTAAGAACCAATTCTTATTTTATTTATTGTCAAAAGTATGCATGTTGGTTTAATTCAACAACAAGAGATATGTAATGTTAATTTTACTTTTTTAATTATCATATTTTGCACAGATAATGCTTACATTTAGAAAGCCTTTTGAATGCATCCAGTGAATTTATTAGTTACCTGAAATTATTCCGTTTTTTTGGGGGAAACCCTGCATATATCGGTATCGGTTGATATCGGTATCGAAATTAAGAGTTGGACAATATCGGAATATCGGTATCGGTAAAAAAGCCAATATCGAGCATCCCTAATAATAATATATTATATATGAGTGGCTGAGGCCTGCTGCACGTGCTGTTCAACACGCTGTCCACGCTCAACGGCCTGGAGAACGGGTAATAATAATAATAATAATAATAATAATAATAATAATAATAATAATAATAATAATAATAATAATAATAATAATAATAATAATAATAATAATATTATATATGAGTGGGTGAGGCCTGCTACACGGTTACATAGGGCAATAATGAGAGATAAACATGGTAGACAGTAGGGGTTTAAATATTTTACCCCACAACGATTCGATTCAATTTACGATTCTTCAGGCAACAATTCAATGCATCATGAAATCTCTTCATTTTGACCACGATGTGATTCGATGCGATCCGATTTTTTACTGTTACTGTAATTCCCCAAAAAGAAAATTATACACAAATGTGGGAACTGATTCACTCAGCATGAATGGACTATAGGTCAATACAAAATCGACCTATAATAATAAAAATAAAAAAATGTAAACGTTTTGCATTTAAAACGATTTATTCTAATCGATTCTAACGTTTTCAAATCGATGCAGTGTAATCGTCACCTTAGGATCGATGCATTGTTACACCCCTAGTAGACAGACGCACAACATTAAATATAGGAAGCTAGGGGTCAAAGGCCATGTTAAAGAGGTGAGTTTTGAGGAGTTTTTTTGTTAAGCAGTCCAGAGTTGGGGCGTTGCGGAGTTCTGCAGGGAGAGAGTTCCAGAGGGTGGGAGCTGCCACACACTGAAGGTCAGGTCTGGTTCGGGGAATGGAGAGCTGACCAGTGCCTGAGGATCGTAGGGACCGTGACTGGGTGTGGGGGTGGAGGAGCTCAGTGAGGTACTGAGGTGCCAGAGTGTGGAGGGACTCATTGAGAACAAGCTCTCATTTACAATGACATCGAGATAAATTCAAAAACACAATGAATACAAAGAAAGAAAACAAAATAGAGACAGAAAGTCAATCAATTAAACATTTAACTGCAGACTGTGGTAAAGTGGTTTGCTATTAAAGATTTAAACTGATACTAATACTAGATACTAATGAATTTAGTTTTAAAGTGCATTGCAAAACAGCCGCAGAAACTAGTCCAGGCTTACCAAGGTGTACTAAGTGATCTACCGTGCCTATATTACTACCTACAATGATAATATGTCTACCGAAAACCTGTACCGAATCGTGACTTCAAAACCGAGGTACAGTGTGTATATATATATATATATATATATATACACAAGTCTTTCAGATCCAATAATGAGATTTTGAATTGTGACCTCACTTTTTACAGACCCATTATACCCACATTATGCACTATATATATAAATATTAGGGCTGTCAGTTTATCGCGTTAATTAGATTAATTAATTACACAGCAAATTATCGCGTTATGAAAATTAACTCAAAATTAATTACAATTTTTTTTTTTTTTTTTTTATATATATTTTTTTTATCTCATACATTCCATAAGAACGTAGAATACACATTACAGACTTTTTTTTATATGGTCCATTTGCATGTTCTTGGTATCTGATTCTAGGGACATCTATGGATCTCAGGAATGTATTCCCAGTGTCAGAAATACTGTGTCTGTTACTAGGCTTGAGTCAATTGTAATGAACCAAATGAGAATATCAATAAAAAAAAAAATTATATTTGACTGTGAATAACACTATGCTCAAATTGACCAGACCTGAAAAATCTAAGCAAATGAATAGATGGAAGATGATTAAACAGAAGGTTTTGTAGATACAGTACTGAATTCTGCCATCCGGACACATGCAATTTGAAATATGATTATAGAATATCAGGCATAAAATGGTTATGCGATTAAAATGTGATTAATTAGATTAATTAATTACAAATCCTGTAATTAATTAGATTAATTTTTTTAATCGCCTGACAGCACTAATAAATATACTATATAAACTATTGATGGTTTCAGTGGGATGTTGGATTTGCTAGGAAACGGCTAAGACTACAGTTGACTGTGTAGAGCGGTCGTTGAATGTGGGACTGAATGGGTTAATGTGAGGAACAAAATGATTATAAAGTGCTTTGGATAAAAAGCTCTATATAAATGCAGCATTTACCAGGAAGTGCGGGTCTGACTCACCCCGTGCTGCTTGTTTAGTCTATGAATGATATAGTCCGAAGTGTTTTCATTGTTCTACTGTCCACAAGTGGCTGATGATCCGAGCAGGGAGAGGTCAGCGGCCGCAGAATAGTGGACATGGTCAAATGTAAACAAATCCATCCGGGGACCAGTGGGAACCATCTGATATGGAAGATTAATCTTGGAAGTTGATGCCAACAGTTAATGAATCTCAAGGCAGTTGTGTGTAGATGTATGTTTTTATTTTATTTGATTGGCCTGAATTGTAGTGAAATAGACGGCACTGCTCGTACGTCAAACAGCTGGCTGATTATGAATGAATGATTTCATTTTTATTCTTCTTTTACAAAGCAATGTACAGTAGTAGAAAATGTATAAAAGAAATAAAATGACTGAAAAGGTGTAGGCTGAAGCTGAGGCTTATAATTGCCTACCCTTTTTACATTACATTATTTACAAAAAAACATAATTCAGTACATAATTTTGCAAAAACAAAAGGTTACAAAAGTTTCATAGTTTTATATACCAAACGTATACACATTTTTCTTTTTTTATATATATTTTATTTATTTTTGTTGTCATGATTTTAATACAGTTATGCTATAATAAAATATAATTAGGATAATAATAATAAGGTTTTATATTTATGTATCACCTTGTATTTGAATAATTTCTTTAATGTATGTATCGAACTACACATTTTTACTTCTTTGTCACAGTTATTCCATAGTTTTACCACTTTAACAGATATACATCAACTTTTTATATTTGTCCTTGCCTTTGCGAAATTGAAGACACAAGTCCCTAAGTTATCCTCACAGATGTTGAAATCTGAAGATCTCGGACGTCTCCGTCTGTCTCGTTAATTCAATTACTCAAGTACTTTACACCCCTGGTGTAAAAAACTCTTAGTTCCACCTTCTTTACTTGAAGCACCGCGACTAGGGAGGCACCGATCCGACTTTTTCAGTCGCGATACCGATACCTGGGCTTTACTTAACACAATCCCGCCCGCCCACGGATAAATCCGTGTTTCGAATCCAACGGTTGAGGACCAACCACGGACATGTCGGTGGCAAGGTTGTTTTGGCTTTTATTCCATTGTAATAACCTACCGTACTTTTCGCACTATAAGCCGCACCTGACTATAAGCCGCAGCAGCTAAATTGAATGATGTGTACATATATAAGCCGCACTGGACTATAAGCTGCAGGTGTTTTAATGTTTAATTACCATATGTAATTAGCATTGGGACACAATACTGTCGGACAAATAACAAGCATTAACTCATTTACAAGTTGTATTAAGTTTAGCAAATAAGGGAACAGATAAATAACATTTCAATGCAGTCAAAAAGCAATATTTAGATGTTTACATTTTCGAGTTTGGTCACGTCGAGTCACATATAAGCCGCACCGTTATATAAGCCGCAGGGTCAAAAAATGGGGAAAAAAGCCGCGGCTTATAGTCAGAAAAGTACGGTACTTGATGTCACCGAGCTGCACTGCAGATCTACCCTCCTCTTCGAATTCTGAAAAGTGCATTACCGGCCAGATCCTCTTAGGGGCGCTGTCTCGATAATGCAGTGTGCCCTGTGGCAGAGCGGTGCACTATTTTTTTTGACTTTCAATGTAGTTTCCAGTTAGCTGGATTCTGGATGTGCAGCCTGTAGCTTGGAATACGTTTTGGGACGCGGATTTCAGTGTGCAGTAAAGGAATATATCATCAGCCAATGGACATATTGATCTACCAGATGGCGATCAATAACTGGGAAATCATTTTGGGGATCCAACCGGCCCACAGTAAGATCTTTTTCACGTAAATTACATGCTGATCAGGGCTTGTTATGATAGCCATCCACCCGATCAACGAATGTGGCTACTGAGGCTAACGCGGTTATTGGTAATCAATAATCAGAAACGATGTCCCCCCCCCCCCCCCCCCCTTTCATGCATTCATGGTGGACCATCATACCGATCATATGCAGTTTGAGTTTTAACTGTAGCTTCTGTATATCCGAAATGCCATTGGATTTAACGTTAGTAGCTTAGCGGCCTATATCTCGCCTTCCAGGAAATATCCCAGCCGAAATCCCTTATAACGCTTATATTCAAGACGCTATCAAATGAGAACGTATTGATGAAAAAATTATTTCTTTAAGCCATTTTGAAGGGACGGTTTATGGTGTCAATTGACAATGAGAATGGACAGATAGCAATACTATAAAGTATAGATTTAGCTCTACAAACAGCCCACGGACTATGCAAGTCTGTTTAGAAATGCTGGCCGTTTAGAGTGATTTTAGTGAAACAAAATGTAACAAATTAACACATAGATATAAATGTACTGAATTGTTATTTATTATTTTATTCATTATTATTATGATATTATTATTAAAACATACATTTTTTTTTATATTAAAAAAAAAAAAAATATTATACCCGATCCAGCTATTTTAGTCATACCGGAGTCAATATCCGATATAGATATCGGATCGGTGCATCCCTAACCGCGACGTTGACGACCCCTCCTCTGCCTCCCCAGGATCCCCCTGAACGACTACAAGCTCCTGGTCTGCGACATCCAGCAGCTGCTGGTGGCCGTCACCATCCACTCCTGCAGCTCCTCGGGCTCCCAGTACTTCCGCATCATCGAGGACCTCATCACCCTGCTGGGCTTCATGCAGTCCAGCAAGATGAGACGCACACAGGGTGAGGGGGCGGGGCTTAGAGACGCACCCAGGGGGCAGGGGCGGAGCTTAGAGACGCACCCAGGGGGCAGGGGCGGGGCTTAGTTAGAGACACACCCAGGGGCCAGGGGCGGGGCTTAGAGGCACACCCAGGGTGAGGGGGTGGGGCTTAGAGACACACCCATGGTGAGGGGGTGGGGCTTAGATACACACCCAGGGCAGGGGCGGGGCTTAGAGACACACCATGGGTGAGGGGCGGGGCTTAGAGACACACCCATGGGACAGGGGCGGGGCTTAGAAACGCACCCAGGGTGAGAGGGCGGGGCTTAGAGACGTACCTAGGGTGAGAGGGTGGGGCTTAGAGATGCACTCAGGGGGCAGGGGGCGGGGCTTAGAGACGCACCCAGGGTGAGCGGGGGCAGGGCTTAGAGACACACCCAGGGGGCGGGGCTTAGAGACCCTTTCCACCCCGAAACAGAATCCTCCCGCTTGTTATTTCTACAGCGCGGTTTTTCAATTTGTGAACGGGAGCGACGTCTCCCTCTCCCTCTCTCTCTCTCTCCCTCTCTCTCTCTTTCTCTCTCCTTAGGCTGAACTCCAGAGAGACACCAGAGAGACGGGTTCTAGTGAGGATGTCTTTAAAGAGCTGCTCTGTAGTCTGTGACTAGTGGAACTGCCAGGCACAATATTTTTTTTAATGAAAAGAAATCGTCATAATTTAGAAATGAGATTGCATAGGTCTATGAATCGAGATTGTGTTTTCTTTTTTTATTAATCGTGCAGCCCTAATTTCCTGATTCAAAGCTGTACGCCTTTACATTTAAATAAAACCAATGTGGGGGTAACGGCTCAAACAAAAATTCGAATGAGCCCACAAAGTTACCAATTCATCGTTAATAGACCAACTCCAAAAAGTCTCACTTGATGACATCATGAATTCATGTTTTGATGCTCTGATCTCCCAGCTTAGGGAGACCGTTTTCTCTATTCATATTGATATATTTAAGTAAATTATACATCGACTTAAACCGCCCGGGATCATCGGAATAATAGTATGACGTTGTGGATTCTGTTTTAGGGTGGATTTTTCAATGGAATGCATGACATAAATCGGATAAGAGTTTTTCCCAGAGTGCACTGCGATCCGACATAATGGATGATTCCCTTCCCCAGAGATGGCGGTGGCCCTGCAGTTCCGCGTCCTCCAGTCGGCCATCGAGTTCATACGGACCACGGCCAACCAGGAGCCGCAGAAGCTCAGCAACTCCGTGCAGGTGCCCAGCTCGCCGCACCACGCCATCTACCAGAAGCGCAAGAGCATCTCAGGTAGCTGTCTAACCTCAAAATCTAAAATGGCCGCAGTTAGATTGACACCCTAGGGCTGTACCGAATGTATGTTAAAAAAATAAAAAATTACCTAATCAACTTTTCTTTTTTTATCCTCAAATTAAATCCTCAATTTGAATAAAGTGATTAATCTGATTAAATTAGTATTTTATTTTTAATTTTTTATTAAATCAACTTTCTTTAATGAATATAACTCATCAGTTTCGTCAACATAAATAATCCAATAAGGGCACGGTTGGTATGAAAGTGATGGTGACGTCTTATAGTATAATACTATAATATTAGTGTAGCCTAATCTTTAACTGCAACTGTGAAGAAAACCCCCATTGGTTTAAACAGATTGAATAGACACATACAAAAAAGATTAAATCTTTAAATTTCTTTATGTTTTATTAAACATTTTAATTTCGAATGTTGATTTAGAATTCGAATGTCAACATTATGCTCGAAGCTTCGAAGCATTCGGTACAGCCCTACACCCTACCAGACCTATTACGTGCTTCCAATCTCGGGGGTTATAAAACCAAACGGCCAACGGGGGGGGCGTCGGTTTTCGACAAAGTGACCGCGTCCGGTTTCGCCTCCCGGTGAACGGACCAGTCATGAAATGAACGGTGAAAATGGTTGACTGTTTTTGTAGCCAATGTAATTCTGGAGATGACGATATCTTACATGAGGGATGTTTACTACGATAAAGTGAGACGACGAGAAGAAGAAGAAAGGACAGACTTCAGAGTTAGAGATGTCCGCTGTGTTCAGTTGACCTGACGTGTCTCGTTGGTTCTGTGTTTACTGCTGGCTTGGTTCTACCTCCTGCCCTGATCTGGTTCAGGCTGTGGTTCTGGTTCAGGCTGTGACACTAAACCCAATCTGCACTGGACATTATTACAGCAGCACTTACTCTACACATTAGATTAGATTAAAATTAGGGATGCTCGATATTGGCTTTTTTACCGATACCGATATTCCGATATTGTCCAACTCTTAATTTCGATACCGATACCGATACCGATATCAACCGATATCAACCGATACCGATATATGCAGGGTTTCCCCCCAAAAAAACTGAATAATTTCAGGTAATTAATAATTTCACTGGATGCATTCAAAAGGCTTTCTAAATGTAAGCATTATCTGTGCAAAATATGATAATTAAAAAAGTAAAAATTAACATTACATATCTCTTGTTGTTGAATTAAACCAACATGCATACTTTTGACAATAAATAAAATAAGAATTGGTTCTTACTTGCTTGCCTGGGTAAATAAAGGTTAAATAAATGTAAAAAAACAAAAAAAAAAAAAATCCGATACCGATATTTTCCGATATCACATTTTACTGCCGATATCGGCCGATAATATCGGTCGGCCGATAATATCGGACATCCCTAATTAAAATGTATTGTCATCATACAGCACAAGTACAGTACAGCATCCAACCAGAGTGTAAATGTAACAGTAAAGTGCAATAGTAATATACAATGTACAGGGCCCAGGAGTTCAACACTTGTAATCCCTATTGATTGATTGAAAATGTTTAATTAACAGATTGCAGAATGGGTACAGTACAGTACGGCTCAATACACACAATTGTTAACGGGATGCAGACCAGAGAAAGACTTTCGTCTTGTTTTACATCAGGGTCCCCCATTTTCAATTCATCATGAGTTGAAATGAATGAATCCAAATCTGATCCAATCAGATAGGGATTAAAAAGTTAAAAGCATTCTCATCTGTGTTTGTCTCCCCCCCCCCTCCCCCACAGCATTCTCACCTGTGTTTGTCTCCCCCCCCCCTCCCCCACAGCATTCTCACCTGTGTTTGTCTCCCCCCCCCCTCCCCCACAGCATTCTCACCTGTGTTTGTCTCCCCCCCCCCCTCCCCACAGCATTCTCACCTGTGTTTGTCACCCCCCCTCCCCCACAGCATTCTCACCTGTGTTTGTCTCCCCCCTCCCCCACAGCATTCTCACCTGTGTTTGTCTCCCCCCCCCCCTCCCCCACAGCATTCTCACCTGTGTTTGTCTCCCCCCCCTCCCCCACAGCATTCTCACCTGTGTTTGTCTCCCCCCCCCCTCCCCCACAGCATTCTCACCTGTGTTTGTCTCCCCCCTCCCCCACAGCATTCTCACCTGTGTTTGTCTCCCCCCCCCTCCCCCACAGCATTCTCACCTGTGTTTGTCTCCCCCCCCCTCCCCCACAGCATTCTCACCTGTGTTTGTCTCCCCCCCCCCTCCCCCACAGCATTCTCACCTGTGTTTGTCTCCCCCCCCCTCCCCCACAGCATTCTCACCTGTGTTTGTCTCCCCCTCCCCCTCCCCCACAGCATTCTCACCTGTGTTTGTCTCCCCCCCCCTCCCCCACAGCATTCTCACCTGTGTTTGTCTCCCCCCCCTCCCCCACAGCATTCTCACCTGTGTTTGTCTCCCCCCCCTCCCCCACAGCATTCTCACCTGTGTTTGTCTCCCCCCTCCCCCTCCCCCACAGCATTCTCACCTGTGTTTGTCTCCCCCCTCCCCCACAGCATTCTCACCTGTGTTTGTCTCCCCCCCCCCTCCCCCACAGCATTCTCACCTGTGTTTGTCTCCCCCCCCCCTCCCCCACAGCATTCTCACCTGTGTTTGTCTCCCCCCCCCCCTCCCCCCTCGCCTCAAGGTTCCATAGCCCTGAAAGACTCCATCATCCCCCGCCTGCCCCGGCAGCACTCGTACGGCCAGCACTCGTACGGCCAGATCCCCATGCCCTCCCCCTTCAGCTTCCTCTCCCAGGACTCCCCCCTCCCCTCCCCCACCGGATCTCCGTCCTACATGTTCCCCTCCGACACAGGTAGCCCGGGGCGCGCGGCCGTCCCGCTCGAGGAGAACATACCTGTGTATCGCTGTTGTCGTCGTGACTCGTAGACTCCGCGTTTTCTTCACTCGCTTTGTTTGAGTTTCATCTCCCGAGGCTAGAGGTGCACCGGAGTGTGGCTTTAAAGCCCCGACACAGGATTTATTTATATATATGTGAATATATAACTCATTCATGATTTTACTTTTAAAGCCCCAATACAGAATTTATTTATATATGAATATATCATTCATATATGATTTTAAATGTAAATCCCCAATACAGAATGTATTTATATATATATTATGAATATATAACTCATTCATGATTTTACTTTTAAAGCCCCAATACAGAATGTATTTATATATATTGAATATATAACTCATTCATATATGATTTTAAATGTAAATCCCCAATACAGAATGTATTTATATATATATTATGAATATATAACTCATTCATGATTCTACCTTTAAAGCCCCAATACAGAATGTATTTATATATATTGAATATATAACTCATTCATATATGATTTTACTTTTAAAGCCTCAATACAGAATTTATTTATATATATATGAATATATCATTCATATATGATTTTACTTTTAAAGCCCCAATACAGAATGTATTTATATATATATGAATATATCATTCATATATGATTTTACTTTTAAAGCCCCAATACAGAATGTATTTATATATATATATGAATATATCATTCATATATTATTTTACTTTAAAGCCTCAGTACAGAATTTATTTATATATGAGTATATAACTCATTCATGATTTTACCTTTAAAGCCCCAATACAGAATGTATTTATATATATATATGAATATATCATTCATATATTATTTTACTTTAAAGCCTCAGTACAGAATTTATTTATATATGAGTATATAACTCATTCATGATTTTACCTTTAAAGCCGCAATACAGAATTTATTTATATATAAATATATAACTCATATATGATTGAACTTTTAAAGCCTCAATACAGTTTTATTTATATATATATATATGAGTATATAACTCATTTATGATTTTACCTTATATGAAGCCCCCAATACATGGGTTTCAGTGAAGGCCACAGAATCTGATCCACATATAAAATTAAAAAAAAGCATGATAACAAGATCAAAGGTTTCAGTTACATTAGACTTTTGACAAGATTATCAATGAGTTCTTAATAAAGTACTCACTTGCAGTTGGTCAGCATAACCACCCAGTGCACCTCTACCCCAGGGCCCATGAATCCCATTTCAAAAGCAGCTGTTCCGGTTCCGGTCCTAAAAGGCTTGTTCCTCACTCAGCGTGGAGCTCTGAGGAGATACGAGGTTATCATCTGACAACAGTGATGTTCCCGTCAGTGGACATGTTCCCCCCTCTGCAGTGAACTCACTCCCTCTCCAGCCTCAACTGGGGGATAATTTGCCCAGTACCCTCAAGAATTACTGGTGCCTGTGTGTGTGTGTATTAATTTGCTCAATACAGAGTGTATTAATTTACCCTCGATACTTAGTGGTGTGTGTAATTTGCCCAGTAATCTTGCGTATTACTGGTGCCCTTTCTCATGTGTGTGTGTGTGCGTGTATGCGTGCATGCAGTTGTGTGTCCGTGCATGCGTTTGCGTGTGTGCTCTCAACCTAACCGTAAAAAAAAATATTTCAGCACAGATGGCATCTTGAGATTTAGGATTCTCTTTATAATCTTCTGGCATCTGTGATGTTTTATATATATAGAGGAGCTGGACGACCTCTCGCTGAACTTAAGAGATCAAAAGGAATTATTTTCTTTGAACTTTGACAATAAACAAAAACCAAATGTAGACGACAAACGCACCAAGGCTGATTTCGCTCACGAATCAATTGGTGGATATATGCTCCTTATGAAGCGTCCGCCTAGACGCCTCTCCTTTTTTTTTTTTATCCACTTTTTCTCCCATTTTCTATATTTTTCTCCCATCCCAATTTCGTATCATCCAATTCAACCCTCCCCTGTCACGGACGCTGTTTCTTGCCTCCCACAAGCCGGCTGCAATGTGGACTAAGTCATACATAGCACAAGTCCCCTCCGGTACTTGAGGTAACAGCAGTCGCATCTTTTCACCTGCGCAGCTCGATCTCTCAGTGGCGAGGAGTAACGCGTGGGAGGCTCACGCTGCCCCCGACACTTCCTGATTCTACTGCGCAGGTGCACCAACCGACCTGTAGGAGTCGCTGTCCACAACGCCCGATCCCCACCCATCAGTTTCCCTCCCCGTAATACGGCCAATGTGTATTAGTACGGACGACCAGCTAAACTGAAAGCAATGTGAAGCGCTGGGCTCGAACAGGCAAGCCCAGCGTCTCCGTCATTCGTGGCGAGCGCCTTGCCCACTACGCCACGTAGCCGCCCCCTAGACGCCTCTCCTTATGAAGCGTCCAGCTAGACGCCTCTCCTTATGAAGCGTCCAGCTAGACGCCTCTCCTTATGAAGCGTCCAGCTAGACGCCTCTCCTTATGAAGCGTCCACCTAGACGCCTCTCCTTATGAAGCATCCAGCTAGACGCCTCTCCTTATGAAGCGTCCACCTAGACGCCTCTCCTTATGAAGCATCCAGCTAGACGCCTCTCCTTATGAAGCATCCAGCTAGACGCCTCTCCTTATGAAGCGTCCACCTAGACTCCTCTCCTTATGAAGCGTCCAGCTAGACGCCTCTCCTTATGAAGCATCCAGCTAGACGCCTCTCCTTATGAAGCGTCCAGCTAGACGCCTCTCCTTATGAAGCGTCCAGCTAGACTCCTTATGAAGCGTCCAGCAAGACGCCTCTCCTTATGAAGCGTCCAGCTAGACGCCTCTCCTTATGAAGCGTCCACCTAGACGCCTGTACTGTACTATTTGCCCAGTACTCTTGCGTATTACTGGTGCCCCATTCTCATGTGTGTGTGTATGCGTGCATGCAGTTGTGTGTCCGTGCATGCGTTTGCGTGTGCTCTCAACCTAACCGTTAAAAATATTTCAGCACAGATTGCAACCTTTCACTACCACACTACAGAAGGTCAACCCTTTCACTACCACACTACAGAAGGTTACTACCACACTACAGAAGGTTAACCTTTCACTACCACACTACAGAAGGTTAACCTTTCACTACCACACTACAGAAGGTTAACCTTTCACTACCACACTACAGAAGGTTAACCTTTCACTACCACACTACAGAAGGTCAACCCTTTCACTACTACGCTACAGAAGGTTAACCTTTCACTACCACACTACAGAAGGTCAACCCTTTCACTACCACGCTACAGAAGGTTAACCTTTCACTACCACACTACAGAAGGTTAACCTTTCACTACCACACTACAGAAGTGGTAGTGAAAGGTTAACCTTTAACAGATATAAAGGTATATATATATATATATATATCTACACACTACAGAAGTGGTTGTGAAAGGGTTAACCCTTTGTCACGTGGCAGTGAAAGGGTTAACCTTCTGCCATTGTCTCAAGTGAAAAGGGGTTAACCCTGTGTGGTAGTGAAAGGGTTTGCCGTAACGTGATTCCTCACTCCTTGCGGTGGTGGTGCTTCCAGGCCGGCGCCGGTTCTCCCTGGCCCAGTCCGACTCGCTGCTGGTGCGGATGCGCTCGGTGGCCGGAGACGAGCTGCACCAGATGATGCAGCGCCGGATGAGCCAGGAGAACCCCATCAGAGCCAGCGAGACGGAGTTCGTCCAGCGGCTGCAGAGGCTGGTGGTGTTGGCCGTCAACAGACTCATCTACCACGGTAAAAAAAAGACTCCACCACATCGGTTTATCGCCCAAATATTTTTTGGGGGGGGGGGTTCTCTGCAATATGTCCAAAATATTATTGTATTATATTTTTCGTATTTTTCTTTTTACATATACTTTTTTTTTTTTACCGGATTTCCTTTTTGTTCTTTCTTCAATGCAAATTACAGTGTCGTGAACATTCTTTATATTCTTTAAAAGTGCAATTTTGTGGGCGGTTAGGTGGCCGAGCGGAGATTGCGTTCGTCACCAACCCCGGAGCTGTGAGCTGGATTCGCCTGTTCGAATCCAGCTCACAGCTCCGGGGTTGTCACCAGCTTGGCTGGCCGTCTGCACTAATACAATTGGCTGTATTAGAGGGTGGGAGAAGCTGGCGGGGTGGGTCCGGGTCGTTGTAAACAGCGACTCCTACAGTTCGGTCGGGGCGCCTGCTAAGCGCAGATAGGACTTGAGGGGGATAGTGTGGTCCTCCCACACGCTACACCCTCTCAATGAGAATCCGCGCTGCCAGGTGAAAAGAAGCGGTGATTGGCTGGACGTGTGTCGGAGGAAGCACGTGGTAGCCTCCACTCTCCCAGATGATCTGACTGCGGGGGGTAAGTGCGCAGCGACCAGGAAGGGACTGGGAATTGGCATACGACTAACATTGGGATGGGAGAAAATCGGAGGAAAATGGAGGGGGAAAAAGATAATAAAAAAAAAAAAAAAAAAGTGCAATTTTGTATATCCAGTATATTGATTGATTGATTGATTGATTGATTGAAAACTTTATTAACAGATTGCAGAATGGGTACAATACAGTACAGCTCAATACATACAATTGTTAAGGGGATGCAGACCAGAGAAAGACTTTCGTCTTGTTTACATCAGGGTCCCCCATTTTCAATTCATCATAAATCTATGTACATTGATGACATGACCGCGTATACCTTACCTTAAAATACCATTATCTCCTGCTCAGCTGCCTTATCCATTATTTACTCCAGTCCTCTCCTTGGGGTCAGAACACTATGAGTCCTTAGAAACATGTCTAATCAAACTTAAACGTCTGTAACGATAACTGATTATCATTTCAAAATGACAAACTACTTCCAACGGCTTTTGGTAGGGATGCTCGATATTGGCTTTTTTACCGATACCGATATTCCGATATTGTCCAACTCTTAATTTCCGATACCGATATCAACCGATACCGATATATGCAGGGTTTCCCCGTCCAAAAAACTGAATAATTTCAGGTAACTAATAATTTCACTGGATATATATATAACAAATATTGTTATTTTTAATTTTTTTTAAACCAATACCGATATTTTCCGATATCACATTTTACTGCCGATATTGGCCGATAATATCGGTCGGCCGATAATATCGGACATCCCTAGCTTTTGGCAGTAGCACAGAAACCACCGTGAGAGCCATGTAGCCTGCGTGACGTGCGTGTACTGTACACACTGCACTGCCTGGCACTGACCAGCTCAGAAGAGTAGGTTGATTTCTGTGCCCCTGAAGAATTAATAATAATAACTTAACTTAGGGCGGCTAGGTGGTGTAGTGGGCAAGGCACTCGCCACCAGTGTGGAGACGCTAGGATTCGCGTGTTCGAATCCAGCTCTCCACATTGTTTTTCAGTTTGGCTGGTCGTCCGCAGTAATACACATTGGCCGTATTACGGGGAGGGAAAACTGAAGGGTGGGGATCGAACGTTGTGAACAAGCGACTCCTACAAGTCGGTTGGTGCGCCTGCGCAGTAGAATCAGGAAGTGTCGGGGGCAGCGTGAGCCTCCCACGCGTTACTCCTCGACACTGAGAGATCGAGCTGCGCAGGTGAAAAGATGCGACTGCTGTTACCTCAAGTACCGGAGGGGACTTGTGCTATGTATGACTTAGTCCACATTGCAGCCGGCTTGTGGGAGGCAAGAAACAGCGTTCGTGACAGGGGAGGGTTGAATTGGATGATACGAAATTGGGATGGGAGAAAATATGGAAAAATGGGAGAAAAAGTGGACCAAAAAAAAAAATAATAAACTTAACTTAAAATAAACTTAATTCGTATATAGCACCTTTCATACAAGAATTGCAGCCCAAAGTGCTTCACGGCAGTAATGTAGACACAAAATAGGCACGTTTATAGACGGGCATAAAACGAGCAGAGAATTGATATAAAGACCTCCTGGAAATGTATATTAGATTACTGTAAAAAAATAAAACGTACTTTAGGATTGAACGCTCCCATGCACTGGAAATACATAAACGTCATGTAGAATGCGTGGGTATTGGGTATTTCAAATTTTACTTAAGTAAGGAACTGTGTACTTCTTCCACCAACTGCCCAGCGGTGAAGGGGAAGCCATGTTGGAACGGTTCTATGACGACACAGACTCTTCCTTGTCTTATTATTCTCCTAGCCTCCTCCCTGCATGTCCTCTGATCCTGCTCCTCCCTCCTCCTCCTCTCTCTCTCTCCTCCCTCCCTCTCTCTCTCTCTCTCCCTCCCTCTCTCTCTCGTTCCAGAGGTCAGCCAGGACTTCTTCGACCTCCTGAACATCCCAGACTCCCCGGACCACCTGCCGTTGACCCCCGACCCGGCTGACCATGTCCCGCCGGACGAGAACGGCTCCGCCTCCCCCTTCCCGGTCTCGCCCGTCCCCCCGCCCCTCCCCCCCGCCAGCAAGAAGTGCTTTCAGAAGGCCATCCTGAAGCTCATGATGGAGGGGATCAAGATCAGCCTGGTATGATGATGAGGAGGAAGATGATGATGACTATACTCTGAAAATGTATATACTAGGGATGTCCGATATTATCGGCCTACCGATATTGGCATTAAAATGTAATATCGGAAATGATCGGTAACGGTTTTCAAAAAAGAAATAAATTATTTATTTACATTTATTTAACCTTTATTTACCCAGGCAAGCAAGTAAGAACAAATTCTTATTTTATTTATTGTGAAAAGTATGCATAATGTTGTGTTAATTCCATGACAAGAGATATGTAATGTTAATTACCTGAAATTATTCCGGTTTTTTTGGGGGGGGAAACCCTGCATATATTGGTATCGGTTGATATCGGTATCGGAAATTAAGAGTTGGACAATATCGGTATATCGGATATCGGTAAAAAAGCCAATATCGAACATCCCTAGTATAAACTCTTATTTTGTTTTAAAAGTTTCATCTTCAAACAGCAGTGTAGAAAATCAGCGCTAAGATGCTCAGGAGGAACAAACAGGACAAGTGAGGCTGACTTCTTCTGTGGTTCCTCGGGGCAGTACGCGTCAGAAGGCTGACTTCTTCTGTGGTTCCTCGGGGCAGTACGTGTCAGAAGGCTGACTTCTTCTGTGGTTCCTCGGGGCAGTACGGGTCAGAAGGCTGACTTCTTCTGTGGTTCCTCGGGGCAGTACGCGTCAGAAGGCTGACTTCTTCTGTGGTTCCTCGGGGCAGTACGCGTCAGAAGGCTGACTTCTTCTGTGGTTCCTCAGGGCAGTACGTGTCAGAAGGCTGACTTCTTCTGTGGTTCCTCAGGGCAGTACGGGTCAGAAGGCTGACTTCCTTCTTCTGTGGTTCCTCGGGGCAGTACGCGTCAGAAGGCTGACTTCTTCTGTGGTTCCTCAGGGCAGTACGTGTCAGAAGGCTGACTTCTTCTGTGGTTTCTCAGGGCAGTACGCGTCAGAAGGCTGACTTCTTCTTCTGTGGTTCCTCAGGGCAGTACGCGTCAGAAGACTGACTTCTTCTTCTGTGGTTCCTCAGGCAGTACGGGTCAGAAGGCTGACTTCTTCTTCTGTGGTTCCTCAGGGCAGTACGGGTCAGAAGGCTGACTTCTTCTTCTGTGGTTCCTCAGGGCAGTACGGGTCAGAAGGCTGACTTCTTCTTCTGTGGTTCCTCAGGGCAGTACGGGTCAGAAGGCTGACTTCTTCTTCTGTGGTTCCTCAGGGCAGCACGGGTCAGAAGGCTGACTTCTTCTTCTGTGGTTCCTCAGGGCAGTACGGGTCAGAAGGCTGACTTCTTCTTCTGTGGTTCCTCAGGGCAGCACGGGTCGCGGTGGAGCCCCGCGGCAGCAGTGGCGCCGGATCCTGTGGTCGTGTCGGGACACGTTCCGGGTGCAGATCGGTCGCCTGCTGGTCCACACGCTCAGCCCGTCACTTCCCCTGGCCGACAGGAAGGAGGCGCTGGAGTTCGTGTTCGACGCCAGCCACTCTGAGATCCTCCGGGAGAGCCTCAGTCCGGGTCTGGAGGTGAGTGGCCTCGCTTGTACACAGACGGGAATATCATGGAGTTCTATTAGAGAGTTCTATTAGAGAGTTCTATTAGAGAGTTCTATTAGAGAGTTCTATTATCCAGATGAGGAACATCTGGGAACCTGGTGAGTTCGCTGGTAAAAGTCATAGAAAATCTGCCACCGACACGCCCAGAACATACACATTCAGAACATACACATTCAGAACATACACGCCCAGAACATACACATTCAGAACATACACATTCAGAACATACACATTCAGAACATACACATTCAGAACATACACATTCAGAACATACACGCCCAGAACATACACATTCAGAACATACACATTCAGAACATACACATTCAGAACATACACGCCCAGAACATACACATTCAGAACATACACGCCCAGAACATACACATTCAGAACATACACGCCCAGAACATACACATTCAGAACATACACATTCAGAACATACACATTCAGAACATACACGCCCAGAACATACACATCAGAACATACACATTCAGAACATACACACCCAGAACATACACACCCAGAACATACACGCCCAGAACATACACATTCAGAACATACACGCCCAGAACATACACATTCAGAACATACACATTTAGAACATACACATTCAGAGAGAGAGAGAGAGAGAGAGAGAGAGAGAGAGAGAGAGAGAGAGAGAGAGAGAGAGAGAGAGAGAGAGAGAGAGAGAGAGAGAAGAGAGAGAGAGAGAGAGAGAGAGAGAGAGAGAGAGAGAGAGAGAGAGAGAGAGAGAGAGAGAGAGAGAGAGAGAGAGAGAGAGAGAGAGAGAGAGAGAGAGAGAGAGAGAGAGAGAGAGAGAGAGAGAGAGAGAGAGAGAGAGAGAGAGGAGAGAGGGAGGGTTCCTCTGTCTCCAGCTCAGTTCTCAGACAGCTGTCTTGCCTCAGCATTGAACTAAACCCAGAGAGATGTCTTCTTCACGCTCTCTCTCCGTCAGCCCGCTGGCGTTGCCATGGCAATATTCTCTCTCTCTCTCGCTCTCTCTCTCTCTTGCCCTCTATCTCTTTCTCTGTGTGTGTGGTTATCTTCTCCCCCTGGGGATTCATAAAGTATCCATGTTTTATAAGTAGATTTCTACGGGTGTCCTCGACTTTCGGAAATTGTTAGTCCATGAATGGTCAAGGACTTTGAGAAGGTCATTGGCTCATTGAAATGCGTTCATAGTGATCTGTGAGAACAGCTGCCACCACTGTTCCTGTGTCCTCGTCTCCTCTCTCCTAACCCTAACCCTAACCCTCTCCCTGTAGGAGATGTATAAATGATAATAATATTTAGGACCTGTGCAGTGTTAATTCTGTCAACTAAAATGATGACTAAATATGCTCGTCAACGAAGCTTTTTCCCCTGACGACAATGAGACGTGACGTCACGTTAATGGCGACCATGTGACACTTGACTAACGTGACGTAAATAATTCATTCAACTGACGACACAAAATGTAGTTCGCGAAATGCAATTTTGCTTTATCGTCAAGACTGTTTACTTGCTAGCTAACGGTAGCTTACATTCCAACACCGTAGAAGAAGAGTGACATCCGCTAGTCCTCCGAGGTAACGGCAACATCATCCCAACGCATTAATACTCATCAACGGGGATTTTAATCATGTCAAAATAACCAGGACCCTGACAAACTTCACACACTTTGTTTTTAACAAAGTACTAAATAATTGTATGTTATGTGTATGAACTGTTTTTAGATGGCTGTGTCGGTGCTGTGATGTGATGGACACCTGAATCTCCCCTTGGGGACAAATAAAGGTTTTCAATCAATCAATAAGTCTAACCAGCTAGCACTAACGTTAGCTTTTTTTGTTTAGAAAAAACTCACGGCAACTTATGAGGCTGTAACTGAGTGGCGAGACAAAAAATTATGATTTATTAAAAATAAAAAAAGGTATTAAAGTTTTCTTTAATAATTATTTAAATTTATTTAAGACTAAATCGAGACTAAACGAATACTAAAATGCTCAGACCTGTTGTTGACTAAAACTGACTAAACGAAAAATAAATGAAGATGACTAAATATGATGAAAACGAAAAAGGAGCATTTGACACATGACTAAGACTAAAACTAAAATAAAAATAGCTGCCAAAATTAACACTGATGTTGTGTCTCCTCGTCTCCTCTCTCCTCAGCACGGCCCGAAGCTCGCCCTCTACCTGTACGAGATGCTCCACGATCACAGGGACCAGCTGAGCAAAGAGGAGCAGAGCGCCGTGGGGGTCTTCATGACGTCCCTGAAGCTGTGCGGCCACCGCTGCATCCCCCCCAACGCCCCGCACAAGCCCGACCTGCTCAAGGCCATCAAAGAGGTAATACACTTTATTTGTAGACCACCTTTCATGCAAGAATTGTAGCCCAAAGTGCTTCACAGCAATAATGTAGATATAATGGACTTAAAATAGACAGGCATAACATGAGCATAGATGGATGGATGGATGGATGGATGGATGGATGGATGGATAGATGGATAAATGAAATAAATAAATAAACAATGTAACTAAATAAATACCCTAACATACCATCATTGGAGTTGTGCCGTGTTCACAGGACAGCGGTTCGGTCAGCTTCCCTACCTGGCCTTTTATACAGGCAGCGTTTTGGGATATTTGTCCCCAAGAAACTAAGGCTGAGCCCGAATGTTCGAACGTTTGTTTGTTACGTTAACATTCGAATTCTAAATCAAAATTCGAATTTATAATTTTTAATAAAAAAATATATATATTATATTTCTTACGTGTCTATTCATTCTGTTTAAACCAATGGGGTTTTTCTTCACAGTTGCAGATAAAGATTAGGCTACACTAATATTATAGTATTAAAAAGTTATATTCATTAAAGAAAGTTGATTTAATAAAAAAGAGACTAATTTAATCAGATTAATCACTTTATTCAAATTGAGGATTTAGTTTGAGGATATTTATATATATATATATATATATATATATATATATATATATATATATATATATATATATATATATATATATATCATTTCTTTATGTATTTAGGGGGGGAAAAGTTTATTACATTTTTCTTTTTTTTATTAAAAACGAAGGTTCGAACGTTCTTTCGAAAATTATGACTAAGTTCGAATCCCAAAAACAGGCTTCGGGGACAGCCTTACAAGAAACTAATTTACGTCCCTGTTCTTCCAGGAGAAACTCAAGTACGAGGCGGAGGAGAAGAGCAGCAAGCTGGCCTGGGAGAAGAAGATGTCCAACACCCAGAAAACGTGAGTACAACGTTCTTTCCTGACGGTATTTGTTTTTTCCCAGCAGTATCCGTAACCCAGAACAAGCTAGGGACACGGAATAGGGAGGTGTAGTGGTTACGTCATTGCCGTTTTTCTGTGTTCCACCCTCTGCCCAACGCAATGTATTTCCCCATTGCCCATTTCTAAATAGTCTCGTTTAAAACAAATAAAGCATTAACATTTGCATGGTGTACCTTTCTGTGCATATTCATCCACAATCCATAGCTCAACATGAAAATATTCGCAATTAATCATAAAAAAAGATCGCCGAATTTTATTTCAACCCAAAAAAACGACACCTCCATATAGAGCAGTGGAAAGATGTGTAAGCGCTACTTTAAAATTTCTTGTTTAACTCATTCAGAGCCACGCCCATATGACCAAATTAGGTCTAGATTGCCACCGCTTTAATCAATGGGAGGACGGGGATATTTGCGAACACTTAAACTATATCTTAAATTATGGCTATGGGTCTAATACACCCGTCGCTTATCAATGACTTGCTTGCAGTCAACATGTACGAAACAGATTGTTTTTTAATCTGTACATTTCCGTTTTATACCGTTTTGAATAAGAGTATAGTTTTGGAGATTTCTAGTAATTCCAGAGAAAGACAATAATAGCCCTTTAGTGGAATACACAAAACACGTTGTAATTTTTCGGCTGATTTATGAATAGTTTTCAAATAAACGCTAGATTATCGATAGTATATGTGTCCTCATGTACGAAGAGAAGCGGGGTCTGAAAAATCGCTTCTCCGTACTTTGGTCGGCGCGAACCTCACACACACACACACACACTCGCTCCGATGGCGGAGAAAGGAACATCTGATTACCCCAAGATTCGTAACATAAAGGCCTTACCTCACATCTGATGTCCAAAGATTAATCCAATTCCTGATCGCCATTCCAAATATCGATCGCATCCATTGATCCAACGTTATAGTCCAAAACACATAATCCACGATGCTTCCAGTCCCCACAGTCAATGCAATAGTATCCAGCTGCATGCGCCGAGAAGTAAAACCTGGACCGGACTTATTTTTTTGATGCACAGTCCCAGCCAATCCAATCCAATGATGTGCAATACCATCCGGGAGACGATAGACGGCGGTATTTGCCCTTTGCGAGCTCAGACCCATTCCCAATGATAACGTCAGGCTGGATGGATGGATGAAAAATGAATGGATATCGCTAATAAAAGAAATAACGATTAAAACCCTACTCGTGATTGGCACGCAAGCGATGGCGAGTTAACCCGACTATCATCGTGATTGGCACGGAATGGGTTAATAAGTTGTTAGAATCCATAGTGTTGTGTCTGTCTCCATTGTACATAGCAATAACAATAATGTACCTTTTAAATATCTTTTTATGGTCACATTGCGCAGTAAAGATACCTGACGAAATATCATGAGAATTGTTTTGGCCATTATTCAGGAACGAATTGTTATTCAGGAATAAACCAAAGTTGGTTGAATAAACCTGTGAATTCAAGACACAATTGTTACTGATAATGTGTTGATATCTGTATTGATAATGTGTTGATATCTGTATTGCACAGGGAGAATGAAGCATGTTGTCCTCCAGCCATAGGATTTGTCGACTAATCAATGAGTTGATTTCATCGACAGATCTGTAGAAATTGAGTTTCCCACATGCAGTAATGCAGATGGTCCTCTGTACAGTATGTACTTGTCCCAGCCCCACCACACTGTACAGTATGTACTTGTCACAGCCCCACCATACTGTACAGTATGTCGGTGTGTCTGAATGTGTGAGTGAATGTGTCGAAAAAATTGTAAAGCGCTTTGGATAAAAACCATTTTCTAAGCGTTTCTCGTTTGTTCCCCGACCACAGTCTCATCCAGAGGCTGGAGGGCAAATCCAAGGACATCTCCAAGATCGCGGCGGACATCACCCAGAACGTCTCCCTGCGCCAGGGCATGGAGCGGAAGAAGGTGATCCAGCACATCCGGGGCCTCTACAAGATCGAGCTCAGCGCCAGCCGCCACTGGCAGGAGCTGGTGCAGCAGCTCACACACGACCGGTGAGGCGCGCGCCGTGGCTTCACAGTGTCTCTCTCTGGGTTAGCATAGATATTAAGATTAAAATATTGTTATATATAATGTATATCATTTTTTTTGGGGCCGGCTAAGTGCCGCAGTGGGCAAGGCGCTCGCCACTAATGCAGGAGATGCTGGGTTCGAGCCCAGCTCTCAGCATTGCTACCAGCTTGGCTGGTTGTTCATACTAACGCAATTGGCAGTATTAAGGGTGGGAAGCTGGTGGGTGGGGATCGGATGTTGTGGACAGCGACTCCTACAGGTCGGTTGGTGCGCCTGCGCAGTAGAATCAGGAAGCGACGGGGGCGGCGTGTCCCTCCCACGCAGACCCTCGCCGCTGAGAGATTGCGCTGTGCAGGTGAAAAGATGCGACGGCTGCCTCCTCGAGTACCGGAGGGGACACGTGATGCAAGGCTTCGTCCACATTGCAGCCGACCTGTGGGAGGCATGGTCTAACAACGTTCGAGACAGGGGAGGGTAGAATTGGACAATACGAAATTGGGATGGGAGAAAAATAGAAAATGGGAAAAAAAGTTGATTAAAAAAAATATATATATTAAAATATTTTATCTGATTAATCGCATGATTGTCCATAGTTAACTCGCGATTAATCGCAAATTAATCGCATATTTTTTTATCTGTTCTAAATTTACCTTAAACGGATATTTTTCAAGTTTTAATACTCTTATCCACATGAGAGTCAACAAATGCTTGCTTTATGCAGCCATTTAACACAAAAGGATGACCCTCATGCATTGCAAATTTGCGGTGTGGTACGACCAGACGTCTTACTGTTGTGTTTCAGTGCGGTGTGGTACGACCAGACGTCTTACTGTTGTGTTTCAGTGCGGTGTGGTACGACCAGACGTCTTACTGTTGTGTTTCAGTGCGGTGTGGTACGACCAGACGTCTTACTGTTGTGTTTCAGTGCGGTGTGGTACGACCAGACGTCTGTTGTGTTTCAGTGCGGTGTGGTACGACCAGACGTCTTACTGTTGTGTTTCAGTGCGGTGTGGTACGACCAGACGTCTGTTGTGTTTCAGTGCGGTGTGGTACGACCAGACGTCTTACTGTTGTGTTTCAGTGCGGTGTGGTACGACCAGACGTCTGTTGTGTTTCAGTGCGGTGTGGTACGACCAGACGTCTTACTGTTGTGTTTCAGTGCGGTGTGGTACGACCAGACGTCTGTTGTGTTTCAGTGCGGTGTGGTACGACCAGACGTCTTACTGTTGTGTTTCAGTGCGGTGTGGTACGACCAGACGTCTTACTGTTGTGTTTCAGTGCGGTGTGGTACGACCAGACGTCTTACTGTTGTGTTTCAGTGCGGTGTGGTACGACCAGACGTCTGTTGTGTTTCAGTGCGGTGTGGTACGACCAGACGTCTTACTGTTGTGTTTCAGTGCGGTGTGGTACGACCAGACGTCTTACTGTTGTGTTTCAGTGCGGTGTGGTACGACCAGATGTCCTACCCAACGTCCTGGCAGCTGGATCCCACCGAGGGGTCGAACCGGGAGCGCCGGCGGCTGCAGAGGTGTTACCTGACCATCCCCAACAAATACCTGCTCAAAGACCGACGCAAGGCAGACGGTGAGGATTTAGGATCTATAACCACACTCTGCAGCTCAGGGTTCGGTGTGTGTGTGTCAGGGTATCTGCGGGGTATTAAAAAGTATTAAATGAATAATTCTCAATTTAAGGCCATAAAAGGTATAAAAATATTTTATTTTATTTGCACAGGTATTACATTTTTGGGGCAGGGGGGGGCAAGCCTCTTTTTTGGGAGATGAAAGAGTTTTTTTTGTGGGGCTGCTGGGAGCTTGTATGGAACGAGAATTTAAATTGCTAGTATGGTCGTGAAATTGGTATAATATAAAATGTCACATTGGGTTTTGTACTACTTGAATCTCCCAGATATCAACAGTGACTGTGCATGTAAACACTGTTTTTACATCTCTGGTGTTTGTGCGTTTACTGCTACCACATTTGACATGGTGCTTCCTAACATAAGTAGCCAGTCATTTACAAAAGTGTTTATATATATATATATATATATATATATATATATATATATATATATATATATATATATATATATATATATATATATATATATATCTTTTGTCATTTACATTTGATGGTGTATTTCACATGAAAACATTTCAAAAAATCGAAAGAATCTAAATTCTTGTCCACATTTTGTGTGTTTAGGCACAGGGAGGTCCCCGCTGGCGTTCCTGTTCGAAGACAAGACTCACTCGTCCTTCTCCTCCACTGTGAAGGACAAGGCCACCAGCGAACCCATCAGGTAGAGACTTATTCCACTAGTCAAGTCAAGTCAAGTCAGTTTTATTTGTATAGCACATTTCCAGGCAGCGGCAGCTGACACCAAAGTGCTTCACAAGCAAGTTGATAAAAACAAAATAGTGTGAGGCAAGGTATACGATTAAGTGAGCCCATCAGCTAGAGACTTATTCCACTAGTGAGCCCATCAGGTAGAGACTTATTCCACTAGTGAGCCCATCAGATAGAGACTTATTCCACTAGTGAGCCCATCAGATAGAGACTTATTCCACTAGTGAGCCCATCAGGTAGAGACTTATTCCACTAGTGAGCCCATCAGATAGAGACTTATTCCACTAGTGAGCCCATCAGGTAGAGAGACTTATTCCACTAGTGAGCCCATCAGGTAGAGACTTATTCCACTAGTGAGCCCATCAGATAGAGACTTATTCCACTAGTGAGCCCATCAGATAGAGACGTATTCCACTAGTGAGCCCATCAGATAGAGACATATTCCACTAGTGAGCCCATCAGCTAGAGACTTATTCCACTAGTGAGCCCATCAGATAGAGACTTATTCCACTAGTGAGCCCATCAGATAGAGATGTATTCCACTAGTGAGCCCATCAGATAGAGAGAGACGTATTCCACTAGTGAGCCCATCAGATAGAGACTTATTCCACTAGTGAGCCCATCAGCTAGAGCAGTGGTCACCAACCTTTTTAAGCCCAAGATCATTTTTTTTTGTTGGTGAAGGCAAGATCTACCTATTGAAGCGTTGAGAGAAAAAGACAGCCACAATTGTACTTTAAACTAAATGACTTTTATTTGCCTGTATTCTAATTACATGCAGTCAAAGTAGAACTGTAATATGTACTCAGGTCAGTGCTAAGTGCAGCATCACTTCACATCAAAAAATAAGTAGAACTGTAATATGTACTCTGTCAGTGCTAAGTGCAGCATCACTTCACATCAAAAAATAAGTAGAACTGTAATATGTACTCAGGTCAGTGCTAAGTGCAGCATCACTTCACATCAAAAAATAAGTAGAACTGTAATATGTTCTCTCAGTCAGTGCTAAGTGCAGCATCACTTCACATCAAAAAATAAGTAGAACTGTAATATGTTCTCAGTCAGTGCTAACTGCAGCATCACTTCACATCAAAAAATAAGTAGAACTGTAATATGTTCTCTCAGTCAGTGCTAAGTGCAGCATCACTTCACATCAAAAAATAAGTAGAACTGTAATATGTTCTCAGTCAGTGCTAACTGCAGCATCACTTCACATCAAAAAATAAGTAGAACTGTAATATGTACTCTCAGTCAGTGCTAAGTGCAGCATCACTTCACATCAAAAAATAAGTAGAACTGTAATATGTTCTCAGTCAGTGCTAACTGCAGCATCACTTCACATCAAAAAATAAGTAGAACTGTAATATGTACTCTCAGTCAGTGCTAAGTGCAGCATCACTTCACATCAAAAAATAAGTAGAACTGTAATATGTACTCTCAGTCAGTGCTAAGTGCAGCATCACTTCACATCAAAAAATAAGTAGAACTGTAATATGTACTCTGTCATTGCTAAGTGCAGCATCACTTCACATAAAAACAGTCATGTTTCTCACTCAAGTGAAGTCAGTGTGATGGCTGTGACTGGATAATGTCTACAAGTGCTTTGTAGTTAGGCTCATAGCTACTGACTGCCAGTCTGAGACAGTCTGTGAGGTGTCTGTCAGTAAGGCGGCTCCTGTACTTTGATTTGATTATTTTCATCTGTGAAAATGACATTTCACAGAGATACGTGGATCCAAAGTAGGCACTCACTTTTAGTGCACATGCAGTGAGAAGAGGAAACTTCTCTCTGCTGACAAGTCCCCAAAAATCACTGTCCCTTGATCTGGCTTTCAGCTCTATGTCATTTTGTAAATCAACCATCTCCATGTCAACTCCACTTTGCAAATTAAATACTTGCTGGAATTTGGCTGCTACCTGCTCTATATCAATGGGCACAAATGGGTTTGAGACAAATGCAGCAATATCTCCCATGACATCGAACTCACCAAAACGCCGATTGAACTCTGTTGCCAGTTTGTCCAGGTGAGTACAGTACTGCTCAGGGTCAAAAGCATCATTGTCTTCCAATGCCTGTGCCATTTTCTCCAGGTTGGGAAAGTGCGTCAGCCTCCTATTCTTTAGGTGGGTGGTCCAAACACAGAGCTTGGCCTTGAACCCATTCACTGCGCTTATCATGTGGGGGGAAGGCGTCTGTCTTTTCCCTGCAGCTCGTAGTTGAGTGCGTTCAGTTTTGCGGTTATGTCTGTCAGGAACCCCAGGTCCAGTAGCCACGCATTGTCTGACAGTTCCTTGTGCTCCTCGTTCCTTGTCGACAGGAACGTCTTGATCTCAGGCAGCAAGTCAATAAATCGCTGCAGCACTTTGCCGCGACTCAACCACCGCACATCAGCATGGAGAAGCAGGTCTCCGTAAGCGGCATCGAGCTCATCCAATAACGCTTTGAATAAGCGGTGCTGAAGCGCTTTCGCTCGAATCGAGTTGACTAGTTTCACCACCAGTGTCATTACATGGGAAAAGTCCAACACCTTCCCAGCCAAGGCCTGCTGATGGATCACACAGTGATAAGTCACGAAGGAAGGGAAATCAGCGTCATTACGGCACAGTCCAATAAATCCATTGCGCGCACCGCGCATTGCTGGGGCCCCGTCAGTAGTAATCGCCACTAGTTTATGAATGGGTATGTCATTTTCACAGACATATTTTTTGAACTCATTGTAAATATCCACACCCCTCGTTTTCTCCTTTAAGTGTAAAAGAGTGAGGAAATCCTCCTTTGTTGTAGAATCCTGGAAAACCATTTTGACAAATGCAACAAGCTGCGCTGTGTCCATTACATCCACGGATTCATCAAACTGTAATGAGAAATATTCACAGCGTGCCAAATCCATTAACACTTGTCTGTCCACGTCCTCGGACAGTGACTCGACCCTCCTTGTCACTGTTGCAGGGCCCAGAGGTACAGCACGTAGTGCGGTTTTGATCTCTTGTTTGTTTTTGAAGTCACTCAAAACAGTATCTGCGGTAATGGCTATTGCTTCCTTGACTAACTCTCCATCTGTAAAGGGCTTCTTGTGTTTAGCCAAAAGGTAACTTACACGAAACGATGCTTCACTAGCAGCCTTATGTTGACAAACAGGTTTGGTGAAAAGCGATTGCTGGACCTTCAACTGTGATTTCAACTCGTCAACTTTTCTTGCACAAAGTGTGCTCTTGGGCGGGTAGGTGTCTTTGAATTTCTGGTGGTTGATGTTGTGGTGCCGCTCCAGATTTCCTCTTTTAGGCAGTGCTTGTGTTTGGTTGCACAACATACATACACACTTGTCTTTCACCAAGGTATGGAGAAATTCTTCTTCCCATTCTGGATGGAAAAGGTACGTTTTCGCTTTCTTCCGTGGAGCTTCTGCCATGTTAGCGATCTGGCGTCACCACAGCTGTATTTTTTTTAATTTTCTTTTGTGAGTTGAACACCTCGTATTCTCTCATCTCTGATTGGTCACTTTCATACAGCGTCTGCGACACGCAGAGAGAGAGAGAGAGAGAGAGAGAGAGAGAGAGACGCGTGCAATTTGTGTATTTATTTGTCTCACTTTCTATTTTTTTTGGGACAGGGAAAGATCGACAGGGAACGTCTCAAAGATCGACCAGTCGATCTTGATCGACGGGTTGGTGACCACGGAGCTAGAGAGAGACTTATTCCACTAGTGAGCCCATCAGCTAGAGACTTATTCCACTAGTGAGCCCATCAGCTAGAGACTTATTCCACTAGTGAGCCCATCAGATAGAGACTTATTCCACTAGTGAGCCCATCAGCTAGAGACTTATTCCACTAGTGAGCCCATCAGCTAGAGACGTATTCCACTAGTGAGCCCATCAGGTAGAGACTTATTCCACTAGTGAGCCCATCAGGTAGAGACTTATTCCACTAGTGAGCCCATCAGGTAGAGACTTATTCCACTAGTGAGCCCATCAGGTAGAGACTTATTCCACTAGTGAGCCCATCAGATAGAGACTTATTCCACTAGTGAGTCCATCAGATAGAGACTTATTCCACTAGTGAGCCCATCAGCTAGAGACTTATTCCACTAGTGAGCCCATCAGATAGAGACTTATTCCACTAGTGAGTCCATCAGATAGAGACTTATTCCACTAGTGAGCCCATCAGCTAGAGACTTATTCCACTAGTGAGCCCATCAGATAGAGACTTATTCCACTAGTGAGCCCATCAGATAGAGAGACTTATTCCACTAGTGAGCCCATCAGCTAGAGACTTATTCCACTAGTGAGCCCATCAGATAGAGAGACTTATTCCACTAGTGATCCCATCAGATAGAGACTTATTCCACTAGTGAGCCCATCAGATAGAGAGACTTATTCCACTAGTGAGCCCATCAGATAGAGACTTATTCCACTAGTGAGCCCATCAGATAGACTTATTCCACTAGTGCAGTGGTTCCCAAAGTCGGGGTCGCGACCCAAAGGTGGGCCGCGAGCAGCCACGGATGGGCCACGAGATGATTTAAATTTTTTTTATTTTTTTATTTTTTGTCAGGCCACTGAACTTAGAAGCAGGCCAGGACAGTGTTTCTAGTTGTATTCTAAAATTCTATTCTATTGTATTCTAAAATGTGACTATATGGTTTTATATTAACTTAATAAATAAACAAAAACGAAAAATCTACTTATTTCAACGAACATTTCAAACTAAATAACAGATTATGCACATAAAACACTGAAAACAACCGAAGCAACAATAGTATTTTAATGAGGCTATTATTATTATCATTATTATTTTGCAACAAGTTAGCCCTCTCATAAATAGCACATATAAATGAATAACTAACTTGAACTAACTTAATAGGATTGAAGTGATATTTGGCTTAAAAAATCGGTCGCATGAAAAAAAAAAAAAGCCAGACGATGTGCATCTGGCCGCGGCTCTCTGACGCCTTATTTTCTGGGCCCCGGCCTGAAAAGTTTGGGAACCCCTGCACTAGTGAGCCCATCAGCTAGAGACTTATTCCACTAGTGAGCCCATCAGCTAGAGACTTATTCCACTAGTGAGCCCATCAGCTAGAGACTTATTCCACTAGTGAGCCCATCAGCTAGAGACTTATTCCACTAGTGAGCCCATCAGCTAGAGACTTATTCCACTAGTGAGCCCATCAGCTAGAGACTTATTCCACTAGTGAGCCCATCAGGTAGAGACTTATTCCACTAGTGAGCCCATCAGCTAGAGACTTATTCCACTAGTGAGCCCATCAGCTAGAGACTTATTCCACTAGTGAGCCCATCAGCTAGAGACTTATTCCACTAGTGAGCCCATCAGCTAGAGACTTATTCCACTAGTGAGCCCATCAGGTAGAGACTTATTCCACTAGTGAGCCCATCAGATAGAGACTTATTCCACTAGTGAGCCCATCAGCTAGAGACTTATTCCACTAGTGAGCCCATCAGCTAGAGACGTATTCCACTAGTGAGCCCATCAGGTAGACTTATTCCACTAGTGAGCCCATCAGGTAGAGACTTATTCCACTAGTGAGCCCATCAGGTAGAGACTTATTCCACTAGTGAGCCCATCAGGTAGAGACTTATTCCACTAGTGAGCCCATCAGATAGAGACTTATTCCACTAGTGAGTCCATCAGATAGAGACTTATTCCACTAGTGAGCCCATCAGCTAGAGACTTATTCCACTAGTGAGCCCATCAGATAGAGACTTATTCCACTAGTGAGCCCATCAGCTAGAGACTTATTCCACTAGTGAGCCCATCAGATAGAGACTTATTCCACTAGTGAGCCCATCAGATAGAGAGACTTATTCCACTAGTGAGCCCATCAGCTAGAGACTTATTCCACTAGTGAGCCCATCAGATAGAGAGACTTATTCCACTAGTGATCCCATCAGATAGAGACTTATTCCACTAGTGAGCCCATCAGATAGAGAGACTTATTCCACTAGTGAGCCCATCAGATAGAGACTTATTCCACTAGTGAGCCCATCAGATAGACTTATTCCACTAGTGCAGTGGTTCCCAAAGTCGGGGTCGCGACCCAAAGGTGGGCCGCGAGCAGCCACGGATGGGCCACGAGATGATTTAAAAAATTTTTTTTTTTTTTTTTTTTGTCAGGCCACTGAACTTAGAAGCAGGCCAGGACAGTGTTTCTAGTTGTATTCTAAAATTCTATTCTATTGTATTCTAAAATGTGACTATATGGTTTTATATTAACTTAATAAATAAACAAAAACGAAAAATCTACTTATTTCAACGAACATTTCAAACTAAATAACAGATTATGCACATAAAACACTGAAAACAACCGAAGCAACAATAGTATTTTAATGAGGCTATTATTATTATCATTATTATTTTGCAACAAGTTAGCCCTCTCATAAATAGCACATATAAATGAATAACTAACTTGAACTAACTTAATAGGATTGAAGTGATATTTGGCTTAAAAAATCGGTCGCATGAAAAAAAAAAAAAGCCAGACGATGTGCATCTGGCCGCGGCTCTCTGACGCCTTATTTTCTGGGCCCCGGCCTGAAAAGTTTGGGAACCCCTGCACTAGTGAGCCCATCAGCTAGAGACTTATTCCACTAGTGAGCCCATCAGCTAGAGACTTATTCCACTAGTGAGCCCATCAGCTAGAGACTTATTCCACTAGTGAGCCCATCAGCTAGAGACTTATTCCACTAGTGAGCCCATCAGCTAGAGACTTATTCCACTAGTGAGCCCATCAGCTAGAGACTTATTCCACTAGTGAGCCCATCAGGTAGAGACTTATTCCACTAGTGAGCCCATCAGCTAGAGACTTATTCCACTAGTGAGCCCATCAGCTAGAGACTTATTCCACTAGTGAGCCCATCAGCTAGAGACTTATTCCACTAGTGAGCCCATCAGCTAGAGACTTATTCCACTAGTGAGCCCATCAGGTAGAGACTTATTCCACTAGTGAGCCCATCAGATAGAGACTTATTCCACTAGTGAGCCCATCAGCTAGAGACTTATTCCACTAGTGAGCCCATCAGATAGAGACTTATTCCACTAGTGAGCCCATCAGCTAGAGACTTATTCCACTAGTGAGCCCATCAGGTAGAGACTTATTCCACTAGTGAGCCCATCAGATAGAGACTTATTCCACTAGTGAGCCCATCAGCTAGAGACTTATTCCACTAGTGAGCCCATCAGCTAGAGACGTATTCCACTAGTGAGCCCATCAGGTAGAGACTTATTCCACTAGTGAGCCCATCAGGTAGAGACTTATTCCACTAGTGAGCCCATCAGGTAGAGACTTATTCCACTAGTGAGCCCATCAGGTAGAGACTTATTCCACTAGTGAGCCCATCAGATAGAGACTTATTCCACTAGTGAGTCCATCAGATAGAGACTTATTCCACTAGTGAGCCCATCAGCTAGAGACTTATTCCACTAGTGAGCCCATCAGATAGAGACTTATTCCACTAGTGAGTCCATCAGATAGAGACTTATTCCACTAGTGAGCCCATCAGCTAGAGACTTATTCCACTAGTGAGCCCATCAGATAGAGACTTATTCCACTAGTGAGCCCATCAGATAGAGAGACTTATTCCACTAGTGAGCCCATCAGCTAGAGACTTATTCCACTAGTGAGCCCATCAGATAGAGAGACTTATTCCACTAGTGATCCCATCAGATAGAGACTTATTCCACTAGTGAGCCCATCAGATAGAGAGACTTATTCCACTAGTGAGCCCATCAGATAGAGACTTATTCCACTAGTGAGCCCATCAGATAGACTTATTCCACTAGTGCAGTGGTTCCCAAAGTCGGGGTCGCGACCCAAAGGTGGGCCGCGAGCAGCCACGGATGGGCCACGAGATGATTTAAAATTTTTTTTTTTTTTTTTTTTTTGTCAGGCCACTGAACTTAGAAGCAGGCCAGGACAGTGTTTCTAGTTGTATTCTAAAATTCTATTCTATTGTATTCTAAAATGTGACTATATGGTTTTATATTAACTTAATAAATAAACAAAAACGAAAAATCTACTTATTTCAACGAACATTTCAAACTAAATAACAGATTATGCACATAAAACACTGAAAACAACCGAAGCAACAATAGTATTTTAATGAGGCTATTATTATTATCATTATTATTTTGCAACAAGTTAGCCCTCTCATAAATAGCACATATAAATGAATAACTAACTTGAACTAACTTAATAGGATTGAAGTGATATTTGGCTTAAAAAATCGGTCGCATGAAAAAAAAAAAAAAGAAAAAAGCCAGACGATGTGCATCTGGCCGCGGCTCTCTGACGCCTTATTTTCTGGGCCCCGGCCTGAAAAGTTTGGGAACCCCTGCACTAGTGAGCCCATCAGCTAGAGACTTATTCCACTAGTGAGCCCATCAGCTAGAGACTTATTCCACTAGTGAGCCCATCAGCTAGAGACTTATTCCACTAGTGAGCCCATCAGCTAGAGACTTATTCCACTAGTGAGCCCATCAGCTAGAGACTTATTCCACTAGTGAGCCCATCAGCTAGAGACTTATTCCACTAGTGAGCCCATCAGGTAGAGACTTATTCCACTAGTGAGCCCATCAGCTAGAGACTTATTCCACTAGTGAGCCCATCAGCTAGAGACTTATTCCACTAGTGAGCCCATCAGATAGAGACTTATTCCACTAGTGAGCCCATCAGCTAGAGAGAGACTTATTCCACTAGTGAGCCCATCAGCTAGAGACTTATTCCACTAGTGAGCCCATCAGCTAGAGAGAGACTTATTCCACTAGTGAGCCCATCAGCTAGAGACTTATTCCACTAGTGAGCCCATCAGCTAGAGACTTATTCCACTAGTGAGCCCATCAGATAGAGACTTATTCCACTAGTGAGCCCATCAGCTAGAGACTTATTCCACTAGTGAGCCCATCAGATAGAGACTTATTCCACTAGTGAGCCCATCAGATAGAGACTTATTCCACTAGTGAGCCCATCAGCTAGAGACTTATTCCACTAGTGAGCCCATCAGCTAGAGACTTATTCCACTAGTGAGCCCATCAGATAGAGACTTATTCCACTAGTGAGCCCATCAGATAGAGACTTATTCCACTAGTGAGCCCATCATTTAGAGACTTATTCCACTAGTGAGCCCATCAGATAGAGCTGTATTCCCTCCTACCCGTCCAGTCTGTCTTGTCGAGGGCTGCGTCTTCCTCTCCTCTTCACTGAAAGCCTGTGAACGGACGCCAAGATGTCCGTATGAAAAGGAGGAGAAATGGGCACTTTCTCTGTCAGCCGGTGATGCTGACAGAGAATGTTTGGCGTTATGTTTATCGGCGTGGCACTCAATCAAAGAGCATAAAAAATCTATAAAAACATGGCAGTTTTTCCATATTAATCCTCAGCACTCACCAGAATTGCCTCTGTGCTTCCCAACCCGGTCAGCAAATCGTGCTGCGCGTTACGACCAGGGATGCACCGATCCGACTTTTTCAGTCCCGATACCGATACCTGGACTTTGGGTTTGGGCCGATACCGAGTACAGATCCGATTGTTCAATTAATAAACTGTGTGCCTCACTGTGTGGAAGAGACTGGGATCATTCTTTTGTGCAAGGCAACATCAGGCTTGACTTAAAACATTACTTTCCTAACTAAATGTAACAAATTAACATAGATATACATGTACTGAATTGTTATTTATTATTTTATTTATTATTATAAATAAAAAAAAATATATAATCATTCAAAAAGATTAATTGTATTTCTTGCAGATACCCGATCTAGTTATTTTGGTCATATCGGGGCCGATATCCGATATCAATATCGGATCAGTGCATCGCTAGTTACGACGTGGCACCTGCTACGCTACACCTCCTCCTGCTCGATTCCAAGCCCGGCTTTCCATAATAATAATAATAAAAATGTCTTAGATTTATATAGCGCCTTCATATATAGCCTCATGAGACCCATCCGTGTTGTTTCCTCTCCGAGGCTCCAGTATGTCGAGGATGTTTTCCCCCGTGAGATGTAAGCGACGTCTAGTGTCGTCACGATACCAACATTTTGACTTTGATACCGATACCAGCCTTGAGTATCACGATACCGGTTCTAAAACGATACCATGGCAAAAATCTAAAATATCAGGAAAAGTTATAATACCGTAATTCCTCTAATAGTAACCGGGTCTCAAATACAAGCCGGGTCTCTATTAATGGCCGGGTGCGCTCTTGAGCTAAGCAATTATAAGCCGGCCTCCTAATACAAGCCGGGTCACTAATATACTGAGCTGCACACTGAGCTAGTTACTTGATTTCACTTTGAAAACGTTGAAATGACCAGTGACCACCTGTAATTGCACTGTTTACTATTTCATACAGTACTTGGTTTCAATAAATGAACCCAGTACATTTTACTGGGTTCAAACTGACACAAAATGTTGATTTATTCATTATGATCCGTTTGAACATTTGAAATATAGGCCTCCCTCTTATACAGGCCTCCTCCTAATACAAGCCTGGTACCCGCTACAGTTGAAACAAATACAAGCCGGGGTTACTATTAGAGGAATTACGGTAGTAGATGACCGATGGCAGAACATGGAAAATAGTAACAGTGCCGACGCAGTTGACACGCCCACTACGCAAGGCGTGCGCTCTCTTTCTCTCTCACTCACACATGCACACACATACACACACACACTCAAAAAGTATCGATACTAATAAAATGGAGTATTGGACGGTTTTTCTTTTTTAAATATTTGTTTCTTGGCATTTTACTGCTTTATTTCGGACCGGCCCGACAGAGAGGAAGGATGGGGGAAGACATGTGGCAAAGGTCTCCGGGTTCGGGAGACAAACGAACCCGGGACGACCGCATTGCACTGTGCAGCACAGCTACGTGGTGTGCCACCCTGGAGCCCACTGGACCATTTTTAATGCCTGGGTATCGCGATACTCTTCTAGTATCGGTGTATCGTGCAACCCTAGTCCACACACACGATCGGCCCGCCTGTTAAAGGAACACGCCGACATTACGGGGGAAATGCGCTCGCCGTCTTCTCCAGAGTCGGACGAGAAAAGATGGATACCGATATCCTCTACCGTGCGTTCAGTAGAAAGCCGCCCGGCCGCAAGCTAGCTTAGCACTAACGAACGGAGGCGGATACGGATCAGCTGGCCTAGCTGTTGGCTTCCATTAATTTGTGCTAATGAACGCATAGAGAGGAAACTGGTATCTATCTTCTTGTCTGGTAATCCCATTTCCCTTCATTTTGGCGGGAAAAAAAGGTTTTTACGTATCTTTTCCCTTTTTATCGTTTTTATTTGTTTAAAAAAGTCTTATAGAGAGTTGTATAGCAAACACACAGGGTAATTATAAATATCAACCACTAGTCGGGGTATTTCCTGTTCTAGAACCGACCGAGTTCACTGAAGACGCTCTCGTCCACTCGGGGCCTTTGTCTGTACATTTCCGTCTCGGTGCGATGAGTCGGTGTTTTTACCGCGTGTCACGACGAGACCTCGGGGGGGCTGAACTCACCGCCGCAGGGCTGTAATTCACTCCTCGGTGTCTAAACCTCAGCTCCGCGCGCCCATTATCACCATATGAATGGTTGTTTTGTGCCAGCCAACCCCCTGAGGTGGTAGTGTCGCTCGCACGGTTCACACGGGGGCTAGACATCTGAAGAGTCTCGAAGATAAAAAACTAGGGATGCTCGATATTGGCTTTTTTACCGATACCGATATTCCGATATTGTCCAACTCTTAATTTCCGATACCGATATCAACCGATACCGATATATGCAGGGTTTCCCCCCAAAAATTTTTAATAATTTCAGGTAACTAATCATTTCACTGGATGCATTCAAAAGGCTTTCTAAATGTAAGCATTATCTGTGCAAAATATGATCATTAAAAAAGTAAAAATTAACATTACATATCTCTTGTTGTTGAATTAAACCAACATGCATACTTTTGACAATAAATAAAATAAGAATTGGTTCTTACTTGCTTGCCTGGGTAAATAAAGGTTAAATAAATGTAAAAAAAATTATCGTTTTTTTTTTTTACCGATATCGATATTTTTCGATATCACATTTTACTGCCGATATTGGCCGATAATATCGGACATCCCTATAAAAAACGAACGTGGCAAAAAGAAGGCCCTTGGAAGCCCTGCTCACGAGCCCCGGCGTGGCCCCTCGGGAGGCGTGGCCCCTCGGGAGGCGTGGCCCCTCGGGAGGCGTGGCCCCTCGGGAGGCGTGGCCCCTCGGGAGCCGGAGAAACGTGCCGTATATCGAATGTGAGGTTCTGAAAGACCTGGTCCCCTTTTCCTCGCGGGCAAACAAAACATTGCCATTTTGTGTTCTGTATTCTCTTGTAACCGCTTTTCTGTCTCGACTGTTTGGGGCGAGGTCATTCTGATCGGTGACACACAACCCCATTCCTGTAAGACGGGATAAATAGGCGGTTACACGTTTTAAACTGTAGGTATCAAACAGTTCAGTTCAGTTCAGACTTTATTGTCCCTCAAGGTAGTGGTAGAGACAACAACAACAACAACAACAACAACAACAACAACAACAACAACAACAACAACAACAACAACAACAACAAATAACACAACACAAGAAACATCACATCTTACAGAATCCAACCAGGAAAAAGAAAAGGAAAATAAAAATGCATCTGTTGCTCTTTAGCCTGGGGAGCCTATATCTCCTGCCAGAGGGGAGGGGGACAAACTCCTCCAAGAGAGGATGGTCAGAGCTGTCGAAGATCGTCTGAGCCTTCCGCAGAATTTGTCTGTTATAAACGTCTCTGTCAAGGAAAGCTGCTGGGTCCCAATTATCTTGCTGGCCATCTTGACTATGTTGGCCAGACTGTTTTTTGTTCTGTATTGACAGGTTGCCATACCAGGAGACGATACAAAAGGTTAAAATGGACTCAACAAAAGATTTGTAAAACAAAACCATAAGGGAGGCGAGACTGTCAGGTTTTAATCTCTGTGAGCATCTAACAGGAAGAAAGACTGTCAGGTTTTAAACTCTGAGCATCTAACAGGAAGAAAGACTGTCAGGTTTTAAACTCTGAGCATCTAACAGGAAGAAAGACTGTCAGGTTTTAAACTCTGCATCTAACAGGAAGAAAGACTGTCAGGTTTTAAACTCTGAGCATCTAACAGGAAGAAAGACTGTCAGGTTTTAAACTCTGTGAGCATCTAACAGGAAGAAAGACTGTCAGGTTTTAAACTCTGAGCATCTAACAGGAAGAAAGACTGTCAGGTTTTAAACTCTGAGCATCTAACAGGAAGAAAGACTGTCAGGTTTTAAACTCTGCATCTAACAGGAAGAAAGACTGTCAGGTTTTAAACTCTGCATCTAACAGGAAGAAAGACTGTCAGGTTTTAAACTCTGCATCTAACAGGAAGAAATACTGTCAGGTTTTAAACTCTGTGAGCATCTAACGGGAAGAAATACTGTCAGGTTTTAAACTCTGCATCTAACAGGAAGAAAGACTGTCAGGTTTTAAACTCTGCATCTAACAGGAAGAAAGACTGTCAGGTTTTAAACTCTGAGCATCTAATAGGAAGAAAGTCTGTCAGGTTTTAATTTCTGTGAGCATCTAATAGGAAGAAAGTCTGTCAGGTTTTAATCTCTGTGAGCATCTAATAGGAAGAAAGTCTGTCAGGTTTTAATCTCTGTGAGCATCTAACAGGAAGAAAGACTGTCAGGTTTTAAACTCTGAGCATCTAACAGGAAGAAAGACTGTCAGGTTTTAAACTCTGCATCTAACAGGAAGAAAGACTGTCAGGTTTTAAACTCTGCATCTAACAGGAAGAAAGACTGTCAGGTTTTAAACTCTGTGAGCATCTAACAGGAAGAAAGTCTGTCAGGTTTTAATCTCTGTGAGCATCTAACAGGAAGAAAGACTGTCAGGTTTTAAACTCTGTGAGCATCTAACAGGAAGAAAGACTGTCAGGTTTTAAACGCTGAGCATCTAACAGGAAGAAAGACTGTCAGGTTTTAAACTCTGCATCTAACAGGAAGAAAGACTGTCAGGTTTTAAACTCTGCATCTAACAGGAAGAAATACTGTCAGGTTTTAAACTCTGCATCTAATAGGAAGAAAGACTGTCAGGTGTTAAACTCTGCGCATCTAACAGGAAGAAAGACTGTCAGGTTTTAATCTCTGTGAGTATCTAATAGGAAGAAACACTCTTAGAAAGGTCTTAAACTGTGTGAGTATATATTTGTTTCAACTTAATTGTGTGGTTTGATTCTTATCGATCAATATTTATTGTTATTACCTGCATTGCTTTTACAATTTTTCTTATTCTCTGCATTGCTTTCTATTCTATGCTCATTCTGTGTCTACATCACTGCTGTGAAGCACTTTGGGCTGCAATTCCTGTATGAAAGGTGCTACAAATAAAGCGTATTATTAGTACAACCACCGTAGGAATCCAGGATAATGTGAGGATTACTCATACAGCAGCATCAGGTCTACTTATGGTATATTGACGTACTCTGTGTGTGTCTGTGTGTGTGTACTCTGTGTGTGTACTCTGTGTGTGTGTGTGTGTACTCTGTGTGTGTGTGTGTGTGTCCTCTGTGTGTGTACTCTGTGTGTGTGTGTGTGTACTCTGTGTGTGTACTCTGTGTGTGTGTGTGTGTACTCTGTGTGTGTCTGTGTGTGTACTCTGTGTGTGTACTCTGTGTGTGTGTGTGTGTACTCTGTGTGTGTACTCTGTGTGTGTGTGTGTGTACTCTGTGTGTGTGTGTGTGTGTCCTCAGGTTCACCAGACGCTGTATCAGCGTTGCCCCATCCAGGGAGACGTCAGGGGAGCTGCTTTTGGGTAAGACCACGCCCCCACAGACCACGCCCCCACAGACCACGCCCCCACATACCACACCCCCACAGACCACGCCCCACAGACCACGCCCCACATACCACGCCCCCACAGACCACGCCCCCACAGACCACGCCCCCACAGACCACGCCCCCACAGACCACCTCTAACACAGACCACGCCCCCACAGACCACACCCCCACAGACCACACCTAACACAGACCACACCCCCACAGACCACGCCTAACACCACCCCTCTAACACAGACCACGCCCCCACAGACCACACCCCCACAGACCACCACCTCTAACACAGACCTCCTCTAACACAGACCACCTCTAACACAGACCACCTCTAACACAGACTACCTCTCTAACACAGACCACCTCTAACACAGACCACCTCTAACACAGACCACCTCTAACACAGACTACCTCTCTAACACAGACCACCTCTAACACAGACCACCTCTAACACAGACCACCTCTAACACAGACCACCTCTAACACAGACCACCTCTAACACAGACCACCTCTAACACAGACCTCCTCTAACACAGACCACCTCTAACACAGACCACCTCTAACACAGACCACCTCTAACACAGACCACCTCTAACACAGACCACCTCTAACACAGACCTCCTCTAACACAGACCACCTCTAACACAGACCACCACCTCTAACACAGACCACCTCTAACACAGACCACCTCTAACACAGACCACCTCTAACACAGACCACCACCTCTAACACAGACCACCTCTAACACAGACCACCTCTAACACAGACCACCTCTAACACAGACCACCTCTAACACAGACCACCTCTAACACAGACCACCACCTCTAACACAGACCACCTCTAACACAGACCACGCCCCCACAGACCACCTCTAACACAGACCACCTCTAACACAGACCACCTCTAACACAGACCACGCCCCCACAGACCACCTCTAACACAGACCACCTCTAACACAGACCACCTCTAACACAGACCACCTCTAACACAGACCACCTCTAACACAGACCACCTCTAACACAGACCACCTCTAACACAGACCACGCCCCCACAGACCACCTCTAACACAGACCACCTCTAACACAGACCACCTCTAACACAGACCACCTCTAACACAGACCACCTCTAACACAGACCACGCCCCCACAGACCACCTCTAACACAGACCACCCCTAACACAGACCACGCCCCCACAGACCACCTCTAACACAGACCACCTCTAACACAGACCACGCCCCCACAGACCACCTCTAACACAGACCACCTCTAACACAGACCACCTCTAACACAGACCACCTCTCTAACACAGACCACGCCCCCACAGACCACGCCCCCACAGACCACCTCTAACACAGACCACCTCTAACACAGACCACCTCTAACACAGACCACCTCTAACACAGACCACCTCTAACACAGACCACCTCTAACACAGACCACGCCCCCACAGACTACCTCTAACACAGACCACGCCCCCACAGACTACCTCTAACACAGACCACGCCCCCACAGACCACCTCTAACACAGACCACCTCTAACACAGACCACCTCTAACACAGACCACCCCTAACACAGACCACCTCTAACACAGACCACCTCTAACACAGACCACCTCTAACACAGACCACGCCCCCACAGACCACCTCTAACACAGACCACGCCCCCACAGACCACGCCCACACAGACCACCTCTAACACAGACCACCTCTAACACAGACCACCTCTAACACAGACCACCTCTAACACAGACCACCTCTAACACAGACCACCTCTAACACAGACCACCTCTAACACAGACCACCTCTAACACAGACCACGCCCCCACAGACCACCTCTAACACAGACCACCTCTAACACAGACCACCTCTAACACAGACCACGCCCCCACAGACCACCTCTAACACAGACCACCTCTAACACAGACCACCTCTAACACAGACCACGCCCCCACAGACCACGCCCCCACAGACCACGCCCCCACAGACCACCTCTAACACAGACCACGCCCCCACAGACCACCCCTAACACAGACCACGCCCCCACAGACCACCTCTAACACAGACCACCTCTAACACAGAACAACCCCCTGCTGGCCAGTGTGACTTACTACCATAGTGTTTTTATACCTGTATCACTGTACATATTAATACTAAACTCTCTACATACATCTGATTAGCACTATATACTCAGTAGTACTCATTTATATATTGTATATACCCAGTTTAATCACCTGTACATTGTATATTACTATTGCACTTTACTGTTACAGAGTAGTCAGGCTGTTCACGTGTTAGTTTGTGTTCTTCTGTGTGTGTGTCCTCCCAGGCAAGTCAGGCATGTACTTCGTGGAGGACAATGCAGCTGATGCTCAGGATAATCAGGTAAACACAGGGAGGTGGAGGGAGGATTATTGATCCCCTTAGGGTCTGTTAGGGTCATTATTATTTTACTTTATTATTGTTATTAAATGGGGTGTGTCTGTGTGTGACAGAGCCTGCAGGGGGAGACAGAGGCTTGTTATTAAATGGGGTGTGTCTGTGTGTGACAGAGCCTGCAGGGGGAGACAGAGGCTTGTTATTAAATGGGGGTGTGTCTGTGTGTGACAGAGCCTCCAGGGGGAGACAGAGGCTTGTTATTAAATGGGGGTGTGTCTGTGTGTGACAGAGCCTCCAGGGGGAGACAGAGGCTTGTTATTAAATGGGGTGTGTCTGTGTAACAGAGCCTGCAGGGGGAGACGGAGGCTTGTTATTAAATGGGGTGTGTCTGTGTGTGACAGAGTCTGCAGGGGGAGACAGAGGCTTGTTATTAAATGGGGTGTGTCTGTGTGTGACAGAGTCTGCAGGGGGAGACAGAGGCTTGTTATTAAATGGGGGTGTGTCTGTGTAACAGAGTCTGCAGGGGGAGACGGAGGCTTGTTATTAAATGGGGGTGTGTCTGTGTGTGACAGAGTCTGCAGGGGGAGACAGAGGCTTGTTATTAACTGGGGGTGTGTCTGTGTGTGACAGAGCCTCCAGGGGGAGACAGAGGCTTGTTATTAACTGGGGGTGTGTCTGTGTGTGACAGAGCCTCCAGGGGGAGACAGAGGCTTGTTATTAACTGGGGGTGTGTCTGTGTGACAGAGCCTCCAGGGGGAGACAGAGGCTTGTTATTAAATGGGGGTGTGTCTGTGTGTGACAGAGCCTCCAGGGGGAGACAGAGGCTTGTTATTAAATGGGGGTGTGTCTGTGTGTGACAGAGCCTCCAGGGGGAGACAGAGGCTTGTTATTAAATGGGGGTGTGTCTGTGTGTGACAGAGCCTCCAGGGGGAGACAGAGGCTTGTTATTAAATGGGGTGTGTCTGTGTAACAGAGCCTGCAGGGGGAGACAGAGGCTTGTTATTAAATGGGGGTGTGTCTGTGTAACAGAGCCTGCAGGGGGAGACAGAGGCTTGTTATTAAATGGGGGTGTGTCTGTGTAACAGAGCCTGCAGGGGGAGACAGAGGCGGCCTCGTTCTCCTGGACCTACGAGGAGATCAAGGAGGTCCACAAGCGCTGGTGGCAGCTGAGGGACAACGCCGTGGAGATCTTCCTCACGAACGGCAGGACGCTGCTGCTGGCCTTCGACAACAACAAGGTACTAAACATAAACAACAAGGTAGCGTCCCTACCAAATAAACTATCAAATCAAATCAAACAACTGAGTATGTTTATGTTTATTAAAGGATCCCCATTAGAGACGCATGAAAGAGCCTCTAGTCTTCCTGGGGTCCTGGACAAAACAAATACAATACAAAAAAAACAATACAAAAATGTATACAAATTCACATTATAAAATCTATTTTTTTTTTTTTAAATAAATAAATAAAAAAAATACACAGATAACAGTTACATACTTGACAAGTTTGCAAGATATCTCTTAATATTCTTTTTTGAAAGTAATTTTATTATGTATTGTGGATGAGATGTTTTTTGGCAAATTATTAATAATTTTAATGAAAAAAATAAAATATTATTTTATTTTATTTTGTATACATATTTGTTTCACATGTATGTGTAAGATTATTACTGTTTGTTGGTTTCCTTAAACATATAATTTTTTTACGAGTAATACACGATCACTCGAGTATAGCATGCGATCAATCGATCTTGATTTTTCTTAAAAATGCCCATCCCTAATATATATATATGCCAGTGAGTTTGAGAAAATTTGATTTTGGTAACGTACCGTCTTAGGCGCTGGGCTGGAAAAATAGGACAAAAAGAGATGTAGCATGAATGTATGAATGACTGTGTTTTTTCTATAGCACCTATCTAGTACTAGGACACTTATAATCCTTTTTCAGTTTCTCTACATGTGAAAGATGTCATTCACTTTTTGGTCCCAGTTTTGACATTAGTGATGACCGTCAAGTACGGTGTAGTTCTCTTTCTGTTACGGTGTAGTTCTCTTTCTGTTACGGTGTAGTTCTCTTTCTGTTACGGTGTAGTTCTCTTTCTGTTACGGTGTAGTTCTCTTTCTGTTACGGTGTAGTTCTCTTTCTGTTACGGTGTAGTTCTCTTTCTGTTACGGTGTAGTTCTCTTTCTGTTATGGTGTAGTTCTCTTTCTGTTACGGTGTAGTTCTCTTTCTGTTATGGTGTAGTTCTCTTTCTGTTATGGTGTAGTTCTCTTTCTGTTACGGTGTAGTTCTCTTTCTGTTATGGTGTAGTTCTATTTCTGTTATGGTGTAGTTCTATTTCTGTTATGGTGTAGTTCTCTTTCAGTTATTATGGTGTAGTTCTATTTCTGTTATGGTGTAGTTCTATTTCTGTTATGGTGTAGTTCTATTTCTGTTATGGTGTAGTTCTCTTTCAGTTATTATGGTGTAGTTCTATTTCTGTTATGGTGTAGTTCTATTTCTGTTACGGTGTAGTTCTATTTCTGTTATGGTGTAGTTCTCTTTCAGTTCTTATGGTGTAGTTCTATTTATGTTATGGTGTAGTTCTATTTCTGTTACGGTGTAGTTCTATTTCTGTTATGGTGTAGTTCTCTTTCAGTTCTTATGGTGTAGTTCTATTTCTGTTATGGTGTAGTTCTATTTCTGTTATGGTGTAGTTCTCTTTCAGTTCTTACGGTGTAGTTCTCTTTCAGTTATTATGGTGTAGTTCTCTTTCAGTTATTATGGTGTAGTTCTATTTCAGTTCTTATGGTGTAGTTTTCTCTGTTCTTATGGTGTAGTTCTATTTCAGTTATTACGGTGTAGTTCTCTTTCAGTTATTATGGTGTAGTTCTCTCAGTTCTTATGGTGTAGTTTTCTCTGTTCTTATGGTGTAGTTTTCTCTGTTCTTATGGTGTAGTTCTATTTCAGTTATTACGGTGTAGTTCTCTTTCAGTTATTATGGTGTAGTTCTCTCTGTTCTTATGGTGTAGTTCTATTTATGTTACGGTGTAGTTCTCTTTCAGTTCTTATGGTGTAGTTCTCTTTCAGTTCTTATGGTGTAGTTCTCTTTCAGTTCTTATGGTGTAGTTCTATTTCTGTTCTCACGGTGTAGTTCTCTCTGTTCTTATGGTGTAGTTCTCTTTCAGTTCTTATGGTGTAGTTCTATTTCAGTTCTTACGGTGTAGTTCTATTTCAGTTCTTACGGTGTAGTTCTATTTCTGTTACGGTGTAGTTCTTTCAGTTCTTACGGTGTAGTTCTCTCTGTTCCTACGGTGTAGTTCTATTTATGTTATGGTGTAGTTCTCTTTCTGTTCTTACGGTGTAGTTCTATTTATGTTATGGTGTAGTTCTATTTATGTTATGGTGTAGTTCTATTTCTGTTATGGTGTAGTTCTCTTTCTGTTACGGTGTAGTTCTATTTCTGTTATGGTGTAGTTCTATTTCTGTTATGGTGTAGTTCTATTTCAGTTACGGTGTAGTTCTATTTCAGTTATGGTGTAGTTCTATTTCTGTTATGGTGTAGTTCTCTTTCTGTTATGGTGTAGTTCTCTTTCTGTTATGGTGTAGTTCTCTTTCAGTTATTATGGTGTAGTTCTATTTCTGTTACGGTGTAGTTCTATTTCTGTTATGGTGTAGTTCTATTTCTGTTATGGTGTAGTTCTCTTTCAGTTATTATGGTGTAGTTCTATTTCTGTTATGGTGTAGTTCTCTTTCTGTTATGGTGTAGTTCTATTTCTGTTATGGTGTAGTTCTCTTTCTGTTATGGTGTAGTTCTCTTTCAGTTATTATGGTGTAGTTCTCTTTCAGTTATTATGGTGTAGTTCTATTTCTGTTATGGTGTAGTTCTCTTTCTGTTACGGTGTAGTTCTATTTCTGTTATGGTGTAGTTCTATTTCAGTTCTTATGGTGTAGTTCTATTTCAGTTCTTACGGTGTAGTTCTATTTCTGTTACGGTGTAGTTCTTTCAGTTCTTACGGTGTAGTTCTCTTTCAGTTATTATGGTGTAGTTCTCTCTGTTCTTATGGTGTAGTTCTATTTCAGTTCTTACGGTGTAGTTCTATTTCTGTTACGGTGTAGTTCTTTCAGTTCTTACGATGTAGTTCTCTTTCAGTTATTATGGTGTAGTTCTCTCTGTTCTTATGGTGTAGTTCTATTTATGTTATGGTGTAGTTCTATTTATGTTATGGTGTAGTTCTATTTATGTTATGGTGTAGTTCTCTTTCAGTTCTTATGGTGTAGTTCTCTTTCAGTTCTTATGGTGTAGTTCTATTTCAGTTCTTACGGTGTAGTTCTTTCAGTTCTTACGGTGTAGTTCTCTTTCAGTTATTATGGTGTAGTTCTCTCTGTTCTTATGGTGTAGTTCTATTTATGTTATGGTGTAGTTCTATTTATGTTATGGTGTAGTTCTATTTCTGTTACGGTGTAGTTATCGTTCTGTTCTTACGGTGTAGTTCTCTTTTAGTTCTTATGGTGTAGTTATCGTTCTGTTACGGTGTAGTTATATTTCTGTTACGGTGTAGTTCTATTTCAGTTCTCACGGTGTAGTTCTCTTTCAGTTCTTATGGTGTAGTTCTATTTCAGTTCTTATGGTGTAGTTCTATTTCAGTTCTTACGGTGTAGTTCTATTTCTGTTACGGTGTAGTTCTATTTCTGTTACGGTGTAGTTATCTTTCAGTTCTCACGGTGTAGTTCTCTCTGTTCTTATGGTGTAGTTCTCTTTCAGTTCTCATGGTGTAGTTCTCTCTGTTCTTATGGTGTAGTTCTCTTTCAGTTCTTACGGTGTAGTTCTCTTTCAGTTCTTACGGTGTAGTTCTCTTTCAGTTCTTACGGTGTAGTTCTATTTATGTTCTTACGGTGTAGTTCTATTTCAGTTCTTATGGTGTAGTTCTCTTTATGTTCTTACGGTGTAGTTCTATTTCTGTTATGGTGTAGTTCTCTTTCAGTTCTTACGGTGTAGTTCTATTTCTGTTACGGTGTAGTTCTCTTTCAGTTCTCACGGTGTAGTTCTCTCTGTTCTTATGGTGTAGTTCTCTTTCTGTTCTCATGGTGTAGTTCTCTCTGTTCTTATGGTGTAGTTCTCTTTCAGTTCTTACGGTGTAGTTCTCTTTATGTTCTTACGGTGTAGTTCTATTTCTGTTACGGTGTAGTTCTCTTTATGTTCTTACGGTGTAGTTCTCTTTCTGTTACGGTGTAGTTCTCTTTCTGTTACGGTGTAGTTCTCTTTCTGTTATGGTGTAGTTCTCTTTATGTTCTTATGGTGTAGTTCTATTTCTGTTATGGTGTAGTTCTATTTCTGTTACGGTGTAGTTCTATTTCTGTTACGGTGTAGTTCTCTTTATGTTCTTATGGTATAGTTCTATTTCTGTTATGGTGTAGTTCTATTTCAGTTCTTACGGTGTAGTTCTATTTCTGTTATGGTGTAGTTCTATTTCTGTTCTTACGGTGTAGTTCTATTTCTGTTATGGTGTAGTTCTATTTATGTTATGGTGTAGTTCTATTTCTGTTATGGTGTAGTTCTATTTCTGTTATGGTGTAGTTCTATTTCTGTTATGGTGTAGTTCTATTTCTGTTCTTACGGTGTAGTTCTATTTATGTTCTTACGGTGTAGTTCTATTTCTGTTACGGTGTAGTTATATTTCTGGTATGGTGTAGTTCTCCTTCAGTTCTCACAGTGTAGTTCTTAGTTGTAGTCATTTCTGTCCCCGCGTCATAGTTCCGTGACGACGTCTACATCCCGACCTCTTGACCTTTTTTCCGTTTCCCCCCGTGCCGCCGTAGTTCCGCGACGACGTCTACCACAACATCCTGACCTCCGACCTGCCCAACCTGCTGGAGTACGGCAACATCACGGCCCTGACGCACCTGTGGGGCTCGGGGCAGATCTCCAACTTCGAGTACCTGACGCACCTCAACAAGCACTCCGGGCGCTCCTTCAACGACCTGATGCAGTACCCCGTGTTCCCCTTCATCTTGAGGGACTACACCAGCGAGACCCTGGACCTGCAGGACAGCGCCATCTACAGGTCAGTCTTCCTCTGCTCGGGGAGAGACGTCACTCGTAGGCCAAGCTGCAAAGTCAAACATTAGCTGTAACCTTAGGAAAATCCATCATCCCAAAAACAATTGTGTTCGTTTTTTTTCGCCGGAACCTGCAGAGCCGGCCTACAAATGGTAAATGGCTGCTCAGGGTTCCCACAGACATTGCAAAACGAAATTCAAGGACTTTCAAATACTTTTACAAGCACTTTTTCATTTTAAAATAATACAATTCATGCTGTTTTTTTTTATTGAAAAGAAAAAACTGATCCAATATTTATGGCTTAAAAACCAATTTCCGACAATTAGTTACACTTTTACAATTTTATCATGGATAAACAAAACTTTCAATGGTTGATTTGAATTTCAAGGACTTTTTAAGCACCTTAAGACGAAATACCTTTTCTGGTCTGCATCCTCTTAAATGGTAAATGGCTGCTTTTTTATATAGCAGCTTGTATCCATAGCGCTTTACAATTTGTTCCTCACATTTTTACCCATGCACTCACACATTCACACACCGACGGCGGAGGCAACCATGCAAGGTGCCACAACCTGCTCATCGGGAGCAATTAGGGGTTAAGCATCTTGCTCAAGGACACATCGACATGGGAGGAGCGGGAATGGAACCGGGAACCTCCGGATTGCCAGACGACTCCTCTACCTCCCAAGCCACTGTCCGCCTACAATAGTGAATGTCCCTATAAGTGACAGATTAAATCCCCATCGTTTTTTTGTGATTAAATTTTTCTTTAGAATAATCGCATACAAAAACAATAATATAATTTTTTTTTAGAAAACGAAAAAAAAAACAAATAACAATTAAACAATTGTTATAAACAATTAAAAATATATAATAAAGGCTACATAAGGGAAAACCCTGCGGACAACCCTCTCCCATAATTATAGACGGACATAAAATGACATAACATTTTGTAATAGATTTCTGTCATTCAAATCTATAAAAGACTATTAGGAGGTTTCTGACTAAATAAAAGCAATGCAGACATAGAATTATGTCGTATCTGAAATAAACTCCAAGCTGTTCCCTAGCGACTGAAACCTATCGATTCCCTGAATTAAAAACGGTCTCTAGTGAATACACGATGAAGAAGCCTTTATTGGATTTGTTCGGCGGTTATTAAAACAAACGACAAACGCGTGCAGAACAAACGGGTCCTCGCGAGGGCAGCGTCTGGACAGCTCGGCTCGAAGGCCGACGGCCGGAGACGTGGTATAATATGAATGGGACTCCGAGAGTTGAGTCGTCATGTTTTATGCATGAAAACATGACAGAGTCATTATGACGACGAGTCACTTTAGCGCACAAGTACTTTGTGGAGACGTGGTACCCAGGAGGGAATAGAGTTGATTCTACACCAGACATGGGCAATTTACGCCCCGCGGGCCATATCCGGCTCTTTGGACGTCCCTCTCCGGCCCGCGTGAGGTCAATCAGAACATGAATGAAAGAATATTTATGCCGTTGATGCTATAATGTGTGTTGCTTTTATTTCTAAACATGTGCAGTTTTTTTCATTTCCGTTTGGATGCACGTGCGTACACTAGGGGTGGGAATCACCAGAGGCCTCACGATACGATACTATCACGATACTTGAGTCACGATACGATAGTATTGCGATACTAAATATATTGCGATATGCTGAGTATTGCGATATTAATATTGCGATATATTGCGATTTATTACCTTTTTTCAACTGCAAAGTAAAACTTTGTCAACATGTTTTATCTAATAAAATAAAGTTTTCAGTCTGTTCATCTCACTTCAATAATTTTTATTGCAGAACATGGTATTTTCTCAAGCAGACGGATGTCAACACTGTAATCTGTGTTGCATGTACCTGACAAACTGAACTGTTTGTATTACAGTCATATTCCAACTTAACTGAATGCACACGTGTGTGTGTGGACTACTGTACTATTACAGGTATTGAAATGAACAATGCAACTTCCTTATACAAAAAAATATTTATTTACATTTTTTATGAATAATTAAATATCGATACTTGGCGTCCCTGTATCGATACAGTATCGCCACGCAAAGTTTTTTCCCCCACCCCTAGCGTACACCTACTGTATGACCTGCTGCGTGAACAGAGACACGTGAGGCTCCTGCAGCTAACCATCCACACGTCGGCTCACGCCGAGAAAAGAAAAGTTGATACCGAATTTTTCAACAAGACATCATGGAATGCTAAATATTAATTTACATAAGTGAAAGGTAACGCGGTGTGCTTAGTTTGTGGTACACAGGTCGCCATATTCAAAGATTACAATCTGAATCGCCACTACGTGACCAAACATGAGGAGAAATCTACAATCTACACACAGCGCCACACGGTGGCTCTAGAAAGGCCGGACGTGCATTTACAGCATATACAGCATTATATATAACAAGACACCACAATACCACAACAACAATAATAACAATAATAATGACATTAGCAATCATAAAAATAATAAATACCAATTACAGACACCACAAAAGACACCACAAAAGACATTTCCTCCCCCGCTCCCACACCCCCCACCCCAGGACCCCCGGACCCCCCCTAGGACCAACACCCCAACCCCGCTCCGCTGCTATATGGAGGTCTTAACCTTCTCGGCCGCTGCGACCCACAGCTCAATGCTGGCCTGTCCCACTCCACATAGACAGCATTATTGTACATACTATCATACAGAGTTATATGGGTTATATGCAGGTGTATAACTAGGTATATAGAAAGATTATATGCAGGGATATTCAGACAGATATGGATATATATATGCTGTAATTAATGGTATATACAGCACTATTGTACATGCTATCATGCAGAGTTTTATTTATAGGTAGTTATGATTACTATGTAGGGCAGTTGTAGACGGTGAAAGCAGTAGGTAGGTTATTGAGTATAGGCAAACAGAGTTCAAAGTTTCGTACAGTATGGGTAACCAAGCCTAGGGTATAGACCAGGGGTTCCCAATAGGCGGCCCACAGGCCACATAAGGCCCGCGAGGCATTTTCATTTGGCCCGGCAATGTTCTATTAATCAAATGTGATTTTTTTAAATAAAAATACTATGTACGTTTCTCCTATGACAATAGCGGCCGCTTTTATTATGAGATTTGTAGCGCAGAGAACTTTTATTCTGAAACAGGAAACGCCTCCACTAGTGCCTCCGCCTCGCCGCAACATCATGTCAGCCGAACCTTCGAAAACGTGCATTTGAGCGGAGATTTCCGCATTGACAGGCTCTGATTGAATTAGTTGATCGGCGAAAATGGCAGACGAGGGCAAAGTGCCGCGATGTGCGCACGGCACGCGCGTGTGACGGCCCGATGTCGAAGAGGTTAATTAAAGCCAGAAGCCTGATTAGACTGTGTGGAGGAAATGAACCCGGTCAATGAATGTAGATGGTCAAATATAGACTTGGTTAACACAGGTTTATTATCAGAGTTGTTAGATGGAAGACTCAGCGAGGACAACGGTATGGTGTCCCCAGGTGAGCTCCCGAGTCCACTCAGATGTGGCTCTTTATAGACCATCGCAACACTTCCGGTATTCTGAAATCATGGGAGAGAGAGAGTGGGGGGGAATGAATGAATGTGGATGAGAGCCTTGACATTAAGGGGTTGTAAGTACGGCTGTGGGGGTGCTGGAGACATGACCGGGAGGGTCATCAAGGAGAAGCCGCCTTTTCTCAGTCCTTGCCCCACAATGGTGGAACGAACTTCCCACCCCCAGTTAGGACAGCCGACACCCGTCCAATCTTTCGCTGTCGACTAAAGACGCACTTCTTCAACCATTATCTGAAATAAAAAGATATATATATTAATAATCTAACCCTAACTAACCCTACTGTCATGCACTTGTCCTAATATACTAACCTACACTGTAGCACTCAACACTTTGATGAACATTGTTACTCAGCTGATAGAGTTGTGCCCTTCTTGATGACTTACAGAACTTGTAAGTCGCTTTGGATAAAAGCGTTTCAGCTAAATGACTAAATGTAAATGTAAATGATCCAATAGACTTTTATACGCCTGAGTCTCCGGAACACGGAGGGACCAATTCCAAGTCTCTGCCGAGCTATAGTCACCTTTCCGCATCTACTCCCGAACTCTGCATGCGCAGATTGATAAACCTAGAAATCCAGAGACTCGGGGAGCTCCAGTAGCTCACCACGTACCTCGAGCGCTATTTCGGCGCCGGGGACAACCGTGCTCGTCACGGATCTGGGGTTTAGCGAGTTCGAATCCCGGACTGCAGCCGTGCCTTTCCCAGAGTGTCTTCCCCCCATCTGTACCCCCATTCAGCCTGTTTCTGTCGGTCATTCTTGACCAGAGTAAATGCGATAAACGCAAAAAAGAGCCAGCGGAATGGCCAAAGTTTAAAAAAAAAAAAAATCCAGAGACTCCGTGGGAATTCTGTGCATGCGTAGTTCGAGAGTAGTTTCAAGTTTCAAGTTTCTTTATTACCGGTAGTTGTCATACAAAAATACAGAATACTTTTATATGAAATGCTTTTTTCTGTTTTTCTCCTGAGGGTGTGCTAGATAAAAATAGATAAGTATAGTCAAAAGTGTTCAATATACAATATACAATAGAGTAGGAAAAAAATTAGTAACTGAGTAATCGACTTGGGAATGCTCACTCTGTGTCAGTGGTGCAGTGGCAAATTGACAGTAGGTCAAACGCTGCGCGCGCATGCATAGTTTTTTTTGGCTGCTCTCGTCCTGCAGCTGGATACTATTGCCTCACAGCGCGGCCGTCAGCGCGCGGCCCAGAGAGCGCCGCTGGCTCTGCGGCTCTGCAGCTGCATGCTTCTCCGGGAGTCCGTTGGATAATGCCATGTAAAAAGCGATTGCGCGTACTTCAGCCTCAGTGACCGAGGTATAACGCCGTTATACCGAGTTATACCAGCACTGCACCACTGCTCTGTGTTCAGGAGACTCAGGCGTATATAAAAGTATATTGGATCATGTCTCCAGCACCCCCACAGCCGTAGCTACAACCACTTAATGTCAAGGCTCTCATCCACATCCATTAACTTTCTCCCCCCGCTCTCTCTCTCCCATGAGCTCAATGTAACGAGGAAGTGCAGTGGTCTATAGTCAAGAAGAGAGCAGGAGGAGGGGGGGCGGACATGGGTTGGGGCTGGGTGGGACTGAAGGTGTGAGACGTCTGTCTCCAGGATGGGGGGGGGGGGGGTCTGTGAGGGGAAGGGGAGGGGGGGCGGAATCAGGTGAGTATGGGGGGGAGAACATGACTGGGGATTGTTTGGGGGGGAGGGGATTATTATCATACAATTGTCATGGTCAATCAGTTCAGAATCCACTTCCATCCATCGTTCTTTGATTAATCACACGCTCCACACAAGATACATCGAGGCTTGAGACGTGGGAAGTAGAAAAAACAAAACACATTTTTCATCTGTCATTTGACCTCTGGGGGGCAGTATTGTTCATTACCGCTCTCTCTCTCTCTGGCTCGTCTTGCAGGAACTTGAGCAAACCCATTGCTGTCCAGTCCAAAGAAAAAGAGGATCGTTATGTTGACAATTACAAGGTAGGACTTTCCTTTTCAATACCAACCACAGCAGTTACAGATGTCATGAGGACGTCTCCTATTGCTTTCTCTCTCTCTCTCTTTCTATCTCTTGCTCTCTGTTGCTTTTTCTCTGTCTCTCTTTCTATATCTTGCTCATTATTGCTTTCTCTCTCGCTCTTTCTATTTCCTGCTCTATTGCTTTATCTCTCTTTGTCTCTCTCTATCTTTCTATCTCCTGCTCTCTATTGCTTTATATCTCTCTCTGTCTGTCTCTCTCTATCTTTCTCTCTATCTCCTGCTCTCTGTTGTGTTATCTCTCTCCGTCTCTCTCTGTCTCTCTCTCTCTCGTGTGTGTGTCTCTCTTTCTATCTCTTGTTCTCTATTGCTTTATCTATCTCTGTCTCTTCTCTCTCTGTATCTGTCTCCTTTCTATATCTTGCCCTCTATTGCTTTCTCTCTGTGTGTCTCTCCCTCTCTTCCCCCCTCTCCCTATCCCTTATATGTCTCTCTCTCTCCCCCTCTCACTCCATCTCTCTATCTCTGTCTTTCTCTCTCTCTCTATCGCTCTCTTTCTCTCTATCTCTATCTCTTGCTCTCTCTCTCACACTACATACAGTCTTAAACACATGTCATTAAAACAGTTGTTGTTGTTGTTGTTGTCATCAGTACCTGGAGGAGGAGTACAGGAAGGGGGTCAGGGACGACGACCCCATGCCCCCGGTCCAGCCCTACCACTACGGCTCCCACTACTCCAACAGTGGCACCGTGCTGCACTTCCTGGTCCGCATGCCCCCCTTCACCAAGATGTTCCTGGCTTACCAGGGTGAGTGACACACACCAGTGTTTCCCATTAATTACATAGACGTTAATGCCATTCAGAATGTATAACATAGCTACAACACACATTAACGTTAATACAATTACATGCATCATTGTTGACAATGAATGGGTGGGGCTAGTGACCGAAAGGACTGGACACAGGGACAAGTTAAACATCAATTAATTTAATACAACAGGTTGTTTCGAGTTGCGCTGTCGCGCCTAAGCACCACAGGGCTATCCTATACGGCTTTGACGCTTCCTCCTCGTCGTCGATTGCCTGTAGCGGCATCTAACGTTAGCTAACGTTAAAACGAACCTAAAGTTGTTCACCAACAATCTCAACATTTGTTTTAGCGTTGGGTTCGGGCCCAGCTCTCTGCGTTGCTACCAGCTTGGCTGGTCGTTCATACTAATACAATTGGCAGTATTAGGGGGTGGGAAGCTGGTGGGTGGGGATCGGACGTTGTGGACAGCGACTCCTACAGGTCGGTTGGTGCGCCTGCGCAGCAGAATCAGGAAGCGACGAGGGCGGCGTGTCCCTCCCACGCAGACCCTCGCCGCTGAGAGATCGCGCTGTGCAGGTGAAAAGATGCGACGGCTGCCTCCTCGAGTACCGGAGGGGACACGTGATGTAAGGCTTTGTCCACATTGCAGCCGGCTTGTGGGAGGCATGGCCTAACAGCGTTCGAGACAGGGGAGGGTAGAATTGGACAATACGAAATTGGGGACGGGAGAAAAAATAGAAAAATGGGGAGAAAAAGTAGATAAAAAAAAGAACATTTGTTTTAGCGTTAGCTCAAAAACACAGAACCGGACGACACAAGTTGTCCGCTCATAGATAGGTTCCGCTAGCGATAACAACAATACTTCCGGTCGGGGGGTTTCAAAATAAAAGAGCAAAGTCTAAAACACCGGAAAAGACGTTTATTCTGTACAGCGTTTTTCCTCCACGAGTAATCGATCACTACTCGAGTACATCATGCCATCAATCGATCTGGATATTTTTTTTGTGAAATGCCCATCCCTAGAATCCATCGAGAGCAATGTCCCCAACGTTGCATCAAACCTATTCAGGGTTTCCACTGCCTTTCAGAGAGAGGCCACAGTCTCTCGGCTCGAACATCAACACACCGGGATGGGATTTTTAGGATTCTCAAAGGACACATATGAGGCTATTCATGAGGAGCCGCAGAAGGAAAATACACCCCTGGAACTCATTCAGAAGTCGTGCACAGAATACATAAAAATATATTGAAACTTTTCTGTTTGGTGTTTATGAAACAATGCTATGCTGGCCCAGTCTTTGTCTCAATAAGACGTCTCGATAATGCAAAAATATTTGACTTCCAAGTAACTAGTAACTGATGGGTTCAGATAAATGTAGTGGAGTAAAAAAAGAAAAACTTACAATATTTCCCTTTTAAATGTAGTGGAGTTAAAAGTATAAAGTTCCCCTAAAATGAAAATACTCACGTATAAAGTACCAGTAGCTCGAAATTGTACTTAAGTACAGTACTTGAGTTAAAATACTTAGTTACTTTCCACCACAGTACAACCGCCTGGTACTTCCCCATGTCTCCACGCCTCGTATCACCGCTGTCGTGTAAAAACCTTGTTGTTTGTACCTAAATGGCAAATGGAGCTTGTATCCAAAGCAATATCCAACCATAGAAACCAGCACATAGAGGATCATGTAAACCTTCAGGAATCACTCAAATTGATCGATTGATGTCTTTATTGAAGCAATAAAACAAGGATTACGCAATACAAAGAATATTGATCAAAAGGATAAAAACACAATAAAGCCCTAGAGCTCGTTTCCATCGTGGTCCTTGTGAAGTGAAGTGAATGTACAGTAAGTGTGCGTTATGTGAGCGTGTGTGTGTGCCGGGAACATAAAACAAGATACAATAATATAAAAACAAAAACAATACTTCACATCAATAGAGACCTCACCAAATAACAATGACCCTACAGGGGGTTCCAATATTTAAAACCAATACAGGATTAAATTGGGTCTGTGATGTTTTCAGTAGTGCATTACCGTCAAAGAATGTTCCCCTTTTCTTTTCTTTATAATATCTTCCCATCTCCCCTCTCTCTTTCCTTCACCCCTCCGCCTCTATTTTCTCGTCTCTCTTTCTTGTTATTGAATGTGTCCCACATCTCCCCCCGCCCCTCTGAAGTCCCCCCCCCGCCCCGTCCTGTGATATGTAAATGCTGCGTCCTCGACGCCCCATGAAAGGGCTCTGTTCATTGGCAGAGACAAAGAGACTAAAGGTGTAATTGTGTTTCCTGTGTGTGTGCGTGTGTGCGTGTGCGTGTGCGTGTGCGTGTGTGTGTGTGTGTGTGTTTGGCGTCACGCAGACCAGAGCTTTGACATCCCGGACCGGACCTTCCACTGCATGAGATTAATCAATCAATCAATTAAATTCATTTATATAGCACATTTAAACATGACACTTGTCAACCAAAGTGCTTCACATATCTTGGTTCATACACATACAGCTCATTATAGTAATATTCCACAATTATTACATTTGATAGTAATAATGGCACACGTAAATTCACACCAACATGCGCATTTGTTGATGCGTGCCGGACTAGTCTTGAGACAACGTATGAAGGGCAGTTATTGCAAAGATTTTTTTTTTTTTATATATATATTTTTTTTATGACTGTATTTATATATTTGTATATTATATACTGTAACTGTATAACTGTAACACTGTATATTATAAGTTTATCCTGCTCAAAGCGTCTTCACCATTTTAATATTGTGTGTATTGATCCGTACTGTATTGTAGCCTTTCTCCAATCTGTTAAATAAAGTTTTCATTCATTCATTACACTACTGTACGTACACAATCATACGTGTAAAACCGACAAGATTGCAGCAGAGTAGATTTTCGAGTGATGACAGACTGTCACAGACTGATTGCCCTTCCCACGCGCCACGAACCACTGAGCTACTGTGATACAGTGCTTGCGCAGTCAGTCGATTTGAGCTAGTAGTCAGACTTTTCTAGCACAGAATGTCTCACTCGCAGAAAAGAAAAATATCAGATTTCTTTTCGAAACGTCCCGCCGGTCCCAGTGACAGTCCCACTAAATCTGATAAACGTCAGAGAGAGACAGAGACAGGTTCAGCCTCAGCATCAGGTATTGAAGAGTTAACTGAGTTTGCCCCCCCCCCCCCCCCGATCTGTGCCAGCAGTGCTACTGCTAGTAGACCAACAGCAGCAGCAGCTAGCCACCACTATTACGATTCCTTCCTCTCCTCCTCTTCAATCTAGTGTGCTACTAAAATCAATGCAGATCATGATGTGTCATTCAGACCACTTGATAATTATGTATTTCCTGCCCGAAAATACCCTGGGGAGAGCTTCACTCGCTCCTGTAAGGCGGGCGGCCTGGTTCAAAGAGTGGCAGTGGCTAGAGTACATTGCTGAACGTGACAGCATTGTGTGCGGTGTGTGTAGGTCAGCGATTGTGAAAAAGTTGGTGTCCAAGAGCGAGAGCGCCTTTGTAAAGGAGGCAGGCTTTTCCAATTGGAGGAAAGCAATGGAGAAATTACGGGACCATGAGAAATCTCGCATCCATTCGAATGATGCGAGTAAAAAATGTGCAGCGCTGAAAAGTAAGCCAATTAATGCACTGTTTTCCGAAACGATTGCAAAAAAAACAAATGACAGCGAGGAAAATGCTAGAGCTGCAGTTCAGCTGCATACGATTCCTCAGGCGCCAGGGGCTTCCACTGAGGGGTGATGCAAATAGGGATGGAGTGTTATGGCAGCTGATGATGGAAAGAGTGCGCACCGAGTCTGATCCCGAGTTGAAGAATTGGCTCCAAAAGAGAGACAACTGGATGTCCAACAACATCCAAAAAACGAAATCTTACAGCTGTTTGCCCATGATATTCAGCGACAAATTAGAGGCAAAGCATCCAAAAGCCCATTCTTTGGCTTTTGTGTATAAAAGACATTATTTTATATAATGGGGTGCCCATGGAGAGGCTGATAGGATACTGTTTTGACGGGGCCAGCAACATGTCTGGGGGGTACAGGCTAGACTAAAGGAAATGTGTCCCGACTCTGTTTTTCTCCACTGGGCAAAAAATTTAAAATCTCAAAGGCCGCACCCCCTACCGATTTAAAGTTCCAATGTGCCTGTATGTGTATCTCTGCTGCCGTGTTAGGCGCAGAACACCCGCTGGGGGGGGGGGGGGGGGTTGGGAGGGCGAGACATCATCAGCATCCTGGTGCCCCCCCCTAAGGCTGCGGTTACATTAGGGCCAAAACTATTCGTTTCAGTTTTCGTTTTTCAGAACGCTACGTAATGGCAGGCAAGTTAGACGTCGTTTTGTCTCCTGAGCACAGAGTGATGTATATACATGTAGTACAATGCCAAAGCAGTAGGTGGCGATGTAGTTCAAACATGAAGGCCATTTTCAACCAATCAGAAAGGTTGAACGCGCCACTACACTTCCTGCTAAAAAAACAACAGTCCACCATCTTTAAATACCTCGCGTGAGCCATTTAGCAACGTAACATTTATTTTTCAGCAAGAAACAAAGTGCAATAAAAGTGCAATAACCAAAAACTGATACATTCACTGTGTTCTGCATCTCATTTGTTGATGAAACAAAACCAAGAGCGGAGTTTAGTCTCACAAAAAGATCTCTGATGTTGTTAGCTACATGCTAATGTGATTGGCATTCTCTGTGTATATAGTTAGCATCGAGGCTATTAACGTTAACGCTAGTAGAAATGGCGCGATATTGCAAGTGACTCCCAGAAATAGTTCTGATGTTTGGACTAATGGACGGAGTCGAGGTCCAGCCAGGGGAGAATTTGGCGTCGGTCTCTACTGCGCATGGGCATTGGGCATGAACGGCTCCGTATCTGATCTGCGCAAATTACATGGCACTGTTGCCAGGGAGTTTTCAAAACGAAAACACCATTTCAGCGTTGCCGCTAGGAAAACGCGTTTTCCTGCCAAAGCGTTTCCTTTTAACCTGGACATGCAAACGTAATCATTCGAAAATACAACGTTGCTGTTTTCCCCCAATGTAACCGCAGCCTAAGACTAAGGTGTAACTGTGTTTCCTGTGTGTGTGTTTGGCGTCCCGCAGACCAGAGCTTTGACATCCCGGACCGGACCTTCCACTCCATGAACACCACGTGGCGCCTGTCCTCCTTCGAGTCCATGACCGACGTCAAGGAGCTCATACCTGAGTTCTTCTACCTGCCGGAGTTCCTGGTCAACAGGGAGGGTGGGTCTCTCTCTCTCTCTCTCTCTCTCTCTCTCTCTCTCTCTCTCTCTCTCTCTCTCTCTCTCTCTCTCTCTCTCTCTCTCTGTCTCTCTGTCTCTCTCTTTCTCTCTCTCTCCTCTCTCTCTCTCTCTCTCTCTGTCTCTGTCTCTCTCTCTCTCTCTCTCTGGTGGTAGTGAAAGGGTTAACATTCTGTAGTGTGGTAGTGAAAGTGTTAACCTTCTGTAGTGTGGTAGTAAAAGGGTTAACCTTCTGTAGTGTGGTAGTGAAAGGTTAACCTTCTGTAGTGTGGTAGTTAAAGGTTAACCTTCTGTAGTGTGGTAGTAAAAGGGTTAACCTTCTGTAGTGTGGTAGTAAAAGGGTTAACCTTCTGTAGTGTGGTAGTGAAAGGTTAACCTTCTGTAGTGTGGTAGTTAAAGGTTAACCTTCTGTAGTGTGGTAGTAAAAGGGTTAACCTTCTGTAGTGTGGTAGTGAAAGGGTTAACCTTCTGTAGTGTGGTAGTGAAAGGTTAAGCTTCTGTAGTGTGGTAATGAAAGGGTTAACCTTCTGTAGTGTGGTAATGAAAGGGTTAACCTTCTGTAGTGTGGTAATGAAAGGTTAACCCTCTGTAGTGTGGTAGTGAAAGGTTAACCTTCTGTAGTGTGGTAATGAAAGGGTTAACCTTCTGTAGTGTGGTAATGAAAGGGTTAACCTTCTGTAGTGTGGTAGTGAAAGGTTAACCTTCTGTAGTGTGGTAGTGAAAGGGTTAACCGTCTGTAGTGTGGTAGTGAAAGGGTTAACCGTCTGTAGTGTGGTAGTGAAAGGGTTAACCTTCTGTAGTGTGGTAGTGAAAGGGTTAACCGTCTGTAGTGTGGTAGTGAAAGGTTAACCTTCTGTAGTGTGGTAGTGAAAGGTTAACCTTCTGTAGTGTGGTAGTGAAAGGTTAACCTTCTGTAGTGTGGTAGTGAAAGGTTAACCTTCTGTAGTGAGGTAGTGAAAGGTTAACCGTCTGTAGTGTGGTGGTGAAGGGTTAACCTTCTGTAGTGTGGTAGTGAAAGGTTAACCTTCTGTAGTGTGGTAGTGAAAGGTTAACCTTCTGTAGTGTGGTAGTGAAAGGTTAACCTTCTGTAGTGTGGTAGTGAAAGGGTTAACCTGTAGTGTGTTAGTGAAAGGTTAACCTTCTGTAGTGTGGTAGTGAAAGGGTTAACCGTCTGTAGTGTGGTAGTGAAAGGGTTAACCTTCTGTAGTGTGGTAGTGAAAGGGTTAACCTTCTGTAGTGTGGTAGTGAAAGGGTTAACCTTCTGTAGTGTGGTAGTGAAAGGGTTAACCGTCTGTAGTGTGCTAGTGAAAGGGTTAACCTTCTGTAGTGTGGTAGTAAAAGGGTTAACCTTCTGTAGTGTGGTAGTGAAAGGGTTAACCTTCTGTAGTGTGGTAGTGAAAGGGTTAACCTTCTGTAGTGTGGTAGTGAAAGGGTTAACCTTCTGTAGTGTGGTAGTGGAAGGGTTAACCTTCTGTAGTGTGGTAGTGAAAGGGTTAACCTTCTGTAGTGTGGTAGTAAAAGGGTTAACCTGCTGTAGTGTGGTAGTGAAAGGGTTAACCTTCTGTAGTGTGGTAGTGAAAGGGTTAACCTTCTGTAGTGTGGTAGTGAAAGGGTTAACCTTCTGTAGTGTGCTAGTGAAAGGGTTAACCTTCTGTAGTGTGGTAGTGAAAGGTTAACCTTCTGTAGTGTGGTAGTGAAAGGGTTAACCGTCTGTAGTGTGGTAGTGAAAGGGTTAACCGTCTGTAGTGTGGTAGTGAAAGGTTAACCTTCTGTAGTGTGGTAGTGAAAGGTTAACCTTATGTAGTGTGGTAGTGAAAGGTTAACCTTCTGTAGTGTGGTAATGAAAGGGTTAACCTTCTGTAGTCTGGTAGTGAAAGGGTTAACCTTCTGTAGTGTCGTTGGGAAAGGGTTAACCTTCTGTAGTGTGGTTGGGAAAGGCTTAACCTTCTGTAGTGTGGTTGGGAAAGGGTTAACATTCTGTAGTCTGGTAGTGAAAGGGTTAACCTTCTGTAGTGTGGTTGGGAAAGGGTTAACCTTCTGTAGTGTGGTAGTGAAAGGTTAACCTGTAGTGTGGTAGTGAAAGGTTAACCTTCTGTAGTGTGGTAGTGAAAGGGTTAACCTTCTGTAGTCTGGTAGTGAAAGGGTTAACCTTCTGTAGTGTGGTTGGGAAAGGGTTAACCTTCTGTAGTGTGGTAGTGAAAGGTTAACCTTCTGTAGTGTGGCAGTGAAAGGGTTAACTGTCTGTAGTGTGGCAGTGAGAGGGTTAACCTTCTGTAGTGTGGTAGTGAAAGGGTTAACCTGCTGTAGTGTGCCAGTGAGAGGGTTAACCTTCTGTAGTGTGGTAGTGAAAGGGTTAACCTTCTGTAGTGTGGTAGTGAAAGGGTTAACCTTCTGTAGTGTGGTAGTGAAAGGGTTAACCGTCTGTAGTTGGCAGTGAGAGGGTTAACCGTATGTAGTGTGGCAGTGAAAGGGTTAACATTATGTAGTGTGGCAGTGAAAGGGTTAACTTTCTGTAGTTGGCAGTGAGAGGGTTAACCGTATGTAGTGTGGCAGTGAAAGGGTTAACATCATGTAGTGTGGTAGTGAAAGGGTTAACCGTCTGTAGTGTGGTAGTGAAAGGGTTAACTGTCTGTAGTGTGTTAGTGAAAGGTTAACCTTCTGTAGTGTGGCAGTGAAAGGGTTAACCGTCTGTAGTGTGGTAGTGAAAGGGTTAACCGTCTGTAGTGTGGTAGTGAAAGATTAACCATCTGTAGTGTGGTAGTGAAAGGGTTAACCGTCTGTAGTGTGGTAGTGAAAGGGTTAACCTTCTGTAGTGTGGTAGTGAAAGGGTTAACCTTCTGTAGTGTGGCAGTGAAAGGTTTAACCGTCTGTAGTGTGGTAGTGAGAGGGTTAACCGTCTGTAGTGTGGCAGTGAGAGGGTTAACCTTCTGTAGTGTGGTAGTGAGAGGGTTAACCTTCTGTAGTGTGGTAGTGAAAGGGTTAACCTTCTGTAGTGTGGTAGTGAAAGGGTTAACCTTCTGTAGTGTGGTAGTGAAAGGGTTAACCTTCTGTAGTGTGGTAGTGAGAGGGTTAACCTTCTGTAGTGTGGTAGTGAGAGGGTTAACCTTCTGTAGTGGTAGTGAAAGGTTAACCTTCTGTAGTGTGGTAGTGAAAGGTTAACCTTCTGTAGTGTGGTAGTGAAAGGGTTAACCGTCTGTAGTGTGGCAGTGAGAGGGTTAACCTTCTGTAGTGTGGTAGTGAAAGGGTTAACCTTCTGTAGTGTGGTAGTGAAAGGGTTAACCGTCTGTAGTGTGGCAGTGAGAGGGTTAACCTTCTGTAGTGTGGTAGTGAAAGGGTTAACCTTCTGTAGTGTGGTAGTGAAAGGGTTAACCATCTGTAGTGTGGCAGTGAGAGGGTTAACCTTCTGTAGTGTGGTAGTGAAAGGGTTAACCTTCTGTAGTGTGGTAGTGAAAGGGTTAACCGTCTGTAGTGTGGCAGTGAGAGGGTTAACCTTCTGTAGTGTGGTAGTGAAAGGTTAACCTTCTGTAGTGTGGTAATGAAAGGGTTAACCTTCTGTAGTGTGGTAGTGAAAGGGTTAACCTTCTGTAGTGTGGTAGTGAAAGGTTAACCTTCTGTAGTGTGGTAATGAAAGGGTTAACCTTCTGTAGTGTGGTAATGAAAGGGTTAACCTTCTGTAGTGTGGTAATGAAAGGGTTAACCTTCTGTAGTGTGGTAGTGAAAGGTTAACCTTCTGTAGTGTGGTAATGAAAGGGTTAACCTTCTGTAGTGTGGTAATGAAAGGTTAACCTTCTGTAGTGTGGTAGTGAAAGGTTAACCTTCTGTAGTGTGGTAATGAAAGGGTTAACCTTATGTAGTGTGGTAATGAAAGGGTTAACCTTCTGTAGTGTGGTAGTGAAAGGTTAACCTTCTGTAGTGTGGTAGTGAAAGGGTTAACCGTCTGTAGTGTGGTAGTGAAAGGGTTAACCGTCTGTAGTGTGGTAGTGAAAGGGTTTACCTTCTGTAGTGTGTTAGTGAGAGGGTTAACCGTCTGTAGTGTGGTAGTGAAAGGTTAACCTTCTGTAGTGTGGTAGTGAAAGGGTTAACTGTCTGTAGTGTGTTAGTGAAAGGGTTAACCATCTGTAGTGTGGTAGTGAAAGGTTAACCTTCTGTAGTGTGTTAGTGAAAGGTTAACCTTCTGTAGTGTGGTAGTGAGAGGGTTAACTGTCTGTAGTGTGTTAGTGAAAGGTTAACCTTCTGTAGTGTGTTAGTGAAAGGTTAACCATCTGTAGTGTGGTAGTGAAAGGGTTAACTGTCTGTAGTGTGTTAGTGAAAGGTTAACCTTCTGTAGTGTGTTAGTGAAAGGTTAACCTTCTGTAGTGTGGTAGTGAGAGGGTTAACCACGTCTCTGTGTGTCTCCAGGCTTCGACTTCGGCGTCCGTCAGAACAGCGAGCGGGTGAACCACGTGAACCTGCCCCCCTGGGCTCGCAACGACCCGCGCCTCTTCATCCTCATCCACCGCCAGGCGCTGGAGTCCGACCAGGTCTCCCAGACCCTGTGCCAGTGGATCGACCTGGTGTTCGGGCTGAAGCAGAAGGGCAAGGCGGCCGTCCAGGCCATCAACGTGTTCCACCCGGCGGTGAGGAGAGTCCAACAACGTTGTATCAGGGGGGGGGGGGGGTGTAAAAAGTACCCAGACGTTATACTTAAGTGAAAGTATAGAAAATAAACGAACCCGTTTCTAACGGGGTGCAACAATGGCCGAAGGCGTTAGAGGGCGGTATAATATCGTCTGCCAGCTCAGACACACTCAGAACAGTATGCACAAGGTGATATTATGAATGGAAATAGCGAATAAAAGAAATACCGTGAGAAAAAAAACGTAGATCTACGTTTCCCGGCACTCAACGATCGGGCGACAGAAACGTAGTTCTCCGTTTTCGGCAACCAAATGGTTAAGTGTACAGTAAGTGTAATATTGACGATGTTGTTTTAAATGTAAAAGTCCCAGGAAGATGGTACCGTCCCTCTGTCACTCTGTGCTCAGTGATGCTCATGGTTTTTAAACCCCCGTCCCCCGCAGACCTACTTCGGGATGGACGTGTCCGCCGTGGAGGACCCGGTCCAGCGCCGGGCCCTGGAGACCATGATCAAGACGTACGGCCAGACGCCCCGGCAGCTGTTCAACGCCTCGCACATCAGCAGGGCCACGCCCAGGCTGCTGCTGGAGGGGGAGCTGCCGGCCGCCATGGGCCTCCTGGTGCAGCTGGCCTTCAGGGAGTCCAGGGAGCAGGCCAAGGAGGTGGTCTTCCCAGTGAGTCGCCCGGGAACACCTCCACGCTTTCTTTTTATTATTTTCTTCAAAACTTTGTTTATTGACGTTTTTATGGCAATAAAAAAAATGAGCAGTAGGTCAAACTGTACACATAATAAGATAAGATATTCCTTTATTGAGCCCCTTGGGGAAATTCAGGCATCATAGCAGCATGGGGGAGGGGGAGGTGGAGGGGAGGTACAGTATCGTGGAGGTATCGCTCACAGTAAACGGTAAACATTTAGGTAGACAAAAACTAAAAGTCACGAATAAGAATAAAAAATAAGCCTAAGAATAAAATATTGTCCGGGATATACATTTCCTATTCTAATATAAAATATACTAATATAAAATGCCCTATCTTACATTAAAATGCTAGACATATTGCACATATCTACATTTAAGTAGTCAAAATATAAGTCTATTGAACGTAGACTACAGCAAATACACCAAAAAAAAAAAAGAAAAAAAAAAGAAAAAAAAAAAATATATATATATATATATATATATATATATATATTAGAGGTGGGCATAGATTAATTTTTTTTAATCTAGATTAATCTATCTGCAATCCTGGATTTAATCTAGATTAATCTAGATTAAAATGGCTAAAAAAAAAAAAAAAAAACCTGCCGAAGGCATTCAAAATATGTGTGTTCTACCCAAATAATGACCAGAAGTAAGTCCTTACTTTTTCTTTCCTCCTTATGTTTCTCAGGCCAGGTGGCCCATTACACCATGAGCCCATCTCCCGTTTCCAAAATGCATTACAGACTGTTTGAAAAAGCTGTTTTGCTATGATAATTGGTAATGAAATATCAAAATAATGTTCAATAAGATGTACTTGTGTTTAATAAGTTGTTTTATTCAGAAGTTAACACAAATAAATAATATTACCAGTACAGTACAGTATCTAGCACTCTCAGGAGCAAAACAGAAAGAATCATTTCAAACTTGAACTATGTGACATGGCTTGAATCAACTGCTCCAGTGGAGTTGCTCAGTGGCCAATGGTGTCAACTGTGGTTGTACTGGGCAGCTCCCAGGTGTGAATGGAACTGTGTGAATGTGAAGCAGGGCGTTCCTGAAAAAGAGCATCTGTGCTCAGCGAACCTACCCTGGGTAAATAAAGGTAAACAAAAAAATGTAAAAAAAAAATGTAAAAAAAAAGGTTTTTTTTTTAGTTTTTTTTTATTAATGCGGTAATTATATTATCGCGCGATACTAGTATAGCGTTAACGCAGCACGTTAACGCCGTTAACGGCCCAGCTCTAATATATATATATATATATATATATATATATATATATATATCATTAGTTTGGACATATAGCCAATTGGACTGATATTGATTGTATACTCAAGACAAGGATTGTACAGAAGAAAGACAGAAATAAAACATTTAAAAAAAATTAGAAGGTAAACATCGGGTTACACCTCACCACATGTAGACAGATTAACCCAGCCAGGTAATACTAGGTTAAAAGTGAGTATTGCTTATGGGGTGTCAATTAAACCCTGTTCCCCAACAAAGAAACAACCCCATGTTTTATAAAATCTAGCTGTCGAACCCCTTATGACGCACCTTATTTTCTCCATCTTAAAAAAGTGCAAAACATCCCAGAGCCACATGGCACCTCAACATTTTCAATTGAGCTTTTCTTCTGAAATTAGAAAATAAATAAATAAACGCTTACCTTTGTACTCTTGTGCACTTTGCTACTAAGGAATCTACCTTGCCTATATTACTAGTACCTACTATGCTAATTATGTCTAATACTACTATGCACTCAAGACTGTAGCACTCAACAATGAACCATATCACTTACCCTTGGCTGCCAGATTTGTACCCTTCCTGCTGACTTGTTGCACAGAACTTGTAAGTCGCTTTGGGTAAAAGCGTAATTACTAAATGTAAATGTAATTTGTCCCACGGCTATTAATAAAAATCAAAAAGGCTCATAATTAAGGTGGCGTTCCAGAGCGTTTGTCACTCAAAACAGTGGGTTCCTTTACCAGCAACTGCAAGCTAGCTATTTTTAGCTTTCAGTGGAGGTGGCTAACCTGCTGTTTTTTTGTTTAATTCTGGCACCAATACAGACTTATTCTTTCTCTGCATTGTTGCAAGAACTGTGTCTAGTGGACGGGAAATACGTCTCAAAACGTCCAGGCATTCCTTGAATCTATGCGGTGGTATCTAATATACTAACATATCTCTACTACTCTGCACTCAACACTGCAGCACTCAACACTTTTTTCTTTTTTTTTTTTTTTTTTCTTTTTCCCCCTCCATTTTCCTCCGATTTTCTCCCATCCCAATGTTAGTCGTATGCCAATTCCCAGTCCCTTCCTGGTCGCTGCGCACTTACCCCCCACAGTCAGATCATCTGGGAGAGTGGAGGCTACCACGTGCTTCCTCCGACACACGTCCAGCCAATCACCGCTTCTTTTCACCTGGCAGCGCGGATTCTTATCGAGGGGGCGTAGCGTGTGGGAGGACCACACTATCCCCCTCGAGTCCTATCCGCGCTTAGCAGGCGCCCCGACCGAACTGTAGGAGTCGCTGTTTACAACGACCCGGACCCACCCCGCCAGCTTCTCCCACCCTCTAATACAGCCAATTGTATTAGTGCAGACGGCCAGCCAAGCTGGTGACAACCCCGGAGCTGTGAGCTGGATTCGAACAGGCGAATCCAGCTCACAGCTCCGGGGTTGGTGACGAACGCAATCTCCGCTCGGCCACCTAACCGCCCTGCGACTTGTCGTACAGAACTTGTAAGTCGCTTTGAGGATAAAAGCGTTCAGCTAAATGACTGAATGTAAACGTACATGACGTGTATATATATCGTAGCCGAGAGATCTTCTTGCTTCTCTAACGATGATAATAATAATAATAATGATAAACATTATTTGTATAGCACCTTTCATACAGAAACTGCAGCTCAAAGTGCTTCACAACAGAAAAAAGACAGGCATAAAATGAACACAAAGTGCAGAAATATAAAATCACAGTTTTTCACTTTAGTTTTATTTATTTAGCACATTATTAAAAAAGAAAAAAAAAAAAAACAGTGCTAGGAGTACCAACATCTAACATCCCAACAGGCCACCTTGTTTATGGTTTGATTCAGTTTAAAAACTACGATCTCTCTCGCCCCCCGCTCCGCAGAGCCCCCTGCCCTGGATCAAAGGTCTGAAGTGGGGGGAGTACGTGGGGTCCCCCAGCGCCCCGGACCCCGTGGTGTGCTTCAGTCAGCCCCACGGAGAGAGGTTCGGCTCCCTGCTGGCGCTGCCCACGCGGGCCATCTGTGGGCTGTCCCGCAAGTTCTGCCTGATGATGATCTACAGCAAGGAGCAGGGTAAGAACCAGGGCTGTGTGTCGAGGAGCAGGGTAAGAACCAGGGCTGTGTGTCGAGGAGCAGGGTAAGAACCAGGGCTGTGTGTCGAGGAGCAGGGTAAGAACCAGGGCTGTGTGTCAAGGAGCAGGGTAAGAACCAGGGCTGTGTGTCAAGGAGCAGGGTAAGAACCAGGGCTGTGTGTCGAGGAGCAGGGTAAGAACCAGAGCTGTGTCTCAAGGAGCAGGGTAAGAACCAGAGCTGTGTGTCAAGGAGCAGGGTAAGAACCAGAGCTGTGTGTCAAGGAGCAGGGTAAGAACCAGAGCTGTGTGTCAAGGAGCAGGGTAAGAACCAGGGCTGTGTGTCAAGGAGCAGGGTAAGAACCAGGGCTGTGTCTCAAGGAGCAGGGTAAGAACCAGAGCTGTGTGTCAAGGAGCAGGGTAAGAACCAGAGCTGTGTGTCAAGGAGCAGGGTAAGAACCAGGGCTGTGTCTCAAGGAGCAGGGTAAGAACCAGAGCTGTGTGTCAAGGAGCAGGGTAAGAACCAGGGCTGTGTCTCAAGGAGCAGGGTAAGAACCAGGGCTGTGTCTCAAGGAGCAGGGTAAGAACCAGAGCTGTGTGTCAAGGAGCAGGGTAAGAACCAGGGCTGTTTCCCCGAAGCCTGTTTTTGGGCTTCGAACTTCGTCAGGGTTTTTCAAACGGACGTTCAAACCTTCGTTTTATATAATATTTAAAAAAATATATAATTCAAAAGAAAATTTCAAAAAACTAATACATTTTTATTAATTTTTTATTTTTTTTATAAATATCCTCAAACTAAATCCTCAATTTGAATAAAGTGATTAATCTGATTAAATTAGTCTTTTTGAAATTTTTATTAAATCAACTTTCTTTAATGAATAAAACCCCATTGGTTTAAACAGAATGAATAGAATAGACACATGCAAATATATATATGGCGGCTGGGTGGCGCAGCGGACATTGCGCTTGTCACCAACGCAAGAGACACTGGGTTCGACTCCGGCTGTCGGCGTTGCCTCCGGCTTGGGCCGGCCGTCATACTGGCTCAATTGGCAGAGTTAGCGGGTGGAAGTCGATGGGTGGTAATCTGGACGTTGGGGGACACCTGCACAGCAGAGACAGGAAATGGTGGGGGTGGTGTGAGCCTCCCACGCGTTACACCTCGCCAATGAGAGTCCGCGCTGGCAGGTGAAAAGATGTGCAAGGCTTCTATCCTCCAACCGGCCAGTGGGGGGCATATGCGAGCAACGTTCAAAGACAGGGGAGGGCAGAATTGGCACATTGGAATTGGGATGGGAGAAACATTTTAAAAAGAGGAGAAAAAGTGGATTAAAAAAAAAATATATATATATACGGTATATAAAAATTTAAAAAAAATCGAATTTGAATGCCAACGTAACGAACGAAGGTCCGAACGTTTGGGCTCAGCCCTAGGAAGAACCAGAGCAGTCTGTCATGATGATCTACACAGGGTTCGCACAAGGTCCTTGAAGTGCTTAAAGTGCTTGATTTTTGACCAAAAAAAAGTCAAGGCCTAGAATTCCTTGAAAACAGCAAAAAAAATTTACAAGGTGCTTAAAAAGTCCTTGAAATTCAAATCAACCATTCGCATTGAAAGTTTTGTTCATCCATGATACAATTGTTTTGAATAATTCTTTTTTATTTATTTTTTTATTTAAAGTGTAACTAATTTTTGGAAATTAAGCCAAATATATCAGATTTTTTTTTCTATAAAGGAAATTGTATCCTTTTAAATGCCCTTTTAAAATGAAAAAAAAACAGTGCTTGGAAAAGTCCTTGAATTTCATTTAGCAATGTCTGTGGGAACCCTGTCTAGAAGCAAAGAGCAGGGTAAGAAGAACCATCAGTCTGTCAGAACTCACCTGAGGTATCAAGAGGAGAAGGTGTGGCCCTGTGGTCCATTCAGATGGTTCTCCTAAACTGATGACATCCATGTTCGCAAAATCACACATTCTCCTTCTCATAATACTTTCAGGTTCAGATCCAACCTGTTCCGCCGTCGACTAAAAGCACACATCTTAAATTGATATCTGAATAAAAATATTGACTTACTGTCTTCTACTATTATGGACTATGTACTATGCCTATACTACTATGCTACTATGTCTATACTACTATCTACTATGTACTATGCTACTATACCTATACTACTACCTACTATGCTAAATTATGTCTATACTATTATGCACTCAGAGTGTAGCACTCAAGCTTGACACTATTTGCCGAGCAATCTCACTGATCCTTAGCTGCCAGAGTTGTACCCTTCCTGCTGACTTGTTTTTCACAATTTATAAGTCTCTTTGGATAAAAGCATCGGCATCAAAGGACTCAATTTAAATATAAATGAACGACCCGATTTAAAAA